>NC_135365.1:4786875-5106250 GCF_051622035.1 Arctopsyche grandis
GGTATACAGCCCTCTTAAGCTTCTGCTTACCGTCGAGAGGCGCCGGGTTCGATCCCATGAGCTGACCTCGATTGAAAATAATAATATATCTGTAGTGCTGCTGGTCAGACCTGGATTTGTGATTCCAAGTCGATCGTTTCCTATCAGAGTTTGCCAATTTTCTCTGATTTCATTGTTGAAACGGTTCCCGGTAAAATTGGCTAAATATCCTTCCTATCTACTATGTCACCACTATTTGAGATTGATTAATGTATAATAAAATTTATGTACAATTCATAGATGTCTCGTTAATTTGCGAGTTTTTCAGTGTCTCGTTATTCAGCGACTTGTATAATAAAAAAAAATGCTGCAATGGTTGTAATTGGCCAGGAAGGCGCATTGGGGTTACCTGTAAGGCCTTCCTGGTATATATTATATTATGTAAAAAATAAATAAATAATAAATAATTCGACATTATTTTGATAGGATTTCTCGAGAAATTATAAAATATCTCGAGAAATGAGAATTCTAAATTTGACAATTTTTTCGAGAAATAATTCTCGAGAAGGAACATTAGTTAAGGCCTTTTCAAATTAGTCCTCACCAAAACCAATAAATGCATTATCGTTCATCGATTCCTATCAGAGTTTGCCAATTTATCTGACTTTCATTGAAACGGTTCCATCGAATTAGCAGCCTTACTCATTTTCTCGCAAAATTTCGAGTTTTCAGCAATCTCGAATTTCGCTGAATTGTATGAAATGTTGCAAATTTACAAATTTGATCAAAAATGTCTCTGTGCAAGTTAATTGATATGAATTTACTAAATTTTGCTAAATCATTTAAAAATGCTGCAAATTTACAAATTTTACCATAGATGACTCTGTGGATGTACATATATTGTATGATAATACGTATGTATATATTCGAATATGACATTACATATTTTTCTTAACCCATTTCGAAATGTCAAGAAGAGTTGGTTTATTGTAAGGGTTTAAAAAGTGTGTGTTGTCCCCAAATTGTTCTAGTCTTATCGAGGTCCATTATCAAGACGATTTCACAAATTCTCCATTCAGAGCGTTCTACAAGTCGATGAACAGATAAGACTATGTTCTCATGGCAAAACGCCATGGAGTCTATACATAGCCAAAAGATTTTCACAGCGATAGTGCCTTTCCAAGACTGTTTTTTACTTGGAAATTATATACATACTAAATAGTATTGTTCGTGGATATTTCATTCTATATAAAATTATTTATTTTTAGTTCTTTTTTTACAAAAAATAAAATTGTTCTTGATTTTTCTTTTCATTTTAGACCTTTAATGAATGTATCAGTCTTATTTTTTTCTTTTGGTAATGTTATATAAAATACAAAGTTACAAATAAATATAACTGGAAATACAAACTATCCTATAAGGGGTCGAACGGTCCAGAAAAAGAGACTTATGTATATATTTATATGCAAAATATTGGACTTATATCTCAACCGAATCTATCACTGTTATTTTTCTGTCAGCACGATCATAAAATATCACGTGATTATAAAAAGAAATGCATTGGAAAGTCACTGACGTACAAATTTGATGTAGACAATTGGCATCTGATTTCTTTTACATTCAAGAGAACTATTTAAAAAACGCCATGTATAACGACTGCTGCCTATTATGAAATATTTTTTGATAAACTAGATATATTTTAATATAAATTTTGACATTTTATAATTTAAAATTCAACTTATATTTGATATAAACGATATTGGCAACGTAATCGTCTTGCCATATAATACGTAAACTTTCAACCTTATCGCGGTGCAATTTTGTTAAGTCTTCAGTTCAAAAGATAAAAGAGTCGTGTAAGTTTACAAAAAAATTTACTTTGAAAAGTTGCACACGGGAGTTATAAAATGCAAACTTTCCGCCGAGAAATATAATATGTCATAAAACAATGCAAATTCCACGACGTAGAAAAATATTGTTAATTGAAATTTTATACGCACTCAGTTTGATGTGGAAGAAAAGCGCAATTTGAGTGGATTGTATTTTCTAACAACGTCGTAAAAGTTGAAACAAAGTTCTAAAGGTTGTGTTAATGGATAATAAATTTTATATTAAATTTTTAATGTATATACGTACATACATAGGAGTCGATACAAAAATTAAGACGCGAAACATATTTAATTTTAAATGACATTCCAAAATTGTTCTCTCAAAAAATTATAAATTGTTATAAAAGCACTGCCTTGAGAAGAATAGTTATTAAATTCGGAAAATTTCTCTGCAAAAGCGGACTATAAATTTTATAACTCTGTCATTTTCTCATCTTAGACGGTTTTCTTTGTGGTGTCTTTCCATTATAACGAAGACGTAATGAAAAATTTAATCTGAAGATCACGCAAACTAAATCTGAAACCGTAAAGAATTCTATATCTATACATATATCTATTATTATCGCTATATTTAAACGAAGAATTTGATTCAAAGATTCGATCGAAAGTTTAAAATTCAACTTTCGAATAGATATAACGACGTCAGTGGGCCAGGATATAAAAAAATTTTCGCTTTTGCACACATCAAAAAACTTTCAAGACTCAACAGCTTTTTAAACGAGCTTTTCACCATGAAGATAACCGACGGTGATAATATTTAAGAGGGAAAATTTAACACCCAAATGACGCTTTTAATATTTTATTTTTCTTTTATACCATTCATTAAAGATCGCCATACAATATATTGAAATAAAATGGTACATTTATCAAATTTTAATTGAAACCAACGACGTATCTATAATATATTATACGAATAGTGTCATTGAATAGTTTGAGTTGGTATAATAGTTTTTAAGCGTTGAAAAATCCCAGTGGTGTTACTAACGAGCGATGCTGTGTATAATATAACAATGGACCAGAGAGCTTAAATCACAAGTTTAGCTAATTATCCATATATTTGGAAAGGAAATGACCCAGTATTATCATTGTGACCCAAATATAAACAAGAGCAATAAATTGTTTCATAGGCCGGCGCGTTTCGCACAAAGAACATATTAATTTCCCATCACAGACACGTGATGCTATAATAATATTATATTAATTCAGCAGTAATGTTCGGCAGTTGTAATACTGTATTATTATATCACTCAGCGTATAATTTAATTGATATATTGATATTAAATATTCGGTAGAATGATTTTTTCATTTTTCCGTGGCCGCGCCAAATTTGTATTCGGTGTAATTTGAAATTATAGCTCCTTTTGTTTCCTTTTTTTTATTTTATTTATTACCATTATTCGATATGTTTGATAATTAAGAAAAAAATCACGCACCTTAGGCTAAAAAAAAAATTGAATTCCCTTGATGTACATTTAAGATATTAATTAAATGTCAAAAACTTCACGATCTAAATATTCTTGAGTTGCGATTAAGGCAAATTAAAAAAAATGTAAATTTTTCATTAAAAAATTATTTTCTTAAAGTATATACAAACATTGGAATGTACATAGGGTGTTTTAATTGAATAAAAACACTATATAGAGGTATATATAATATGTTGATATACCTTTTGTAATATTTTTACCAGAAGTAGAGTCAATTCCCACTCTTAAATGTTTGGTAGCGACAGAAAAACCATCTAGTGGCCCCATTTGAGAACTACTGGTACATACAATGTATAAATATACAAATTTATGTGCTATGGACAAAGTTCATCCTTGAGATTTTTTCATATTTGTATTCAGTATTAATCTCCGATCACGCTTTAATGATTTTTAGAATATGTGTCTGTGAATTTTGGAAACATGTAATTCGAAAACCGTCAATCCTACGAATCTGAAATATCCAATTGATACATTAAATTCTTAAACAACTGTTACCATTATAAAATGTAAATTAGGCTGGAGTGAATTTTCGATTTTCATAGATGGACCTAGTGAAAAACTGTCATATCAAGAGAATTTTAAATAAAAAAATTCATTTATTTTAAACAATGTCCTATTTCTTCATCCAATCGATTTATCTCGACGAAAATTTCGAAAAATTAAGATTTTTTCATATACTATTAAAAAAGCGCTTAATATTCATCTATTGAAGTTTATTTGGGTCGATTTTGATAACTTTTGACTAATAAATGAGAATTTAATGTCACCGTTTCTCTCTAAGGTCCCCATACAAAGCACGCCGTGCCCAGAGTGGGTGTTTGTAAGGAGAAAACGCTATTTTCAGAATAGCTTCACTGTTTTTTTAATGTTCCTGTTATTATTTTGGAATTAAAAGTCATTAAGAGCTTTCTTAGATATACAACCATTAATTTGAATGCAAAAAATTCTCAAAAATGTTACGATTTTTATGAAATGTAAGGAGGTCAAAATGATCTATTTTGACGCAGAACATGACATTTCCTACAAAATATCTCCCGATCGTACTAATAAACTTTTGAAGAGTCTTTCAATATGTCTTAGTTATTACAAGTAGTCTCTGAAGTTAATTAGTCACACATACATGATTAATTAGTTACACACGAACTCTATTTGATTTAGATGATTAACTTTATATTATATTATATATAATTGTATAAAGAGTACTATGAACAAACATATGTATATAGGAAGTGTAAAGGGTTTTTGATCCGTTTATCTTACTATGCCTCAAACACTAACAATAAAATAATATATGAATATATTAACAGGGATATTGTGCAATATCGTTCAAATTGCAAAGGCTCATTTTAGCATGACCTCATGCGCTACACTAACTTATCATTGCGTAATGCAACCTGTCAAGTGCAAGCACAATGCGCACATTTTCGGTAATGCGTTTTCGCATGGTAAAAGGATAATTCGTCAATTTGAATTGTGACATTGTGACGTATTTATGTTTCAGATTATATACTCGTATATGTAAGTTTGTTGATTGGATGCTATAATTACAATGTATCACCAACCATCCTCCACTATACAATTTCAAATTGTATTGTTATTCACATTCAATCGGGTTTTTATTAAATAAACTTTTCTTTTATGCTTATATGTATGGACAATTCCTATATCAAACGCTGTTCAATTAAAATTAGACAACTTTAATACGCGTTATAAATTCCGTTTATCTCTCACGTGAATCTCCCGGCAACTAATTCGACACGGACCCAATAAATGGTCGGATCCATGGGCTTACACGGTTCATGGCGAATTTTTTTTATGGTCGACCATTCGTATAATTCAATAGAGGGTCTCTTTGCCAAAGCGCTAAAATATAGATTTAGAACGTCGCGCGTGCCATTTTTTATTCAGTTGTTATATATCATACACGCGAAAGGGTCTACGAGACGAAGGGACTCACGTACTAAAACGTTTTCCGATACGCGGATTACGTGGAAAGTCGAGGAAAATGACAAAGATCTACGGTCATATGTGTTTTTTATTCCACCCCCCCCCCCTCTTTCTCTCTGCTTTTTGTCGTTTTTATTTCATTCTTTCGGTTAGGACTTTTGCGTACTTTAATAAAGCCAATCGGATTGCTTTTGCGGCTTGTGGAAAGGAAGGGGGAATTATTATTTTTTTTATCATTCAGTTTCGAATTTCGAACTCGAGTAACGGTTCGAGTTATCAAATTTTCCCGCGAAAATATAACGCAAAAGTGCCGATAACGTGATTCTGAGGGGCAAATGAAAATTTAATAAAGGTTTTCCTCTCTTTCTCCTCCTCAGTTCGATTCTCGCCTTGTAAGTACGTAAAATGAAACGGTACTTTCTATATGCATACACACATCTACAATATTTTGTTTGCGATAAAATCGAAATGAGACCGAAAGAGAAGAGTCGGAAAACTTGAAGATTTATCTACCAGGTGAAATATTATATAATGTACGGATTTAAATTTAATATTGGGGTGTTACACTATGTTATCTTATCTGCAATAAGTCATGATTGCATATAATAAAGTATGTATGTAATGAATCATTGCATAAGTTCATGCCCGAATTTCAATTATCTTATGCAATCATCATTTTCTCACATACAAGTATAATTACATTGTGTATTGCTTTGAATACGTTAAAGAGGTTTCATTTTCCAATTAGATTTCAGAGTTTGATGAATGCACGTTTAATTAATGTACATAAGTTTGTGGCTTAAATAAGATTACTATTTGTAATTAGTCTGTACGTTCTGATATTTTGCTATTGTAATCTTACATATAATACAGTCTGCATTTAAAGGCTTATACAATATATTATATGTGAATTTAATTTTTACATACAATTTTGACATCGGTGTAGTTAAATTTTGCATGTTTTAATTGTTTCATAAGTCCATATGTAATTGTAATATTTACTCTTATCGTACGAGCGAATGTAATTACACTTTGTACCACTCTTAAATTGTCAGAGAAGTCTGTAATTAGATAGCATAGGTACATGTGGGATTGTAGAGTTGATTTAATTACAGTGTGTATTTAGTTCATGCAGACTGTTTGAGTTATTTAACTAGTAAATGTTACATATGTATGTATTCTTTTGAAGAAAAAAAAAGTGGATAAAAAATGAAAGAATAGGTCAGAAAGCTCGCAAGTTTAACAAGGTGAGATTTTTCTCCACATTTTACGCAACTTTTCCAACTCAACTTCAACATTTGACATGTTCGTTCGATAAAAATAACGATTTATGAAATCGGTACAGTGTATTCGGAACAGACGTGTTGAAATTACAGGGAACTTCACTTGAAAGGTCATATTTTTCAAAAATTGTCGTGCGAACTTATTCGGTCAAAATACACGAAACTTCACGTATTCATGTACACGTACACATTTAAATGCTTTTGCGGATTCTTTCTGTTCGAGTTTTGCGAAAAATTTACGTAACATTCGAATTAATAAAGTTGCACAATGAGCACGAAACGCAAAGTTTTCGCATTCGGTATAAAAATTACAAGTTTAAAGCATATCTACTGAACTGATGTTGTAGTGATTGTCAATACTTTTTACGTACTCGTACTCACATAAGTATAATCATTAATATATAGTTTGTTTGTGAGAATTGAATACTTTTAATTCAAAACTGGGTCATTGATAAATAGGGCTTGTTAGATTAAAACTATGAATTATTTTAACTATATATATACATACACGGAGGTTTCGATTTGACCAATTTAATATTGACAAAAGTGAGTGGTAATCTTAATATAGACCTTATATATTATTTTGTCTAATAAAATCAAAAGAATTGAAATAAATAACATTTGAATTGCATTCAGATATGTTTGTATGTGTATTTGAATTTAATAAATTTAATTCGCTTGTTTATTTTTATTCAATTTCAGTCTACGAATAACGGGCAAGCCTCGCACTAGGAAAATATCGCTCGCGAATATTTGATGTTTTAATTAATCATTAAAACAATCAGTCATTATAGTGACATCGCTATCGCATGAAGCTGTAAATTTTCTAGAAAATTAGTCAAAATTCAAGTACAGATCAGTTTTGTTGAATTTTATTATATGCGAATTTGTATTTCATACGCAGCATCCGCGTATTTTGCTCAAATAAATCATCTACTATTGATTTTTAGTAACATATTGTAATATAACGTGATTTCATTGCCTTTTTATTACAATATATTCAAATTTCAATTGTGTTGAAATTTTTCATGGCGTGTGAAAAATGAATTCATTTGTTTGTTTTTTATATAAAATGAATTAAAATTTTTAAAAGAGTAAATATAATTTAAAATGGCGTTAAAAATAAATAAAATAAATGTGTGCTATATTTTTATAAGTATACTGAAGAAGATGATTGGCAATGGTGCTATATTTTATTATGCAGACTGAATTCAGCTGGTAAATTTTTTCGTAGTTTTTTACATATTGGTTTGAAAATATTTGATAATATCTGTATGCTAATTTGAAATATCGAATTTAACTTTTTAGATTTGCAGTGAAGGTATGAGATTAAATTTAACATACGAAGATAACTTATCTGTGAGCATATTTAAAATATTTTTATACATACATATTATGTACGTGACAAATTTAAATCGCATTTTGATTTTCAAAATAACATAACGATAAATTTAATTTATCTAGTAAAACATTCATGTTTACAGTTTTTACACGAAAAATTTAAATCGCATTTCAATTTTTAAAATAACATTTCGATATGATATTATAATATTTAATTTATGGAATTAAATATTCATATTGATGGTTTTTATACGAAAATTAAAAAAATTTCATGTACATATACATACAAAAGTATATATGTATATATCTTCGTAAAAATTTTCGTCTGTAGTGGGTTTTTCTTTTTGTATTTGTTCAAATCTTCCTATATTTAAGTATTTGTAAAAGATGTGGGCAGAGAGAGGGGTTGAAATTTTAAATTCCGACACTAAAGTCTGGTATTTTGTTGTTTTCACAACCAGCCATTTATTTGTCTCTGTAAATAAACATACCCACATGAAACGTAAAAGCAGCCAAAAATTACTTGAGAGCATGCTTTATTGAATGAATAATTTATCATGGCTCGAAATATTATAATAAATATAATATTTAAATAAAATTACGAGTAGGTATTTATGCTCATATCTTATTAATAATACTAACAAAGTATCGATAGATAAAGTTTATGATCGTGAGGAAATTTGACGTTTAGATTTTGACTGATTTGTATTCAGTTTCGGTCCCTGATCAAAATCGATCAAAAATTTCACTTCAGAAAAGATTGTTTGAGGATCATAAGTTAGGCAGCGTTTTAATTATATCCAAAATTCACACAAAACAGTTAATAAAAATTAATCAAGGACGATACTGAATAAAAATATATCGAAACTTAGGTATCGAAATATCGCACTGTCACAATACTTAGTATATATGTATATATTATATGTTAAATAATACTTTAATGATGTATTGCTGGACTATAATACAATGTGATTGTTATATAAATGACGTATATAGAAGCTAATTTTAAAATAAAAATATTATAATAAATTCTGAACTTATTCATACGTGCGTGTTTGCATACTGGAGTATGATTCGCGTTGTTGGAAATTCATAAATTATGAACCTTGAGATAAAACACAGTTTGTAATAAATTTAGGAGGTTTTAATATAAAACGCAAAATGGAGATTATTTATGGGACAATATGTAGAGTTTAATGAATTAATTTTAGAGTTAATTTAGAAAGTTTACGGCTGAAGGTGTACAGTAATCGCTGATTGCGTTCCGTTAGTTGGCTCTGAAACAAACTATACAGTTTCTGGCTAGGAACCAGTTGGCTCTGAAAACACACACACACAGTGTCTGCTCATAACCGCCAGGCAAATGTTTGAGAACCGCTGAAATTTCCAGATTAATTAAAAACCATCACTCAATCCCAACAACTCGGTCTGCGTTTACGCTCTACAGATATTGCGAGGCTTTAGTGAATTTCATCAAACTTCAAAGCTTCAACTTTTTCCATTCAAATGCTAACCCACGTATCGAATTTCAAACGAGATTTTAAATGGGAGAGTCCAATTATTTTGAAAGAATTTTCACCCTGGACCCTTGCAGAGGGTATCTGAATGTGTTCATCTTTCGAGTGCTGTGAGTCATGACATTGTTGGAATCTCTCACAGGAAGTGTACGTTTCGTTTCTATTACAAATGGACAGAGTATTTTAGGACTGTGCGGAAATAATGTACGGAATAAATGTTAATTTAATTAATATATTACGAGTTTGTCTAAAAATTGAAATTATGTTTCAATTTTATTAGATTTAAATGTCAAGAAACATTGCATACTGCACCTACATATATATACATAGGTAAAAAATTTTTTTTCTACAAAATAGACAATCATTTAATCAACTGTGTCCAACTTAAAATTAGACCTAGATATCATCACTACTTGTTACCTTAAATGGACTTCTCATAATAATCATGTTATGAACAAATGTTATTCATTTTTGTATATAATAACGTGTATTCGATTTTATTAACAATAATTTATAAAACTTTTATCAGACCTAAATTAGAACACGATTTTAGTATATGGAATACTCATTAAAAAAAAAATGTTATATGTATCGAAAGGATACAAAGAAGAATTACAAAGAACTTAAATAATTTTCTTATAACGAGAGTTTGAAAAGAATGAATCTCACTATACTAGAGAAGAGAAGAATAAGAGGCAAATTAATTGAAGTTTTTAAAATAATCAATAATCATTATAATTGTCCTATGTCCTAAACTAATTACATATGTAAAATTAAAACATTCATCTTAAAAGTCACACTATCAGACTCCAAAAAGAAAAATCGTATAAATTCATCTGAGATTCCTTCATTTCAAACAGTTATAGTTTGGAATTATCTTCCGAACAATGTAGTAAATTATGGAAATCTTATTATTTTTAAAAAACAAGCTAGATGTCATTTTTAAACTTAAAAGGTGTCTTTCTTTCTTAAAGGATTTTTTTAATACTTCTTTTCCAATATCTTTTCTATATATATTTTTGTTTTCTTTTAGTTATTATTTTATCGTTCCAGATAGTATTATTTTTATTTATTTTTTAACTTTTGGTATGTTCTTTTGTTTCGTATTTTTTTATGTTTACTTTTAATCTTTTATCTTATTATTGTTATGAATATTTTTATTTTTATTTTATTATTTATATGTCAAAACCCGTGGGTCTTTTGGCTTTGTCGGCTTCCTCATGTATTTTTTAAATAAATAAATAATTTTAGGATGCAAATGTAATAATGAAGGGTTATGAAGGGATCTGATAGAACATTAGTAATATCTACATATAGTATAGTAAGGTTTTGTATGGTATATAGTCATATATTATATTATTGTGATGCGGTTTTGAAAAAAGGATCCAACCAACTTATAAATAAACGTAAAATATTGAAATCTCTTTTCTATAATGAAAATCATAAAATTTGATAATGTAATACACAGTAGAAAGTTTGGCGAGCTGCGATACGCTGTTGCGTATTATTATATAAGTTTTGCATAGCACAAAAAGATTTATGATGTTGTGTTGGCTAAAATATATTCATAGCTTATGTGGGTTGTATCTTTTTTGCAGAACTACTTCCAAGCGTAAATGTAATACACAAATTCGCTTGCTGTAAAATAATGGCGCGTAAAACATCCCGAAGGTTTCGAATTAACTTTTGGTAGATTTTATCGCGCTTGTAATATTTATATAATTGAAAATAATATAGGAAATGATTATAAAATTATATTTATCGAATGACCGAAAAGTTTACTTTATAGACTGTTTGCTTTATATTAATGTAAAATATAACAGTTTCAGTTATATAATTTATTTTATATTTATTATAATATATTTTTATATTTAGTTATATAATTTATTATATATGTAACTATGTAAAATCAATAGACCAACGGCGTGGACTAGTGGTTAGCATATTGTGCTTTCTAGCAGAGTGGTCACGTGTTCGAGTTCAACTAGAGTCCCGCTGCTGGTCAAACCTTGGTTTGTAACTCTAGGTCGATCATTTCTTATCAGAGTTTGCCAAGCATTATGATTTTCATTGAAACGGTTCCTGTAAAATTGCTAGTTATTCAGCGATTTGAAGTTCGCCAATTTTATTATAAAATGCTGCGAAAATTTCTCCATATATGGCACTGTCCATGTTTGTATGAATTTGCATTGTATAAAATGCTTATGTATATTGAATGATCGTATTGTATCTGTGTAAGTGCACTCGTCGCTTTAGAGCGATCTTTAAAAGCGAATTTTCATGTTAAATGAAATAAAATAAAATATATTTTTATACGGTCAAAAGTTATATGCACAAACACTCTTAATAATCAAAGAAAAGTTTATTTATTCGTTTACTTTCTGAAAATACAATCAGGTATTCATTGGTTTATGAATAGCTAGAATTCCTTTTTAGAATAATAATACATGATTATAATCATATAAGAGTTGAAAAGCCTCCATTTTATAATTGAAAATGTTTGAAATATGTCTATGCAAAACTTCTCCTACTAATTATGGCGCATTCTGTTCGTGTATGTAAATATGAGTATGAGTAAACCGTTTTCGCCATTCTGCGCGGAAAACTCCCCCGGGAAACGCCGTGTGGTCGACGCCAAATACTTAAACGCCCACAATATTTCGCAGTGGTGATTCTTTTGTTTGTGAAATTATTTATGCATGTACATTTTACGATTCCGACTCGTGTCTGTGAGTGTGTTCGGGATGGAATTTTCCGACGGAAAAATTTGCCGATTTCGATGGCCGAATAAATTAAACGGAATACGCGGGGGATGCCGTTTTAAAAATACGAGAAGACTTATGGGGGTCGATCGCGGTGAATTTTTGATGTCAGTTCAAATTTATCCCATTCGCTTTCTCGCCCCCTTTCCCTAATTTTTATTTTTCAAAACGTACGCCAATTTTCCGCCCGTTGATGCGATTCGCTGAATTTCAGATGAAAAACAAGTTACGGCTATGCTCTGATGAAAAATCGTTTCAATGTAATTACGGTTTTTATTTGGTAATGGGTTTGTATTTCGATCGTAAATTATTGGCGGCGTTGCTTGGGTGGATGAAAGTTGGAAAATTTTTAATGAAGGACTTTTCAAACAATTTTGAAGTCCACGGTATTGTAGAGTACCGTAGACTTGAGATAGAATAGACCGTAAGATAGAATGCCAGATATCGTGGTTCCAAATTTAAAGCTTTAGATTTGTATAGTTGATAAATATTTATATTTATATGATATTGCAAGACAATACTCGGGTTGATTAAATTTAGAAAAGAAACCTCCCTCCACGGGCTCTTTTACTATCAAATACCACATATGTATGTGCTATCAAAATCCATATGTGCCAGTTAGGCTCAATTCACAAGTGGACGATAGTTGGAAAAAGCCTTTTCAATAAATTCAATCCCTTCCAAAAACCATCTACAGTTTATCACTAAATGTTGTATATGTAATATATAGATTTTTGCAATTTCAAATTGTAGATTTGCATGATTGATCAATATTTATTTTAACATAGTATAGCAAGGCGTTATTCGGGCGGATGAAATTTAAAAAATAGCCTCCTCTATAAGGGTTCCTACTACTTTCGAAATCTGTTTACGGTTTAAATAATGCTTAAATGTACATTTGCAAAGGGGATGAAAAAAGTCATTAGTATGCAATGCTTTGTTTATAGTAGAAAATTGCCCAGCTATGCTCAGGTGGACGAAAGTTGGAACAATACCTTTTCGTTAACGTTGAGCCTTTTCAAATACCATTCAATGTTTATCATGAGATATTTAAATATACAGATTGTAATTGGAAACTGTAGATTTGGATGGTGAATAAATATAATATTTATCTTCATATAGTAACACAAGGCGCTACTCGGGTGGATGCCCTTCACGGATTCCTGCTACTTTCAAAATCTGTCTGCGGCTTAAATTTAAAATTTAATATTGCTTAAATGAAAACTGTAGATTTGCGAAGTGGATGAAAAAAATCATAATTATTCCATCCGCTTTTGTAGTAGAAGATAGGAAGATTGCACGGCTTTGGGTGGACGAAAGTTGTAAAAATACCTTTTCAATATCTTTGATCCCTTCTAAATACCAATTATTGTTTATCATGAAATATTAAAATATACAGATTTTTCTAATTTAAAACTTTAGATTTACATGGCAAATAAATATGTATGTTTATATAGTAACGCAAGGCGCTACTCGGCCGCATGTAATTTAGAAGAAGTGAAACATAGCCTTGTAAAAAAAACCCCTTCACGGGCTCCTACTACTTTCAAAATCCATCTAAGATTTAAATACAAGTAAATAATGCAAAAATGAAAATTATAGATTTGCACTGCGTATAAAAAAATCTTAATTAAATCATCGTTTTTTAAAGCAGAAGATAGCCGGATTGCCCGGCCATGCTCAGGTGGAAAAATATCTTTTCAATAACTTTAATCCCTTTCAAAAAACCATTTACAGTCTATCATGAGATATTAAAATCGATGCGGTGCAAACGATCGACAAGCGTCAGACAGACTGAACCACAGATTAACGACATGTTTACCTTATGCGTGCGCACTGCTCGCACTTACACTAAGAAAAATCTACCCGAAGTCCCGACATACCTACCCTGTATACGTTATGTGCTTCTGATACTTTAGTTCCGAATTTTGCCTTATTAAATTCGCCAGAAAGATCCAACTCAATTTTAATAATATTACCATTTTAATAATTGCATCTGTGCACATTGAAAGGTTACTCGTCATCTGATGTGCAATCTACCATTCGTGAAGTCGAGAATTGCGTTTAAAGCAGCCATCCAGTTAATCTGTGGCTCAGTCTGTTTGGCGCTTGTTGATCGTTTGCACTAAACCCATTTGTATGTATGTTAAATATTTGCAAAACTATCCAAGGAATAGGCTATGCATAACGTTATACTCGGCTTTTCCCGAATTCATATTTATCTACTTATATATAAATACGCATGTGCTTTTTCCTCCAATATACAAATCTCCAAATTTCAATAAAAAATGTGTATATTTTAATGGGAGGAAAAAGCGCATGCGTATTTATATATATTGCTGTCGGTTCCCTCATCACTGAGGATCGTGACTATGATGTCCGGTCAACCAGCTGCCTCTATTCAGTTCTAAATTCAGCCAAGCGAAGACTTGCTACCGTGGAAGCGCCCGTCGCTGCAGATACTTCCGCCCGTCAGTCCAGCGTGCGGGCGATCTGCCTCTGGCTCTTCTGCCTTCGACGCTACCAACCACAACCAACCGCTCTAGGCTCTCCTCACCTCTTCGTGCAATGTTGCCGAAGAACTGCAATATACGTTTCAGGCATATTGTTGACAGTCTATCCTTGATTTTTAATTCTTCAAGAATAGACACATTCGTGCGTTTGTCGGTCCAAGGCACGCACAGTAGCCGTCTCCAGGACCATATCTCGAAAGCATCGATTCTCCGTCTATCCGCCGCCTTCATGGTCCACGTCTCGACACCATAAAGGCAGACAGAAAAAACGAGACTCTTCACGAGACAGATTTTGACAGCAGTTGTAATGGCTCTATTCTTCCAAATCTTCGTTAGTTGTGACATTGCCGATTTTGCTAATGTAATCCGGCGCCGTATTTCCAATTCGCTGCCGCCGTTGTTAGATATGAGTGACCCCAGATAGACAAAATTATCGACCACCTCTATACCGTTTAAAGCTGAGTTGTTGTTTTGCAGCTGTTGGTGACGGTCAATTATCATTAATTTTTATCTGGAAGCCAAGCACATTACTTTCTGTCTCAACACGACGAATCAGTTCGGCCATGTCTTCGCGATTATTAGCTATGAGCGTTGTGTCATCTGCATAGCGAAGATTGGATAGTTTTTTTCCACCAATGGACACTCCACCCTTCCAACCATCCAGTGCTCTACGCATTATATACTCTCCATATATATATTAAATAGGTATTTATATATAAGTAGATAAATATGAATTCGGGAAAAGCCGAATATAACGTTATGCATAGCCTTTTCCTTGGATAGTTTTGCAAATATTTTTAAAATATTTAACATACATATGTATGTAGCTGGATGCTGATGAGTTTTGGTGCCTTTTTCTTATCTTGAAATATATAATAGTGTTGCGTAGGGGTGGGTGGAGGATCCAAGTAAAAGGCCGTCGTAAAAGTAATCCGGTAAACGGTGGATCCAAGTAAAAGTCGTTTCACAGCATGTATTGATGATTAAGGTGATATACGCACTGGCAGTGCTCAGTCCAGAATGACATGATATCGCCTACGTACCGCCTTATAAAGGGTAGATCTCTCAGGACGTCTAATCTGTTTACCCATTGTATAGTCACGTATTCGGATATGTATTCCCACGACATTAGGTCTCCCGGTACCAATTCTGAGAAAGTACTAATAACGGCCATTGTTTAGCCTAAATGCACTTAGAGTCCAGATATAATCCTGGAAGTAAGTGCAAGCACTTAGTTAATCCCATAACAGATATCCGTTGGTCTAAGTGCAAGCACTTAGTTAATCCGTTAACAGATAACCCTTAAACGGTCACAAAGTCTCTGCGATTCTATTCGCTTAATCCGCGGCGTACGTAACAATAGTATAATGTATTACTTATATTGATAAGTGCCATATTTGTATGTACCTGTGTACTTTGACCGACTACCCATGGCTACTTCATTAATGCCATAGATGCATATCTGTTTGTGCCTATAAAATAATATTCACACAGTTTCAATCCACGGCTATTCATCTCGACTGTATTCAATAAGCAAAATTGCATCCAAATGGCGTGAAAATTTAACGTAGTTGTGTCATAATGAACATCACCCATCAAACAATCTGACGTTCTGTCAAATGCGTGAACGTGGAATTAATTACACATAGCGAGATTGATATTGACACGGCCATGCCAAGTACGAAATATTGATATTTCGGTTAACGAGCACGTAGTACGCGCGTATTTACGTGTTATGCGTGTGCACTCAAACAGAATCTCATCTCGAGTGTGACACTTGGGTTTGTTTGCAGATTCGTACTCGTAATTAACCTCAAGTTAAATTTAGCAAATTTGCGCCGAATCTCCGCCATTTCGCATCTGGATGTTTAATTTATACTTTCGTGTACACACCTACAATATTATACTATACTTTGGATGTAGCATTACGAGTACATATTATAAACATGAAGTGGGATGATAAATTATTCTACTCTTGAACTTGTGTGAAATTTAATACTCGTGGGATACATCACTGTATCCGTTCGGGCTTTTATCGTTTCCTGTATCCGTCGTTTCGCTGTATTTAAAATTACGGCTTTGTTTTATTATTATGCGAATAAAGCATTTAATGAATGCTATTCTTACGCACTAAATCAATTGTCACACTCATTTTAATGTATTTGAATGGTTTATGTTTAAATTAAGCGAAAGTCCTGTGTATTTTTCGGTTTTTATTGTAGGCTGCGGTGCCATTTACGAAAGGCTTCTACTATGGAAAGAAAGGCTTTTTTACTAAGGAAAGAAAGTGAAAATGAAGTACTATATATTCTTATTTCATAAAAACGGTTGTATTTCGAGGCTTCAATTTAATACCGTTCTGACAAAAAAAAATTTAATGTGAGGAATCGTTACAATGTTAAGACTATGTTAGATGAATTGAAATGGTTGGATATTAGAAATAGTCTTAAATTAAGCACTTTAAAATTTGTATAATTATCTACATATTTTAATAATTATTTAATTAGAAATAGAGATATGCGGAGTCATAAAACTATAAATTGGAATAAATAAATTATAGGTAGAGTTTAGAAAGCAAGAACTGGAGGAGGTGTTTTCTAAAGGGGTGTTCATATCTATTATGCCCTTCCTGAAGGTATATAAGAGCCTATAATTTAGAGGTGCAAATACAATTAGTGCATTCTTTAATAGTGTTAGTGGAAGATGTAATTATATTAGTTAAGATGCATATGTACAATGTATTATATTATAAGGTATTTTTTAATTTGAGTAAGTTTTTTTTTGTTATATTAATTATTTTTATGTGGGAACATAAGAGAGTATCCACTGTCTAAGTGCATTCGTGGGTGAACAATATATACCCGTAAGTAACGGGACTCAGTTAGTACCCGAACAAATGATACGCTGGAGTTCTCATAAAACGGGCGAGTACGTGCGGCTCGCCAGGGTAGACTATGTGCCTAGACATTAGGCACATTAATGGATGGGGTAAGCTATGCTGAGCAACTTGTCCTTTATAAGGAGGTATACACGGTAAATCAGATTATTCTGGAGTGAGCGGTGGTTACATGGCCTGAATCGTTAAATAAATGCTGTGAAGCGACTTTGGCTTTTCATTATAATCCTGAACCCACCCCTACAAAACACTATTAAATAAACAAATAATCGGTGACCAAATTCGTAATTAATATGAATGTTTAAAAATTGTAGAAGATGTAATTAATTGTCTATTTTAATAATTTGTCATAATACTTCGACTTACATGAAACTTTTCAAGATCATATTTCTTTTCGAAGATAAAAATAACAACAGAGTTTTTGTTCGTCAAACTTGGCCTCTATACAAATATTTTATCTTTGGATTACCTAAGTCAAAAGGCGCTCAAGAGAAAATACGTGTAAAAATAACGTATTCAAATAGACAAGTCACTATCTCCACGCTGGTTTTCATTTTTTACGATAATATTCATACCTGGAATTACGTAGGTGAAACTTTTCCGGGAAAGTCTGTCAGCACGTTCAAAGCACTAATGTATACGGGGAAAAGTTGAACTTTCGCAAACTCGAGTAGGTATTATTTTAACGATGCGTTAAAACGGACCTATAAAAAATAATGACGGCACAGTTAAAATACCTATATATAAAATAAATATATATATGAAGTGTTATATATTCTTGGGTATTGTATTCTATTAACGTTTCCGCTGGTCGGTGAGAGGTAATTTGCGCCAGCGCCAAATTTTCGTTTTTCGCTTTTCCGAGTGCCAAGTGGATAAGGGGTTTTCCAGTGTGACGGCCGACAGCGGAATTTCTTTCATTGAATACGAACACAAAATGAAAATTCGGATCGAAATAATAGAAACAAAAAAGCTATACAAAATATATATGTATAAAAAACTGAGATCGCTTGTAAACATTACTGAAAGCGCTAGCTGAGAATTCAATATCGACGATTCGTGCGGTTAAACCGTTGTCTGGCCCGGAAAATTCCACACTGAAATACAAAGTATGTATGTACATACGTACGTATGTATATTCCAGGAGTTCTATTTTCAAAATGCCACTAGACACTAAAAGCTGCGTGCTGGCGACGTTTAATCATTGCATCGTTCATCAATTTGCGATTTAATTCATATTTATATAATTATTTGATGCTTTTATATATTATATATACAATATATTATAGCTTAGTTCAACTGATTCCATCGATAATAACGGTGAAGTGTAATTATATTGGGTACAAAAAAATGAACGTAGTAGAGACTCATCAAATTTTACTGAGATTTACACACCCAATTCGAATGTTATAATGGTTTTTGTAGGTTTATTTTCGTTTATGAAATATGAATATGATATTCGAATTAAGCGGGTTAAACTTAGTAAAGATTGATTAGTCTTTGCTTTGGTATGTAAAAAAACGTGATTTATTGGTGCTCTTGTAATTATTATTCTTGATTAAATAAAAAAAAAACAATTTTAAATGTTATAAAGAAAGTAATTTTAGGCCAAATATAAAAATAAATGAAATTATCTGTTGATTTTGAAAGTTTGATAACAAGTAATTGATTTCTGACGTACATTTTTTTAAATTTATATTGATACCATTACAAGTTGCCCCTGAGAGGCACATGATATTAAATTTTTATAAATTTAAAATCATATTCAAATAGTGGTGACAAATAGTAGGTAGGATGGCTTTACCATTTTTGATGTGGAACCGTTTTAACAATGAAATCAGATGAATTGTCAAAATCTATTAATTTTGAGCCACAAATATCAAAGTCTGACCAGCAGTACTACAGAAATACTCAAAAATAATTCTTTTCAATCAAGGTAAGCCCAGGGCTTGAACTCCGGAAGCGTTCTAGCCGGTGGTTAGCTCTAAAGCTATATTTACATATATAGAAATGGTAATAACTATAAATAAACCCACCTTCGCTACTGAGAGGGCTCCACCCTATGGTAGATTGAATCTTCTTCCCGAAGTTGGAAGCATTCTGTCGTGCGTAATCTTCGACACACTCAGCTTATAATGTTCTTTGAAATACATGTATGTACATATTTATAATCACTTGAGATATTATTGAACGTTTTGATGGTAACAAATTCAAAATTTCCATAGACAAACATCTCACCGATGAAAATTCCAACAACCACTTTGCATACACACATACAAACGTACATACATAGGTGGGATTCAATGCTAGAATTACACAAAACCAACCCGTCTTACGGTGATTTTCGATGAATAGACGTTGATTTTCCGACGCTGCGGAGTATTTCCGGTTAGGTTGCGAAAGCTTTCCCCGGGGAAAACGCGGCTCACCGCATTTTCCGTGAAGCCGACTGTTTAAAGACAGATCATTTACACGTAGCGCGAACGACTGATTAATACGTCTACGTTTCATTAATAAACCCTTCCGAATATATTCCCAGGCCACCGAAAGCCCAACTATTTTTACGCGAAACGACCATTACGGCGATCATTTTTCACACTTTTTTTTCACCACTTCGAAAACCAGCCCTCGTTCATTCATTTTCTTCCATCGCCTTCACTTTCGGCTTACTGAGTTCGTCTCGTCAGTAAATCTTTATATTTTTTCTGCCCCGCTTCGTCATAAGCGCGATATGGGATTAACGTGGGAAAATCCGCAGATTTTTCTCCTCCTCTCAATTCGCAAAAAAAGGCGGATGATCCAAATTTGAAAAATGTGCAATTTTACCTTGACATATTTATGTTTTCCTCTTTTGATGCATGGAAACATGAAGCTCCATTCAATGTGAACTTTGTTATTTTTCCAGCATCGGAAACAAAGGGATATTATGTATGACATGTGTACGAGTTACGTTTTCCATAACATGCCAACACAATGAGACTTCAAATACGTAGTATTGTCGTAGCATTTCTATATGTATAATATAATACGTAGTCAACTGATTAAATGGAGCATTTGAAGTCTGCGCCAAATAAAATGAAATGGCTCTCGTTCAAGTAAAATATCTATATAGATATACACATGTACATACATATATAAGAATTCTTCGTGCATTTGCATAGCATTCCGCGTTGGTGCATTATTGTAAAATCGACTGAATGGTTCAGATTCAATGTTCTGGAAAAAACTATTCGATTTTATCTATAGTTCCTTGAATTGCTGACCAGATTTTAATGTTATTAAATATCTTCCAGTAGTTTAATTTTAGAATTCATCGACTTTTTATCAATATTTGATGCTTTTTCAAGTACATACTGTAAAGCATCACCTGCAAAATTCTTAATTTTGCGATAAATGCTAAAAATCACGATTTTCTGTTTCAATTATATGTAGTATTTATTTTATTTTATTTTATTTTATTAATTGAAAAATCAACAGACAGGATGTACATATATGTATAAAAAAACAAATAGTAAATAAATAATATATGTAACATCCGAGTCCAATAATAGATTTTTACAAACATGAAAAAGATAAATATGAGGAAAACAAATTAAAAAGTAAAGAATAAAGGCATGACAAAATATGTAGAACATTGCATAATTAAACTATAGTATTAAAATATTTGGAAAAGGTTATAAAATAGAATATAAGAAGAAATTGAAATTTACAAATATAAAACAAATGAAAAAGGTAAATACAAAATAAACAAATGAAAAGGAAAATAATGAAAGCTATAATATGATTAAATAGCACATTACATAACTAAACTAAAGTATAAAAATATTGGAAAAATAGAATAGGAGAAGAAATCAATCGGTCAAGATTCTCTTGATGTTAGACCTGAATTGATGTAGGGAAATACCAAATAGATCAACCTCATTCAGCTCTCCGTTAAACATACGATAAACGCGCTGCAGATAAAAATATTTTTGGGAATTAGTATTGAAAGGATCAAGTGAAAAGAGTACAACGCGTCTAGAGTTCCGAACTGGGATTCTGAAATTAACCTTATTCAGTAAATCAGAACAATCAAGGAAACCATTTATGAGCTTAAAGAAGAATATAGCATCAGTATATCGTCGCCTGACAGAAAGATTGTCAAAAGAAAGGATTTTTAAAATGTCGGAAACAGTAGAATGGGTAGAGGTAGGAAAAAGGTAGCGTAAGGATTTAATAAATTTAAGTTGAACTTTCTCAATACAATTAATATGGGATAAATAAAAAGGTGACCAGATAATTGAGGCAATTTCAAGGTGAGACCTTACAAAGGAAAAATAAAGTAATTTTAGTACATAAGGATCATTAAAGGGTTTTGTAGAGCGGAGTAGGAATCCAAGAGATTTAAATGCTTTGTTGGTAATAAAAGAAATATGTTCAGAGAAATCTAGTTTATTATTGAGTATTACACCAAGATCCTTAATAGAAGATGACGTGTTAAGGATTGAATGATTTAATTGATATTGATTAGTAATAATTGACTTATTTCTAGTGAAATTTAAAATAGAGCATTTTTCTAGATTAATAAAAAGATCATTATTTAAACAATATATAGAGAATCTATATAGATCTTCTTGTATCTTATGACAATCGTCTATGGTGTATATTGGTTTGTAAATTTTTAAATCATCAGCGTAAAGAAGTATAAAGGAATGTTTGAAGATGTATGAGATATCATTAATATAGAGTAAAAAGAATAAGGGACCTAAATGCGACCCTTGTGGGACACCGGAAGGAATATGTCTAAGTGATGATCTAAAACCATTGAGAATTATGATTTGGTGACGATTTAGTATATACGAAGAGATCCAACGAAATAAATTTCCTCGGATTCCGAGGGACCAAAGTTTATTGAGTAATAGGTTGTGATTGATTTTATCAAAAGCGTATGTTTCATTTACTGTAAGATTTAAATTGGATAATTTTCATAAATTGCGTTACCAATCAAATGATCTTCATTTTGAATATTGTCTAAAAAAATATGCGCAAACCGAACTTTATTTGAATATTATTATTATTAATTATTATAATTATGAAAATGCTAAAATTCAAAGTAAAATATGCTGATATGCCTGATGCATATGAGCCGTTATATTTGAAAGTGGCAGAAGTCCAATCTTCAGTTCCAAAAATAGTATTTCTGTTTGACTTAATTCACAAATTTCTATCAATTAGTCAAATTCGATTTGTCTAAAATCTCCGAAATGCAGAATAAACGTCTCACAGGTCACCAGTATTTTTACATACCTCTTTTACGTTTCACATGGCTTTCGTGTCAGTGGTCATTTTTATCTCTTATCCGATCGTTTTCATACTTTTCCATATTGCTCATTTTGGTCATCAATACACGTTAATGTATCGTCTGCCATTACGTTGGAGATAAAATATCGTATACAACGCGTTTTAAACACGCGGAAAGTAAACCTTCTTGACGTTTAATAAGCGTTCGTCCCGTATGGCCTTGATATGGCGATATAAGATTTTAATTGTTTAAACGCCTATATTTCACTCTATATTCTATGAAATTTGCTCTATTGGTTCTCGTTATCTCTAATATATAAATATTTATAGTTTTAACTCTCATATGTTTATATAAATTTCAAATTTGGCGTGTAACTTCTTGTAAGGTAATACACGATATATATTGATTTTTGGCCAAATATGTCAGATCTGAAAATTCACTGTATATCTCTTCAGTGAGTTTTATCTGCGAGATAAGTATTCAATAAGAAGTTATATTGTATCTAATTGTTAATATGATTTACAATAAGCTTAAATACATTTAGTTTTTTACAATAAGCTTACATACATTTAGTTTTTTACAATAAGCTTACATACATACAATTATTAAATATTGTTAAACGAAAAAAAAAAAAAAAATTATTTTGCGAAATATTTCTCGAAATGAAGAAAATGGATCTTTTGCCACTTTCAAATATAACGGTTTTTCAAATATAACGATCAAATATAAGTATTTGAGTCTGAAATTTAGTATAAAGGATTTTTTTAAATTTAACATTAAGTAACACTGCACGTCGACTATATTTTTTAAAGATTTTAAATTTTCAATTTACTTATCCAGTATTGTATAAATTTATTTATACATACATTCCAGGAAGGCCTAACAGTAAAACGCAATGCACCTTCCTGGCCAATTAAAAAAAAAGTAAAAATCATTGAATAAACATGTATTTTCATACAAAACATATGCCGATACAAACCAATTTATATATGTACATACAAACATACACACACAGATGTACGTATGTATCCATTCAGTAAATACACATTATGCTAAATAATAAAATTATAAAATAAAAACATGTATTACTTTAGCTTTTTAACAGCTTTTCAACAAGTGTATTTAAAAGTATAAAGATTTAACTATTCCAAATTAAGCTCTCGGAAAGATTGTATTTATTTTGATGTTTTTTATTTAATTATTGAAATTTATTTTTTTAGAATAATAAGTAGGTACAAGTTTGGTGAGTTTCATGTTATTTTTTTTCAATGAAAAAAATCAAAATATATATAAATAAATAATGTCTCAACTCTTTAAATATTTTTTTAAATTATTGCTTTGATACAATTTTAATATTAAGCTTGTTCATAAAAGAAAAGTTTATACTGAGACTTTCGTTAAGAGATTTGTGCTTATAAATTTTTCAGCAATATAGGGATTACTCTAGTCTAATATATAATACTTATACGTTCTCGATTTACATTTAAAAATTATGTACTTATTACGAAATGTATAGAAGGTGGTTCAATTACGGCATAAAAAACGACTCGAGCTTAGCCCCGAGGACTTAAATGGGATAAAAAAAGACATTAGAAAAAAGATCGTTCAATAAAACAAAACAAAGTTCCGCAGCGAATTCTTCGGTACACTTCGAGGATAAGAAAGTCAAGGAGTCGAACGGAAAGCTCGCAAATCGAATAAAGTTTGAGCCGAACACTTCGATATATTCCAGCGGGGAAAATTAATAGGAGAATTTCTGATATGACGACGAAAGACGAGTATTATAAATTTAATATTTATTATATATATATGTGTATGTATGTATGTATATTGGTAGGTGTTTCACGAAAGCTGTGCGTAACTTTCCGATGCTAAGTTTTGTGTTGCTTCTGACAGTTGAGATGCCAAACTTAAATCGCGCTCAGAACTGAGGAACCACTTATCCGAGTTTGAGAACAAAATGCGTAAAATCATACTAACGCGATTTCTAATTAACATGAAGATAGCATACTTGATCTTTTACTTTGTGGTCTAAGTAGATCCTTACAAAAATGAAAATTAATATTTATAAACATATGCCATAGAGATGTTATTCGTTGGTTATTTGCAGTCTACATATTTGCGACTTGGTAACCTTTTTCAAAGCTTTTATCAATAATGAGCTTTCATGGTATGCAATTAGAAAGGAAAACAAGATGATTTATAGGTATTATGTTTAAAAATAAGCTTTTTAGTACTTGGAACAAAGGGAAAGATGAAATTCGATTACTTGTAAAATTTAATCAATTTTTGTTTTGATTTAAAAAATATACCAGATGTTCTTTTTTAAGTTTTTATCATTCTATGAAATCGAAAAAGGTCTAATAATAATAATGAAAAAAAAACAACAAAATATAATTTGTTTGCCAGAAATGTTGTTTAAAAGAGCTCGAAGGTATGTATTCAAAATAATACAGGAACAATAACAATTTTGATTCAAAAGTATACAAAAAAGTTTTCTCTTTCTTTCTAACTCATAAAAACGACTAGAAAACATCTTTCCTATATTTTTTTATGTATCATTAAAAGTTAAATATTTTTAATAGGAATAGTTGAAAAGTTTTTAATGAAACTAATTTTACTTCCAATATTGCACTAGTTTAATGAATGTCCTGAAAACTATACAATAAAATCTCGCGTATTTTTCAAAAATAATTTCAAATAATATGTAAATAATAAGTGGCATAGTCCCCTTTTCTTCATTTCAAGTAGTGTTTCGAAAAATATTCAATATGATGTTTTGTGTTTAGTAATAATAAAAAATATTGGGGTCTGTAATACATTTATTCTGCTTTTCCGAGATTCTGGACGTATCGAATTAAAATAAGTGATAATAATTAGTAAATTAATTCAAACAGAAATAATGTTTTTGGAACTGAAAATTGGAATATAACGGATCATATGTATACAATCGGTATGATTATTCAAATTAAAAGCTTTTTCCAATATTGAAATCGAGCTTTGGCATTTGGAAATGACAGTCGAGTATTTTGATATTGATTGATCGTATTTGGCAAGTCCTTTGAATTTAGATAATGTAAGTGAATGAAAAAGTTGATCAGTTTCAAGCTATTATAAACGTAATTATTCCATGCACAGTAGAAATTCATAGAAGATAACTATTGTTTAATAGTTATTCAACTTTGAAATTTATAAGTGCTTCAAGTTCGTGCTTTGAATAGTGAATTTTCAACGAGTAACTCGATTCAAAAGCTATTTCCTCAACTATAGTGCTTTGGAATGTGTAATATAATTATGTGTATGTAACTTTCGATTAAATAATAAATAAAGCCCTTAAATAATATTTATTATATATAAAATTAAACGTCAAATGCATTATAATATGCGTATTGAAGATCGGATATTGGGATTTCTAAGGCCCCATTACAAATTATTAGCAATTTATATGTATTGAATCAGGCGTTGAGATTTATTAGATGTCAGTGCCGTAAAGCCATTCCTGGATTATGTAAAATGAATTATAATGGGAATATCACGATTGAGATATTCTATCGTATTGCGTATTGCCTGAATTACGAATACATTTTTTTATTCATCCCCACATTTCGACGTTATGCTTTTATTATACGTACATACTTGTATTTGACATTGAAAATGTATTCGTTTTATATCTGTACGGATTTTTCGCATTAAGTTATGTTCGCTAATCAGACAATTGAGGAGATTAGGGATGGTATTACGCTCGGAATGGGGCAAAAACATACCAAAGCAATTAGGGGGGGGGGGAGAATTAATTGTTTTGCTCTGAACATCTGCTACCTGTTTGTTAAGTCGGGTTGTACTCTAATCTTGATTTCTTTTGCTTTTCTTCCCAATTTAGGACAAAGTCAATAATCCGAAAGTCGTATGCAATATTATTAATATTGTGTATACGTATATGGCAAATTTGAGTTTCGTTTTGATGGCGTGTTTTATGGAACGGCTTTTGAAAACGATATTTTAATACGATGTTTTTGCGAGCGAATGGCGAAAATGAGTTTACGATTTGAATTTTTTTTTAAATTTGGAGGAAAATGGTTTTACAAGCGATCGAATCTCGGAATAATTGCAATTTAATATTATATTATATATCGCGGTTGAAGATTGGAAAAAAAATAATCGAAAAATAATCAGCGGCTTAATTTAAATATGAATCGTTGGTGTATGATATGTATGTATGTATTTTTGCTCGATTGAATCTAATTTCTAATTTGAATAATATTGAAAGTGTGAAATGTTTCTGTATGTTTGTATGTTTGTGATAAGAATCAATAAACTAAAAATAAACAGACATGAAACATGTTCGAACTTTGCGAATGGCCAAATAGTCTCAAATTTTCTCGATAAATCATCTTCACGATCTTTCAATAGCATATGACAATGTTCCAACTATAATATATAATATTTACATAGAATACGGAAAAAATTTTTTTGAGACTAGAGACGAACAAGTTTAGGTGTGTTTAAGATATAGTATTGCTTTTAAAGAGTATTTGTATTTTGAAACATTGATAGAAGGCAAAATCAAATCAAAACATTGATAGAAGGCAATAGGAAATAGTATTTTACTATTGGTATCAATAAAACTTGAAAAAAGTATATAGATGATATCTATTTAACAATATTTTTATAATAATTTAATGAATGTTACATATAAAAATGAAAAGCATATTTAAAATTCATAAAAGCTTTCTATAATATTCAATTTCCAAAGCCTTATAAAAAAAACAGCGCATTTAATACAAAGCATAGACGTATGTAGAGTATAAAAATATCCAAGTTTTATTTGTAGCATTCCCAAAATAAACTGGCATAATACATAATATGTACTACATATTCAACTTAAATAAATGTTTGTTTTCACTAAACTATTCTTATTTACACATGAGCTTTAAAAACCGAATTCCTGGTAAGATAAACCAAATTTGAAATGCATAGGCATATTTTAGATGTTACGTGATATAAGAAATAATTGAAAAAAAATCAAAATACCTACTTCAACGCTCTTTCAAAATCCGTCCACAGTAAGGGAACCATGAGATGATATATCAAATTTAGTTGTACTATTTTGAAAACTGTCAAATAGTTCAATTGACAACCAGACATGCCTGGCATTTCCTGAGAGTTTTCGGATAATTCCGGGCACCAAGCCTTTCCAAACTCTTCTATAGTTTCAGTAATGGTACAAATATACACGAAGGATTTATATTTTTATAGCGGAAAACATCCAAAAATAATTTTGGCATTGGATCTATGTATTTGGAGATGGATTTTATTGGGTTATTTTCATAAATTTTCCAATTTTTTTCTCTGTAACTTTCACATCAAATTTCCTTTGTTCATATGAGTACATGTGTACATTTACTATCATATGCATATGTATGTGTATATAAAAGTCGTTATGTAACTTTGGTGTGTGATACAAAGTCGGCAAAACCGGGGGTCAATTAATGCGGTCGACTCCCCGCCGGTGATGAGAATTATGTTGTGCTTTGTGCTGCTTTTAATCGGAAAATCTGGCAAAGATCTGTATTAAGGGGTAAAATTCGGGAAAACGAGAAGAGAAAGCTCCGTCTGCAATCAGCATACTAACAAGTCACCTCACCGGAATATCTCGTTCCGTGGCTAATAAACTTCCCGTTTTTTTAATTTTTTCTGACGAACATTAGAACTGACTCTGAAATCCGACACTCTTCTTTCCACTCTTAATAATCTTCCCCTTGCGAAGGAAAATATATTTGAAAATATATTAATAATGATAAATAATCAAACGGAGTCGTAGACGAGCTCTCTAGAGAGATCTCTTACCGTTGCTCGTTTTCAAGCGAATAAAAATCATTACGGGTTAAACGAAACGTTCATAATAATTTTTTTTACTTATACAGCAATTGAACGCAATTTCGTGGAAAATGTTTCGAATTTTATTAGACGAGAGTTCGAATTTTTGAAGAATTTTATACGACGAGAATTCGGCTCGTCGAGTAATGCCTCTTTTTTATGCGCGTACGTTTATGCGATACAATATTATTATATTACGAGTGAAAACGTTCCTATAAAATAATATATGCCAAGGCAGCTTTTTAACGCTGCGAAAATGTATATTTTATTTCGGACTTTTGCGATTTTATTCTAAAGATGAACATTTAAATTTTGCGCGTTTTAAGCGTTACGATTCCGTTTTGCATACTAACTACTAAGTGCTCTTTACGTATATAGGACATACATATATATACGTATATATGTAGGCTTATATAGAAAATGGAGAATATTTCCAGAGGCGACCGTTTAAATTTTAATTCGCACGGATGCAAACAAAAGCTTTCTCTAACGAAGTCGTGTCAAAAGCTCGCTTCTTCGTTTTTCAAATATGAATGTATAATTCGATAGTTTGGTGCGTCGGGAAAATTCGCACAAAGAGAGCACTTCGATTTGATTAAAACGCTGTGTATTATGCTTATTATGCAGAATTAACTTTAACTCGATAAAGACAAAGTTTAGCGAAATAGGGACGTTCTTAATTCGCTTCCGAATTGATGTTAATTTGTATGAAAGAAGGCGTCTTTATGTTCATTTGTCTCAATTAGTATCGGAGAAAACAAGTTTGAACGTTTGGCGGATTCATTCGTTGAATTCGATCGGATTGTGAATTGGAAAATAATGAGTTTATATAACAAAAATCTAATTAGATGATAAAAAATGTTGTAATATTCTTAACTATCTATCGGTGGCGGTAAAATGTATCATAAAAGTGCTTGAAGCTTACTTTTATTGGCGACGAAACTGTTTGACAAAAGCAGCTTAATTTTATTGTACCATAAAAGCTATGACTTTATCTTACAATGCGACTTTGGGAATTTATAAAAATTTGCTTTTGAACCCCTTGAACATAATTTTATTTATTATGACATGCGTAGATAACGATATAGACTATTATACTTTTTCAAGTATGAAAAAGACTGATTTTTTCATATCTTTTATTATTTATTTTAAATATTTTACAATTAAAGATACATATTGTGTATGCTTTTAGTAATTTTATCTAAACTTTAGAAGTTGTTTTAAGGATAAAATAGAACAGAATATGTACACATTTATATGTATAAAGTTTATATGTATTATAAACCGAAGAATATTTTGTTACATATTTTATTTCCAGACTTATTACTTCATCTTAGTAGCAAATAAGGACTTGTTTAATATTTTTAAGACGTATAATATTCAAATTTTGATACGCAAAGTGGGTTTTTTATTTGATTTATATTATTATATGATACGTAATTTTCAGAAAATGTCTCGAAACTGATTTAATCTAAATTTTTCATGGAACTACCTTTCACATTCATGCATTCTTTGTGTTATCATTTTATTTATATAATATTGAAATATAAAAGATTCTGAAAAGAAAATTCCACCGCTAGCAAAAAAAAAAACTCGAACCTTTGAGACGCCAAGTCTTTTCATAGACTATTTTTAAAAATATGAAGGAGTTATGTATTTGAGATAAACATGTATGTATGTACCTATATGTACATACATACATGTACCTATATGTACATACATACATTGTATAAATATATTATTTTAGATATAATATTTCAATATTATATCTAAAATAATATATTTATACAATGATATGGCAGACCAATAAGTACAAATTTTAATTTGTGAAAATCTACTAATAAATTGTTCAGTCTTTAAATAAAATACAAGATGAGTGTTGAAAACAAAATACATTCACGAAGCTCCTATTTCTTCCTTGAGATGACTTTCTGGTCCTTCCAAAACCCGTTTGCAGTGAAAACCCTTCAAAAGAAACCCGTTTCTAATCGGACAAAGACTAACAAAGTATTGGAAATTAACATTCGTAGTATACATATGTAAATACATTTCAATTTTTGATTTTTAAATTCTTTGTATTATTACTAAATTATGTTCACAATACATCTTATGTCTATTTTAATAGCTACTGATCTACTGATCATTTTAAATTTTACAATTTTAATTTAATTTTGTTAGTAATCATAGTATTATATTATTCTAAGCATAATAGGAAAAATAGCTCAAAAACCTATTTACAATTCTTATAAATGCTCATAATACATCTAATACATAATAGATTAAAGACTCTCTAAAGTCGATGATCTAAAGCAGATTTTTTTTAGGTAATCTGTGTTTTTTTATATATGTATAGATTTGTACCAATGTAGCAAAGTCGCTCATTTATTTAAAATTAAATCTAATTCGCTCCACTGAAAGCCCAAATAGATTCGATGACGAAACTCGAGCAGATATGAAAATGAAGAGTGTACAATTCAATACCAAACCATCATCGGGGGAAATGTGTCGAATTTGATTAAAATGAGTCGAAACAAGAGACACTCGAAGCTCTAAAAAGGAAAACAGAAATTTGATCATCCAAAATTTGAAGTTGAAATTCGAACCAAACGAGATCGATCTCATAAAGCTCGATAAGTTCCGGACAGAGCTTTCACGGTATACGACGACGTGACTTAAACTTACGAGGCCGTGACTTACGGGCCGCACTGTACAGAGTTACACGGCAATTGCTCACCGGATACAAGCTGCATATATGTATGTATATATGTACGTATATATATCCATATATAGGCACGCGTCGTTGGCATACCGTGAATACCCGGGGAAAAGCCAAACGGCATGCAAAGGGTCAACTGAGCAGACTGCGGAGATGGATATTTCCCAGCATCCCGACCAAGGAGGCGAACAATGTCAAAAGCTCCGTGGAAATTCTCGTCTAGCGGGATAATGGTTATGTTTTTTAATCAAAATAAACTTGAATGTTTGCCTGAGGCGTCTTGTTAGATCGCTCGTATGATATTTGCATTGTTTCGAGTTCGATTTCGTGTTGTGGCATAACTTTAAGTGCTATGTTTGAAATGGGCGGGGTTCAGTAATTTCATTCAGTGTCGTGTGCAGATGCCAGTAGCAGGATTTTATTACTCTTTGTGTATATTTTTGAAATTTAGTATATGTTCATATGAAAATGAATTTTGTTTAAATATTACATGGGAATATGTACATATGTATATGAACATGCATGGCTACAGTTTTTGAATCAATACTCACAAATTTATATACCATTGTAAGATACTATAGCTTCTTAATGGGATTCGGAAGGGAAAATATTATGGTATTGGCAACTGTTTTTGTTCGCTATACAAATCTAATAACCTATGCTTCACTTGTATGGAATAACGCCTCGAATACTAATCTTTCCAAGCTCCAAGTAATACAAAATAAATCCCTAAAAATAATTTATAGTACACCCATATATACTAACTTGAAAAAACTGCATGCCATATATAATATTCCGTGTGTTACAGACATTACTAACAAACTAACCAGTAGATTCTATGACAGAGTCACTAATAACCATACTAACACACTTGTGAAGAGTCTCGGTGATTACAACAAAATGTCTATACCCTTCAGGTATAACACACAGATTATCTAAACACGATCTGCTTTAGGTCATCGACTTTAGAGAGTATTTAATTAATATTATGTATTAGATGTATTATAAACATTTATAAGGATTGTAAATAGGTTTTTGAGCTCTTTTTCCTATTATGCCGTAGATTAACATTAGAATAATATAATACTATGATTACTAACCAAATTAAATTAAATTGTAAAATAGAAAATGACCAGTAGATCAGTAGCTATTAAAATAGATATAAGATGTATTGTGAACATAATTTCGTAATAATAAAAAGCATTTAAAAATCAAAATCAAAAAATAAAAATCCAGTTTTCAGTTTAGTATCACTGAATTTGAAGTACTATTTCACGACTCTTAACGAGCTTAGATGCGTTATTTGTTATGATATTTCATAGATTTTAATGTATTATAGAACCACCAGTTTGAAAGGGCTTGGAGCCCTTTGAAGGCTTTAGATTGTACATCAAAACGTTCAAGCAAAAACAGGAAAAGGATGCTGTTTCATTATTTACGTACGTAGTTAGAGAAGAAAGTATGTAGTTAAATAATTAAGAAATTGGTTAGTTCGGATTAAATTTATATGCCCGAATAACGCATGGCATAACCAGAAAATGCCCTGCTTTTTTTGTTCGGTTTCTTTTTCGGTTTAGAAATTTGGTATATGTAGGTATTACATATATTTCTATTGACTTTTACCTATCCAAGCAACGCCGGGCAGTTTGGCTGATAATATACATATATATATGTTTGTACATAGGCATATGCTATATTTTCTTTGTCCATTTGTAAATGTATTTAAATTTTTACAATCTCTCGATGTCATTTGCGATTATTTTCAGTAAGCATTTTCGTCGGCTATGCTCTGGTGCATTTTTGATTTCCGATAGTAAATTAAATTGGTTTTACGACTATAGATACTGAAAAATATCAACATAAAGATTTCTAAACCTATTTAATATTAAAATCCTTAAGGTACTAAAATTTTATCCGTTTCACTAATTTCGTATGAATTTATATGTAAAATATTGGCTCATTTGAAAATGTAATTGAAAATAATGTTTTTTATTATAAATATATTATATATGTACATGTATTAACCCAAGGGTCTCAATTCTATTTGATTCGAAGAAAGACACACACAAAAAATATAACTACAAAAGGTTGTGACTAATTAAGATGACCTCTTCTATAACAACCAACATTAATCCGCAGATAACTCGTTTATATATTTTTTGCTGGTTACAACGTTGTTTCAGCCTGATGTGTTTAAAAGGAGGATTGTATAATTTAATTAGGTGTTATAGTTACAGGATTTCATACATCTTGTGTTATTATATTACATTATAGTTGGGATTGTATGATAATTGAAGTGGGGTATAAGTTATTCGTTGTTGGATTTGTACCGAAAACATCTGCTACCCCTGCGATGTATCCAAAATTTAGCTTTCGGAGGACGAAACTAATCCAATATACACAAGTACAGTAATATACATATGTATGTTGACAGTCTAAAATCACAGCGGAGGTTCCTTGTTTTGTTTATGAATTAATCTAAAATTTATTTGCAAAGTGAAACGTTTGAAAAGTTAACGCGATTAAGCGAGACGACTCGCAGTGTCGGCTGTTACGTGGTGTTAAATATTTTAACTGTTAAATTAATCTTGTTACTTGATGTTATATGTTAAAAAAATATGAATTTTTGTATTTTAATGGTTCCAAATTGTATTTCAGAAGGTTTGTTTAGATTTTGTATTATAAGAATGTGTTTTTAGGATGTTTGTTCTTTGTACGGATTATGCTTACCAAGATAATGATCCAAGCTCTGAACATATTATGCTAACGATTTATATACATATGTATATTTTTTTACGTTTATTATTACGTCGGATGTGAAGAATACAAAAAATTTATGGACATTGTATGTACATGTATATGATCTACGAGATGATAAAATATGAAAAAGACAATTATTACTACGACAAATTAATGTTTTGCCAAGATTCAAGCTTTGTATTGTACTCTTTGTATGTATTTCGGAGTAGTTGTTTTCCCATTACATATTATGTTTTTATACGAATAATTTTTAGACATGTTGATTATGACAATTAAATACAAAAGTTACGTTTTTTTTTTTGGAAAAGCCTATTTTAAATATTATTAATAATGTCGCTTTATAGTCTTTTTGTCAGTTTATTGTTTGCATATTGTATATTTATATACATATTCATACATATGTATGTCTGTATATCATATAAAGTGCGCTACACATTAATATTTTTTAGCAAGTCAGTTTGAGAGTTTTATTTAAGTAATATCAATTTTATATTTTAATATTTTATTTTAATATCTAACTATCAATTTAATATCATATTTTTATTTATTTAATGGATCAATAGCTATGGTAAAAAAAATACTCCTCAATAGTATATACAATGTATACAAAGTCGAAAATTTGTCAGTATATCAATTTAAATATTCACTTCACAGCGATTCAGAAATTCACAGCGAAAAATCCGCTATAGGCATTTCCGCCAAGTTTCATGTTTATTTATTATTATTTTGTTTTAATTAAATAAAATTACGTCAATGCAATAATTATCAAAACAAAATATGATATGAAAAACCAGTTATCCCGGAAACAATTTCAATTTATTTAGCAATCTGCAAATGTATTAGCAAATGTTAATCGATGGATAATCTTTTATAAGAACTTCTTCTTCAATTTCTTACGAATAAAATTGTCTTTCATATCTGCATAGTTTACATCTAGGATATGAAATTTCCGGAATCCATCCATGGCTTTTCCTCCGAGGGACATCCATTCCGGAAATTCCATAAATCTGGAACGATAACTAACACTAATTTAACCGCATCTTGTCTTTGAATCTAATTTAATTTTTGAAATCACGCACATATGTATATTATTATGCTTATGAATGGAATAATCAAGTACAAAGGCAATTTTAAACATACGCCAAACACTTTCTGGAACCTCCCTGTAAATTTCTTTTCGTTTGCAGGCGATAATTACGCTTTCAAAGTGGACATAAGAAGCGATTCAATTTTCATTGACTATTGTCATCGGAGCTTTTGTCCGATATAATCGGCATTGTGAAGCCAGGATCGTTTTCTTGCAATCAAGATGAAAAACCGTAGAAAGTTTATGAGACGGTATTCTTTTTTTTTAAAATAAATTTCCTTCAAACGGAATATTCAGCAATGTCTTCATTAGCTTCTCTTTCTCCACAAGCCTTAATTAATTACAGAACACTATTTCTACAGAATTTAAATTGCAAAGGTCTAATTAATGCTTTAATCTACACTCGTTCGCTTTTAATACATACGAAACGAACATCTGCTTAGTGTCATTGTCGGTGTTTCGGACTGCTTTTTATCGACGGTTTGTATTAAATATTTATATTTGCATTTGCAGATCTATTCAACCTACTTTTTAAATTTATTTTCAGGCCGATGAATTACTGTACAGCTCGTTAAATAGGGGATCAAGCGTGATATCGTAGATTTAGTAAGCGGTATATATTTTAGTATATATGTACATATTTCTCGCCGTCTAAATGTATTTTGAATAAATTTTACGACTTGGCTGGGATAGACGGAGTGTATCGGAACCGTTTTGCACACAATAGTTAGGGGTTTATTTTTGCATCTTCCAAATATATACAGAGTGTTTTGTTTGGGATATCGGAGAGATTTACAGCTGCTGCATTCGAGAAAGCACTCCCCGTAAACGCGTTTTCATGCCTCATTTATATTAACGATGTTCTTTTATTTTGCATATTTATAAGTCTGAGATATCTGAGAGTCTTTCGTTTAATTTACGGAGATATTTCAACGGAGATGTTTTTATTATGGTTAGGCTTTGTGTCAAAAAGGCACGTGAAATAAATGTAAAAATGTTTTTATATAAAAAGTATAGAATTTAAATGGTATTTTATATCATATTATGTCTTCGAATTGTATAACAAAGTAGACGCAGTCTGAGTGTTGTCAGTTTGGATAATAAATGCCAAATTTTAGCTAAAGCTTCGCACTGATAACCAGTCATATATTACTTTGAAATACGCTCGTCATTAATTAGCTGGTGCTTTGAGTCTGAATTAGCATTCGTTTTCATTTAGGATGAAATCTGACCTTTAATTTAAATTATAACTTTTTGCGCCAAAATGTACATACATAATTGTATAATATGAAAAAAATGGTTCAAATAACCGTATTTTTGTAATTTTTATATGGCGTGACGTAAGCAATTTATAATCTATAACAGACCTGTAATATAGTGAATGACCCGATGAAAATTTAATTGGGTGAATTATAAGTAAAATTACTTATCTACATATACATAACATATGTATATACAATATAAAACAGCGATAGAAAAAATGATTAGTTAATTAATTTTATTAACTTCCAATAAATGGCGCTAAATTCTGTGACTATTTTCTTAGAGGAAACAGTGGTAGCAAACAGTATATAAAGAAGTTTTTTCTTGATCGTTATTATATTCGTAGATTCTGTTGCCAGTATTTTAGCTTAGACGTACATACATACATAAATACATACATATGTCGAATCGAAACGACTATTATTGTACGGCGAGCTTTATCGTACACAGACACACATACACACAGACAGAATAGCACTATAATATATGTATTCATAGCACTATTATATATCTATTAAAATATTTGAAAATCCTTTTACTTAATACCTTATTTTTTTTATTTGTAAATGTTTTTAATTAATACTAAATTATGTTCACAATGCATCTTATATCTATTTTAATAGCTACTGATCTACTGATAATTTTCTATTTTACAATTTTAATTTTATTTTATTAGTAATCATAGTATTATATTATTCTAAAGTTAATGTACAGCATAATATGAAAAAGAGATCAAAAACCTATTTACAATTCTTATAAATGCTCATAATACATAATATTAATTCAAGACTCTCTAAAGTCGACGATCTAAAGGATATTGTGTTTAGGTAATCTGTGTTTATACCTGAAGGGTATAGACATTTTGTTGTAATCAACGAGACTCTTCACAAGTGTGTTAGTATGGTTTTAATACATTATAAATTTTACTAACATATACATACACATATGGGTAAAGTCATATTTAAAGTGTATCAAAATAATGGAAGAATTTTCCGATGGGGCACTTAGGCCTAGACCGAAAGTGGTTAGCGAAGTCATAGCTTTCGCCCCACCCTATATACGATGTTTATGATACTTGAGCGCCTCTTTGGTGATAGTTTGCCTCGTTTACATCCATTTAAAGGGGAGTGGATGGACTTACATAGTCAGTCGGAATAACCAGTCGTTTAAAAGCTTGCACGTTTGCGGAAATCGACTGCTCCCTGAACGACCCCCGGGAACCCTTGACCCAGTTGTACTTGCACTTGTACATGCACAAGTTGCATACACACTCGACTATGGCATAAAGAAGTCGTCTCCGTCTGAGATTCGTAGGGGAGGATATCTGGAATTGCCGTCGTCGGTCACGTACAGATAAATACGTATGGGAGTTCGGCAAAGATGGCTGAAGCTTTTCCAGTATGCCTCGGTAAGGGAAACGGAAGAGAGTTTCAGTAATTTTCCGAAATAAAATTGCTACGTGCTTCTTCTACGGTGATGTGTAAAGATGCTGAACATTTCACTTGCTTCTGTTGTCTCTTATTGTAGCTCACGATTGAAGTTATCGTCTCATATATCAGGGGCTCTTAACCGGTAGCAAAGGACCACTAAATCTTTCATTCTCTACCTATGTCTGACTTGGACAGATATATAGTGCTTTACTTTGAGCTGATCTTAATCTAAGAGAATTCTAGTATTGAGTTTCAATAATAATAAAAACAAATTTTTGAAATCGATATGATTACAGATATGTACTATGTACAATAAGTTTTGTTTTACGAGAGGTTCATGATTTGCACAAACATTGTTAAGAATCCCAGTCATATAGGTACTGTAATGTTCCAAAACGTAGTTTATATACTTTTTAAATTACTTAGTTAAAAAAACAATATTTCTTTATTATCATAAAAACGTTACATTTATGTTATTGGTAGATATATTCGAAAATTACAGATTTATGTAATTACACTGTTTGACAAATGACGACTTTTTTTTTTGGTTCAGAGGCGAGATATGACTTTTCTTATAGATCTATGCATAGTGAACACGAATCTGGTAATAAAAAATTTTCATTGGCTCGACATTCGGAGATATATTTTTATTATTTTTAAATCGTGCGATTTTTCTATATTTTGGTGTTGTTCGGTCGATGTCTCAAAATCTGTCAATTTCCTGTTCAAAATGAATATTGGAATCTATATTTGGGTATTTTATCTTTCATTTGTAGTACTTTTCAGCTTTCAAATCTCTCTAAGTAGTCGTCCAGTTTCAAATCAAAAGTCAAAAGTTCGTATTTTCACTTGGGATTTTTTCCCACTGTTAATACGATGTTATATTGAGTATTTTCTATTGACACATGTTCATTGGGATAGTGTTCTAGCCACACTATTTTTTGTTTTCATTTAAAAGGGTTAATTGGAAGTGTGATGAACTTTAAATCGGTAAAATTGCGAGCCAAAAGCTCGTACTAGTATTTACACGAATGTGAATTAAATTAATAGGGATAATATATTAAATTGTCTTTATATGAGAATTTTCATTTTTCGTGTCGAGCAGTGCTAATTGACGATGATGAATTTAAAGTGAGATACGTAGAACTTTGTTTCACTAATTAACTTTGGTTCACTTTGTTCTGCTGCTGTGCTGACCGTCACTATTAATGCGGGGTCGATATTAATGACCACCACTCTCGGAGTCTCGATGGTGATAACTACCACTCTCGGAGTCTCGACGATGATGATTGACTAATGTGATCGAATGGTGATCTTTATAAATGATTTCTTTATCTCTTTGTTTGGGCAAAGTCCGGCTTTCCTATCTTATCTGACTATCCCTTTACAGGAATTTTAATGGACTTGTTACTCACGTATGTATTGATAATGTGAGAAAGTGAATTCGATTATTGTGGGAAATACATTGATAAGCGAGGTACATAACAGTACATCAGTATTTCACTATGGATGATGTTTCATATGATATAGATTTCACTGTGGATGATGTTTGTATGAATTCGCATTGTATAAAATGTTTGTATTGTTGTATTATATCTGTATTAGTACACTTGTCGCTTTGGAGCAATCTGTAAAAGAGTGTACATGTTGGATTTAAATTAAAAAGTAATAATAAATTAATGTACTATTACGCCAGAACCTTTTTTCAATTTCATCTTGAAAACGATCCTAAAATTTTTGATGAAATGGAATCAAATTACCTTTTTAGTTGAAAACACGATTTATGTCTCGAATTATTCAAATGTATAATATGGGATTGATTTCTATGAAATATTAATAAAACAAGCTAAAAGAAAGTCTGTATTTTTCAAATATACTTTCATATATACGTAGATTTATTCATATATTGCTGTTTCGTAAATCGCTTTCCTGTTCGAGTAGCATATAAATTTGTCATGCATTCAAAAACCTCTACCGAGCAGTATTCGATTTCTCAGGTATGGTTTAATACTCGAGTATACAAATGTACAAAATATCCGGATTGTGTTACAATAGAGAGTAGCTCAGTAAAGTTAGTGATATAAAGTAATGTATAGAAAAAGTTCGTTAAATCAATATTCCAGGAAAGACCAATGAGCGAAGTAGGAATCGAATGCTCTATTTTAGTTTAAAATGTCGATTTGTTTGAATAAGAAAGTGCTTGATAAATGTGTTTTTCCCGATTCTAAAGTTGGATGCTGAATGTAAAAGTTCCGCATAAAGTTCAGTGCACTGAGAAAATAGTGCAGCGTTTTATGTTCGCCATAAAAAGGAGATACAGAAAGTGAAACATGTGGGTTAGAGGTATGACAAGGGTGGCTGATATAGTGAAATGGCAATGGCCGGGACATGCGGTTAAAAGATTAGACGAAATATGGATAAAATAAGTGCTCGTGTGGTCTCCAAGAGAGTGTAAAAGGATGCAAGGAATGAGTAGACGAAGTGAGGAAAATGTGTGGAGTAAATGGAAGAGTGTTGTTCGGGACAAAGAATAATGGGAGCGTGTTGAAAATGATTATGATGGTGTATAATGTTTATTGAGACAAAGTAAGGTATCTTTGCGTGGTTATCCTGTTAAATAGACGAACGAAGTTGGGTTTCTTGTATGGGGAAAAGTCTCACTGAAAAGCTTTAGTTCGCACGAATAGTTTGCGTGTTTGGTGGAAAATTCCGTTTTTCCTTCATATAATTTATTTTCAAGCATCATTTCTACAAGCTGTTTCGTTGCGGTGTTTGTATATTAAAATAATATTTGATATAAAGAATCAAATAAATCTAATATATAATTTGGAAAGAGACTTTATATGTATGTACATGTATAACCTTCGTTCGTTGGTTCGTAGACGACAAATCCGATTTATTTTTTTTCGATTCATATGCGCCGATTTGATTTTTTTCGATTCAAAGGATTTCGGCTCAAATTAAGTCCCCGGGGGCGAAGCCCTAGGGGGCGCAGCCGCTGAGGGCGAAGCCTCAGGGGGTGAAGGCTCCGGGGGCGCAGGCGCCGGATTCTGGTAAACATATAATTTCGAAAGAGACAGTATATATGTTTGTTTGTTCGTGACAGACAATTGAATATTAAAAAAATGAGTATTCAAATAAATTTAAATAAAAAAAAAAACTATTCAAATAAATTTAATAAATGTTTACCATTAGATTAGTCATGTTTAATAGGTTTATATTACAAATACCGAGCCAAGCTGGATAAAACCACTAGTGAAATATAAACCGGGAAAAGCATGTTTTCCGCTAAATACATATGTGCATTTTGTTTATATGTATGTACATATATATGTTTAAACATTTCAATATATTCCAATTTTACTCCTATATATTGTTCATTTTAACACAGTAGTATTCTGAATTATATTATGCACATAAAAAATTGGCTGTCAAATCCATATATTTTCATTATAAAATGTCGTGTAGTTCTACGTGTTTCGGTTGACGGACTATTGGGTGAATGGACACTTGGCCGACGGACGCTTAGCCGAAGAGACGTTAGACTGACGGACATTTGGCCGACTGGGATTTTTATTTGTTTAAATTTATCAAAATTCAATTATACGTGTATTTTTAGTGAGCTTTGAGTAATTTTGATACACAATTATAAAATTTTATAATTTAATTTAACAAAAAATTAACTCTTCTTTTTTAAAATCGATCAAAATATAAAATTGTGTATAAATAAAATTTGTATTAAATAAATAGTAGACGATAAAATCGATATTTAAGACACTTATGGGCTGGCGGCAGTGCAAAAATGTTTATATTATTTTTCACGACTTAATTGTAAACGTATTTTCAACCGGCGACGTGATCTAGTGGTAAGCATATTATGCTTTCGTGCAGAGTGGTCACGGGTTCGAGTCCCAATAGAGTCCTACTGCTGGCTAGAACTTGGTTTGCGTCTCCAGGTCGGTCGTTTCTTATCAGAGTTTGCCAATTTTTATAATTTTCATTGAAACGGTTCCTGTAAAATTGGTATCTCCTTTACTATCTCTCTTGCTAATTTTAAGTTATTCAGCGATTTGAAGTTCACCAATTTGATTATAAAATGGTGCAAAAATTTCGCCATAGATGTCACTATTAGGGGTTCCAAAAAACCGCCCGAAATAAAAAGCCGGTTTTCGGTTTTTTTACAAATAAAAAGCCGGTTGGCCGGCTTTCACCGGTTTTAGAAAAATACGATTTTTTTAAGTTTAAAATTTTTATATCGAAAAAAAAATGTAAATATGTATATATTTGCATAATATATATCTATATTATGCAAAAAAATAGTTTTTTATAAATTTAATTAAGTTATAAACATTATGAACTTTCATAAGATCATTACTTTATATTATTATTACAAATATTACAAATAATAAAATTTGTATTATATGTACATATATCAGTCTAGAGGTAGGATAGTCACAGTGCTATCCATTGTTCGGCAAACCTTTAACAATGCATTTACAACCTTTGAACAATACACGGCCCCCTCAGGCTCCGGTGACTATAAATCACAGTCGTAAAATGGCAGATCCTAAATACGCACATATAATTAAATGATTTAAATAAGCTAAATATATTGTAGATAAAGAGTTTTCAAAGTTGCTTAAAAAATCCAAAAGCAACCGTTGCAAATTTCGGAAACAAATTCATTTGAAACGGCAAATTCATTTGATCACGAACATTTTAAATCCATAATAAAAGTAGGTATGTGGCCTCAATATTTAAAGGGCAATTCCTTCGAAGAAAAATCAATTATATTTCGGAAATTCCTATGCATTATGCCATAAATCATTTGACTACTTTTTTTGATGTTTTCAAGTACAAGGATTTGCGATAGATAAGGATGCTTTCTATACCTGAAGTTGGGTAGGCCATTGAAACTACATATTTTCAATAATATTTTATTGGTTTATGACCTGGTCCATTACTAAATCTCAAAGAAACCGCTCAAGAAAGAAAGTAGTGTAGCTTTTTTTTTGTTCAAAGAAATATACGCCAATTACCTGAGATCGTTTATACACATTTATTTTGATCTTTTATAGAAATTTAAAATTCATAATTGTTAATTTTGAGGAAAAAAACATTAATTAAAGAAAACCTAAAAAAGCCGGTTGATCAAGCCAAAAAGCCGGTTTTCGGTTTTTTGAAAAATGGTCAAAAAGCCGGCTTTTCGGTTTCGGTTTAAACCGGTTTGGAAGCCCTATGTCACTATGGATGTTTGAATGAATTCACATCGTATAAATTGCTTATGTATATTGACTGTATTGATTAATTGTATTGTATCTGTATAAGTGCACTCGTCGCTTTGGAGCGATCTGTAAAAGCGAGTGTTTATGTTATATGAAATAAAATAAAATAAAAATAAAAAACTTTGTTTCCAAATTCATAAAATTCGTCGTATTTGATGTGGCCAAACCCAGTGCTACTCAAACTTTTTTGTACCGTAAACGGGTAAATATTTGTTAATCACTGCTGATTCAAATTAAATCAATCAAATGTCAGGTTGGCCATACGTATGTCGGCCTAGTGTCCATTCAGCCAAATGTATAATCAGTAAAAAGTCCCTCAGCCTAATGTCCTTTCGACCAAACGTCCGGTGGCCTAATATCCGTCAGAAAAATGTCCATTCAGCCAAAGAGAGGTAAACTTCAACACAAAAGTGGCAAGTAAATATTGATCAAAGCGAAAATACGTTTCACGATGTTGATTTAACTATTGATTAAATTTGAAATGGAACCCACATTCTATAACTTTTAATACTTGATTATAATTTAACATGTCTTATTCAATACTAGCATGTCAATAAACTTCGAATGAAACCACTATTGGTATTGGTTTAAATGTCAATAGTGAGATAGGTCGGCTTCAATTGGCAAGTGAAACTATTGACAAGTCAAAGTCAATAGTAATGTTTAAACGTACATGGCTGTTTTAGAGAGTACGGTAAATTTTGCATGGTAAATGGTAACTGATTGCACAAAAGCTATAGTTAACAAACCTGAGTTATCATTATTAGGACTTGCGTTCAATGTTGACGTAATTTGTGCCGTATTGCTAAATGATAACCGCAACAGCTGTCATCATGACGTTATTATACGTTGCACCGAATGTTATATGTCACATGCATATGTGCATATAATATATAATATATGTATGTATGGATTTTCATATGAAGTTTCATATTTCATACACGTATCTATACGATCGTGAAAAAAATTGACGGTTAGTAACTTGAAAATGAACACAATTGAAGATAACTTTATTCAGATGAGATCTAAAGTCTAACAAACTATAATATAATACATATTTAGAAAGACATAATGTTTGAACATCTTTGAAATTTCTGAATGGACATTCTATAATGGTTTTTCTCCAATAGAATGGGACACGATTGAATGGATTTAAAGTGCACAAAATTCCATTCAAGTCATTCAATGAAAGTTTACAAAAAATTACATGTCTTTTTTTGAAGACGTTACATAGCTTGTTACTTGTCCGATTTATCGGCGAAAGGTCTCTTCCTTTAGAGCTATTTGAAGTATAAAGTGTATGTTCATCGACCTCAAAAGATCCAGGAGTTGAAGGATAACATCCGAACGGAAATTGAACGAATTGATGCTGCGAAAATTGGAAATGTTCGACACCACAATGAGCTCACGCGAAAGACATTACCTTCAGAAAAAGACATTGTTGCATAATTTCAGCTTAAGAAGCAAAAAAAACTTTTTTTCTTATTGGATTGGAGACTAATCAATATTTAGTTAAGTTTGAACCACTAAATTCGAATATGACAGTGCTTTTTATTGGCTTCTTCTCATTTATTACATATAAGCGTTTAAAAAAAATGCGCAATTTTTACAGATTTTTGCAGTCTTTAATTCAAAATTTAGTATTTGTTGTTGTGCCAAAAGTGAGTATTGGAATCAATAGTCAAATTTTTTTTATATTGATTTTAATTTTGAATTGCTTTAAAATACGTATAATTAATTATCAAGCGAATTTTCAAAGTGAAAAAAATATTCGTTTGCAAGGGATGGTTTTTAATCTCAGTATTTTATTTTATTTTATCTGAACGTAATAATTAGAGGCGCAAATGATTTTAAAGTAAAATATGAAATATCCTAGGTCATCACTTATAAGTCTCGGTATTCAAACGTGAGCGAGTGAGATGGAGTGATGCGCTCTCCATTCTTTATCTCGATCTTGAAATACGCATACAGTCTATTATTTAGCTCGATTTAAAATCATTTTCCATTCGAATTGATGCATTTTAAAAATAAAAAAAATGTTAAGGTAGAAATCAATCTTCATAAAATAAAAATAAATTGACAAATTTGCCAAATAAGCTTATAATATTACGGAAAAAAATGTGTAAGAAAAAAGTTTATTTTCGACTTTGAAAATTTGCTACATAATTAATTATATGTATTTTAAAGCAATAAAATATTACGATCAATAGAAAAAACTTCTAAATATAGATTCAAATACTTACTTTTGGCTTAAAAATTCTAGATTTTGAGTTAAAGACAAAAAACTGTAAAAATTGAGTATTTTTTTAAACTCTTATATCTAACAAATGAGAAGAAATCAACAAAAATCAATGCCATACTCGAATTTAATGTGTCAAACTTATAGTATAGATTGATTATTTTTCGCTGCGGTAATTTTTTTGTTGCTCACAATTATTTATTAAGATGTTAATCGTTTCATTGCTATATATCTATGTATGTATTTAGTTAGCGTTGAATTTAAGGAGTTAAGGAGAATTATCTTCTGGGTATAATCGCTTTATCGGTGCTACGCTATTCGTTAGTCGAGAGATAGGGTTAAAGCTTTTAAAGTTTCTTTTTCCAAGTTGGTTCTAAATTGCAGAATTGACCCCAGTCTAAACTGGCGTAATGCTGCGGTGACCCAATTCCGAGGGAGGCTGCTGGGTGCATCTGTAATGCATGTGGAACAATTCGAGAGACATATCTCTCAGTGTTTGCAATCGAATTAGTTGGATTCCGTAAGCGTGCTGCTTCGTTAAAACGCATTATACCGATGTGATGTGGGTTTAATATCTAATATTCAAAATGTAAATGGTACTTATTGTATTACAGTAGAAATTTCCGAAAAGTTCTGGGATATTTGCATTTGCTATGGAAAAATACACTGCAAAATTTTGGGTTTATCTCAATTTTTTTTAAAGCCCACATTGATTATTATTTTTTGGTTAGGTTTTATCCTGGAAAATTCAACAGTTAAATTTTGTGTTTTTTTCATTTTTACAAGGTTTTTCTTAGTTTCCCTTCCTAAAACTCTTCCGATCACTTTGAAACTTTGCTATTTTGCGAGGCTTGGACCCCGATAGAGATTTAAATTGTAGTTAATTGATAGTTAAATATAATCGTAGTTAACATGTTTAACTTTCCACCGCCTCTCGTTTCGTCAGATTTTCATTGTTTAAGCGCCTATAACTTCATCTTCTTTGTCATTATATTTTATAAAACTTGCAATATAGGCTCTCATTATCTTTCATATATTTTTACTTCACTAATACATTATATAATGAATGATAAAAATATGTTTTTATAAAATTACTATGGTCAGGGCGTTTAATGCCTCTCGCCACTTGTTTGATGTCTGTCTTTTCGATCTCATATACATATGTATCTTTGTTTTAAATTCTCCGATTTCGAATTTTTTAATTGATTTTGGTCTCAGAGCGTCGCATTTCATCCCCAGTTGAAGGTTGCAGTTATCAAGTTTTCACTGTTGAAATAGTTGAAATAGTGAAATAGAAAATAGAAATTGCATTTGTACAAAAAAATGCTATCCAAACCAAACCCAGATATATGTATGTACATACATATGTAGTTTTAGTATTGTGTCATGGATTTCGATGGAAGGAAGATATGATATAGATATAAAGGCGACACAATGTTTTAAGTAATATATATAATTACATTAAACCTCTAGTATATATGTAGGTACATTTTATATGTTCATAACAAGTATCTATTATATTCAATACATTAATCCTTTACGTTAATCACTACTTACACATATACTAGAGTGTACATATATAATATTTTTGATTAATATAAAGAAATTTCTCCAATATTATCATTTAAGCCAGGACTATATTTTTTATATTTAATACTTTTTATATTTAAGTATGATAAAGTACGTAATAAAGGTTTACATTTAATATCAGATTTTATGTTTGATTTTCTTTGACTATTTTCTTTCGGAAAATCTTGAGCTTTGCTTTGCACATTTTCTTTATTTGATTATTTCACTCCATTGGAAAACAACTCGTATCTCTCAGAGTACAAACTATATTGTTAAAGTTTCATTTTGATTTTCTATTATTGAAGAAAATGTTTTCCCAGAATCACCAGATATACGTTTTCGTTTGTTAATATCATATACATACATACATATATAGTTGAACGAATGTCTGCTGCAAAATTTTCATTAAAAGATCAAATGTTTTGGATTTAGCAGTGGGAAAATGAAACTTTTTTGAAGCTGGATAAAAGAAAAAAGAGTTGCATATACTTTTGATCATTTGCAAAAGCTCGATTTTCACAAGGGAATAAAATACGAAGCTCGACATGTCTTTTTCCTTCCGCATACGCGCGACTGGGGATTTCAAGGGTCAAATAAGACGTCGAATAGAGTTATTTATGAACTGTATTTGGACCGATCAAGAAAGTCACGACGACTACGTTCGTATATTTACTGTAAGAACACGCTTCAAAAAAAAAAATGAAAATAAATAAAAAGATACTGGGAAATCTTCTGAATTTTCGTAATTTCAAAGCGTAACTACGAAAACGATTGTTAGCATTGAATGAAAGTTCTCGCCTATTGTTGTACATCTTTTCGAATTGCAGTTTCTACTTTTATACGATACGGATTTACACTAGATACCACAAAATCCATTGTCTGTGAAGTACTTTTGCGTGTTTGGTGAGGAAAAGTTTCGGGCTATCATATTATTCAGTGGGCGGAAACTTTTTAAATATTTAAGCATGATTTGGCATCATTTTCCTAACGTTCTTTATATGAACAAGTTTGGCGAACGTATTGTTTACAACTCTATAACAAAAATACGATTACCATTTAACAAATATTTCTTAGGTTATATATATTTTTTATTTATTATAATTTTCCGTTTTATTTTAAAATATACAAAATTGACGCTTTTTTACACTACAAAACGCAAAGACTGCTTCATTCACATTTTGAAGAATAAAGTCGAGAAATAAATTCTCTACGAACGAAATTCATCATGAACGAAGAAACTGTATTTACTTTCATATGAAAAAATGTATGTAAATCTCCTATTCTCTCATTTTTTCATTTTATAATACCGAAAAGACTTTCAATGCTTTTTACACATTGTGGTGACCTTTTTCAAATTTAATAGTAATTTTATTTTATTTGAAAAGTTGAACAAATGTTTTATTATTACCAACAAAAATACAACACGAACAATACAAAATTGAAATTAAAAACAGCATGTTGAAATTTTATGTACAAAATATAACTTCAATGTAATAAATAATACTATCCAGGTTCTAAAAATCGGTATGCTGAAATACAATTTAAGCAATTAATTATATACACTATGCAAATGGTACAATTGAGCGCGGCTTCATACCAGCGTGATGATATTTTGGCGCGACATTTCGGCGCAACGTCGATAAGAATAATAGGCGAATCTCATCTGAAGTTTTAAATATTATAAATAATCATTAAACTTGTCCTATGAGAAATTTTCGTTTAACAGAAGCACTCTTGAAAGGTTTTCTTAGACTCCAAAAATATAGCGATGGTATATTGGCAGAATGCTTTAAGTCAAAACTCCTTGTTTTGAGAAAATAAGAAGTTTGAAGATGTTTATTTTGTGACCTAAACCATTATTGATTTTTTTAGTTCAAGTTTTTAAGTATAACAAACAATATTAGAAAATATTTCTTTTCAAATAGAGTGGTTTTAATTTGGGATAGTTAAATAAATGAAATTTGGGTCACTGAAATTTGGTTTTACGATTTTTTGATGCGCCCAAATGACGTTGCGCTGGAATGTCGCCGCACCAAAATGTCATCGCGATTATGTCACAATGATTATGACATATACATATACGAATTTTTAATGTTCAAACAAAAAAATCGACACGATTGAAAATAATTGATTGAATAATGTAATTCTTTATATATTTTAACAAAATGTAATTTGTATCAACATCACCAAACTTTTTCATGTTCAAAGAAATAAATCAACACGCTTGAGAACAATGAATTGAATAATGTACTTAAAAATATAATTCTTTGCATGTTTTCACATAAATTTGTCTTCATTTGTATCATCATCATCATCATAATAATTTGCTAACTGCTGGATAAAACCTCTCCAAGACACTTCCATTCCTCTTTGTTTTGGGCAACATATGTATGTATGTATGTATAGGTATATTCTTATTTGTGGACGAAATATATGGATTAAATCTATATTGATTAGACTATAATAGACTAGTGGTTAGCATATAATGCTTTGAAAAAAATGGTCACAGGTTCAAATTTAACTAATTTCTGCTGTCAGGACATGGATTTGAGATTCTAGGTCGATCGTTTCTTATCAGCGTTTGCCAATTTATCTGATTTTCATTGAAACGGTTCCGACAAATTGGCAATCTTACCCATTTTCTCACAAACTTCCAGTTTTCAGCCATCTCGAATTTCGCTCAATTGTATAAAATGCTGCAAATTTACAAATTTGACTATAAATTTCTCCGTGGATGTCATTTGGTGCTATGTTTTTCTGGATTTTTACTGAATTGTTAAATAATGATGCAAATTTACAAATTTGTCCATAGACTTTGTCTGTCTGTCTCCTTGTCTGTCTGTCACGTAAGCGTTCCTATACCATTCAACCGATTGCGATGAAACTTGCATGAGTTATTGTGTGTATGCCCACAATGGTTTCTGTACAAAAAAAATCGCCCAAAAATGAGAACGGTAACGGGAAAACAGGAATGAGTGGCATTGCAACGCAATAATTTCAAATGTTTTCACGTCGCCACCTGCGTTGTTAGGGTAAAATAAACAAACGATTGTGTTCGCTGATTGCGTTTTTCCGACCAATTATCATTACTGTAATTTAATTTGATTATTAAGTATTAATTTGAAACTGAAACATTCACTTATCGAAAACACATCGAAAAACGAGGATGGGAACGGGAATTGCATGCGTTATTGTGACATTGCAGCGCATGCTGGGTTCAGATAGTAATGTATAAATAGAAGAAGGAAAATATTATATAATATTTTTACAGGTTCAGCTAGAATAAAAATAAATATATGATGTAAATTTAATAATAAAAATGCACATAAAGTAGAGCAAAGTTTGCAATAAATTTCAATTAAAATTGAATAAACATATGAGTATATACATATGTATTTGCATATAGCAGTAAATATTAGCACAAATTTAAATATAACAATACCTTTTCATTTGAACGATAAATACACAAATGTTTACGCAGATGAAAATTGACCATAGGACAATGAGGAAAACGCTATTTATTGGCGCCGAACAGTCGCATTGGAAAATCCTTTGTGGGGCAATTTTCTTTTACCATTCTATGTAGACCATTCTTAATCATACGTTTACATATATCAATGGTATGAGTAAAGTATATAGGTAGAGTATAGAGTATATGAGTAGAGTAAAGTATAAGTAGGTATTGGAATATCGCTTCCAGTATTATATCTGACGAGATTAATTGATTGTGTCGTGTCTACATGTTGATTAATAATTCACGTATAGGAAATATGCCAGGGTGATTATGTCGAGATTATCTCACCCACCGTCGCGTTTCGCATTCGCGAAAATCAAGTTGACACTTCACCGAGCACGATTGATCTAATTTAATATTTCGAGCGTGTAAGCGATATGTTTTAACGTATGTATGTATGTATGTATGCCACTGAAAACGTGTACGGTATGCACATTGTGAAGAGCAAAATGCAAAATCGATCCGTGGAATTTCAAACAGACTTAGGAATTTTATTGAAAAATTTAAATTTTATGTGTTTTCCTGCCACACATGTGGATAGGTTGAAGTTTTAAGGTTGTTTCCAGATTTATTTCGATTTTGATATTATTACAGTTCTTGTCATATGATATTTTTATACGTTACGAGATTTTGCTAGTATTATTTTTAAATAAGATTAGTGATAGTCGAAATTTTCAAAATATAATTTGAATTTCCATACATATAATATATACAGATCAGTGGCGTGCCGTGCCGTCCATGAATGCTGTGGATGCTGCGTATACCTTAAAATTTACGTCAAAAATATTTTCATACCGTTTGTTTTCTGAATTTCTTAGTTTTATTTATCTTCCATTTATTTTTGCTAACGTGATTATGATATTATACATATATACAATTTTTTATCTGATCCAAAATTGACATAAACAAGCATCCACGTTTAAAGGCCGAAGCTGACTGCGCGACAGGTACTTGTTTCGCATCGAGCTAGAATCGCCATGGATGCTGAAGTTCTCTACGAATCTTGCACGCATGCGCACAAGTGAGCTCTCACTCTTGCACGCATGCGCACAAGTGAGCTCTCACTCTTGCGTATGCACATGAGTGAGACAACCCTATAGTCGTCTCGCTCGCGCGGAAGAAAAATCTCCTTTTGCTGCGTACGGACCAAACCAACGACGATTTTGGGTCCAACGTTTTAACCAGCAGGATAAAACCAGTAGTGTACAAATTATCGAAATAAAAATTAAATTTAAAAATTGAAATCAAATATCAAAATTAAAAATATTATTATTATATTAAAATTAAATTCAAATATCAAAATAAAATTATAATCAATATATTAAATTTAAAATAAAATATTGAAAGTTACAACAGAACATGCCCAATTTAAATAAATTTTCGAGATTGACCTAAAATTAGATCATCAACAATCACAAGGTAATCCTCGACTTTTGTTTGTCGAAGATGTTTTGATTTACGTAGATACGCACTAAGATCGAAAAAAAAATCAAAGAATTATTATTTTTACTTCCCCGTAATGCGCAGTTACTGAGAATATATCATGTGTTAGTATGGGTGACCGAGTGATGGTCCCAACCCGACACGTTGTCGGTTTATCAAACGAAATTTTTTTAGTCTTCAATTGTTTCTCTCGTCGAAATAAATCAAATAATTAAATCCATCTCAGAGGTAAAATTTATCGGATAATGTGTGATTATTAATTTTATTTCGACGAAAGAAAAAAAAACGCTTTGACAAATCACCGACATTTTTTTTGTTAAATATTTCATCGACGGCGAAACACATTAGTGTATCGTGACGACTTATAAGAAACAATAACAAGGTTTTTTTCGCTCGTAATTATAATATTTCTCTGGTTGTAATGCGTATCTTCGTAATTCAAAACATTGTTGTGATTCAAAACATCAACGATGATCTAATTTTAGCTCAATCTCGCTCGTTAGCTGAATTTTGATATTTAATTTCAATTTTTTTATTTAATTTTTATTTCGATATTTTGTACGCTACTGGTTTTAAAAGTTGGCCCAAAATCGTCGTTGGTTTGGTGCGTACAGACCATTTTGCGAATGTATGGACTTGATTCGCTTTTTATGTATGGGCTTTGCTTATGTATGGAGTAGAATTGATTCGTTGATTGATATTTCGTACGTTACGTCCTAAGTTATTTACTTTTATTATTTTATTGTAATTTATTACGTCCTAAATTATTATTTATTATAGCCCTTAATATAGATAGCCAAAATAACAATGCAAGTGGATTTATCGCTGTTGTTTATAATAATTTTAATTGTTTAATTAAAATTGTACTAAAAAAGACATTTGCTTCTCTACCATATAATGAAAAAGAAATTATTTTCAAATATTGAATATTCATTCAAGAACGAAAACATATCAAAGACATTTTAATAAATATAAATATGACAAAGTTTCGAAGAATACAATAAAATTTAAAAGCGAGGACTGATGTTTAGCATATTTTGCTTTCGAGCGGTGTGGTCACGGTTTGATCCCCACTAGTAGTTGTTGGCCAAACTTTGGTTTGTGACTCCAGGTCAATGGTTTACTTTCAAAGTTCGTGTAAAGTGGCATTTCCTTTCCAATCTCTCTTGCGAATATTAAGTTATTCAGCATCTTGAGTTTCGCCAATTAATATAATAAAATGCTGCATAAATTTCTCCATAGATGTCACTGTGGATGATGTTTTTATTTTATTTTATAATTATTTTTACATAGATATATACCGTGAAAACCTAACAGGTAGACCCCAATGAACCTTCCCAGACAATTTATTACAAACATTACAGCATTTTCATTACATAAATTGCTGTATTTCAAGAGGAAGAAGAACACGAAATTGACAATTGATTTATAAATTAATTAATTCATAGAGACATCTATGGATTTCCAGTTGTACTTAAATTTTTACACATTGTACATTAATCAAATTCAGATATTTGTGACATAGCGGGTAGGATGAGTTTTGCCAATTTGATGGAGGAACCGTTTCAACAATGAAATCAGGAAAATTGATAAACTTTGATAGGAAACGATCGACTTGGAGTCACATATATCCAAATCTCATCGGCAGCATTAAAGATTAGCATGGGATCGAACCCGGTAATCTCTTGGTGCTAAACATAAATGCAACCACTGAGCCTACTGCTGGCTGAATTCAAACTGTATAAAAATGCTTATTATTAAATGTATTATTTGTATTATTGTATTTTATCTATATTAGTACAGTCGTCGCTTTGGAGCGATCCGTAAAGGCGAGTGTAAATGATCGATTGAAATAAAAATAAATAAATAAAAATTGGGGCTTATACAACTGGAGAACTTTGTACATTTTCCCATATATATATATATATATATATATATATATATATATATATAAAAATAAATAAATAAAAATATATATATATATATATATATATATATATATATATATATATATATATATATATATATATATATATATATATATATATATATATATATATATATATATATATATATATATATATATATATATATCATCATCATCATCATCATCATCATCATTTACAGCCATTCGCCATCCACTGCTGGATGAAGGCCTCTCCAACACGCTTCCACTCGTCTCTGTTTTGCGCAACACTCATCCATCTCATTCCGCACATTTTCCTAATTTCGTTCACCCATCTTCCTTGCGGTCTTCCTTTTACTCTTTTGCCTTCTCTCGGGTACCATTCAAGCACTTCTTTTGTCCACCTTTCGTCCATCCTCCTAGCTACGTGACCCGCCCACTGCCACTTCAATCTCTTCACCCTATCCACTATGTCCACTACCCTTGTCATATTTCTCACCCACGTGTTCCGCTTCCTGTCTTTCCTCGTTATGCCAAGCATACAGCGTTCCATACTTCTTTGAGTGCATTGGATTTTATTTTGCGTCTTGGCGTTCAGTGTCCAAGTTTCACATCCATACGTCATCACTGGCAAAACGCATTGATCAAAGATCCTTTTCTTCAGGCAGAGTGGCATTTTTGATTTAAAAACAGCATTCATCCGTCCAAATGCACTCCACCCTAATTTCATACGTCTCTTTATCTCTTCATTTTTACTACCAGACATGTCAATTATTTGACCTAAATATAAATAATTATTTACTACTTCTACTGGTTTATCATCTAAGGGGATGCTATCAGGCATGCAATAGCTATTGAACATTAGTTTAGTCTTATCTACGTTAATTTTTAATCCTACTTTTCTACTTTCCCTGTCCAGCTGTGTTAGTCTGATAAGTAGGTCAGCTGAATCACGAGCTACTAAAACTATATCGTCTGCGAACCGAAGGTGACTCAAAAAGCGACCATTGATGCTTACTCCGGCTGTATCCCAATCCAATTTCCTGAAAACTCCCTCAAGCACCGCATTGAATAACTTGGGCGAGATTGTATCTCCTTGTCTTACTCCTTTTCCTATGCTAAATCTATCTGTACCTGAAAAAATTTTAACCGAAGCTGTGGCATTCTTATATATTGCAGCTAACAGTCCCACATAGGGTTCCGGCACTCCCTGTGTTTTTAGAGCGTTAAGTACTGCATTATGACTAACTGTATCGAAGGCTTTCTCATAATCGACGAAACCTAGGCACAATGGCCGTTGATATTCGTTGGCGCGCTCGATTAGTTCGCCAACTACTTGGAGGTGGTCCATTGTGCTGAAATTTGCCCTAAACCCTGCCTGCTCTATAGGTTGGTTCTCGTCGAGGATATTCTTCAGCCTTTCTGTAATAACCTTCGTGAAGAGCTTGTAGACCGCTGAAAGTAGACTAATGGGTCGGTAGTTCTCGATATCGCTTTTGTCGCCTTTTTTGTGTATTAAGATGATAGTTGCGTTATTCCATCCTTCTGGTATAGCTTGGTTCTGGATGCATTTGCTGAAAAGCCTAGCTAAGATATTAATTAGGGGGGGGCCGCCACATTTTAGTAAGTCAATGGGAATATTATCTTCCCCTGGGGTTTTACCGTTCTTTGCAGTTTTTAGCGCGGCCTCTACTTCGCTAGGCAATACTGCAGGAACCCTTTGGCCGTGTGTCGATTCCAGAGCGGGGAATTGGCCGTTATCGTTCTCGTATAGTTTTGCATAGAACGTGTAAACTCTGTCTATGATTTCTTCTCTATTCCTAATTATTACTCCGCTCTCTGATCTGATTGCGATCATTTGGTTTTTGCCTAAGAAAAGATCCTGTTTGCACTTTTTCAGGCTACGGTTATTCTTAATGGTATTTTCTATTAGCTTGCTGTTAAAATCCCTGACATCCCTGACTATTCTCTTTTTAATTTCCTTATTTACTAGATTGTATTCTTGCTTATTATTATCCCTATCTAAATTCCTTTTATGCTTAATTAGGTTTTTTGTTTCCGCTGAAATTTTGCTTAATTTAATCTGTTTCCTGAATCCACCTAATTTCTTACCTGTTGAGGTTAGAACCGAACTAATTACAGTGTTCAATTCCTCGATGTCTGCTTCTGGGTTTAATTTCCCGTATCGATTTCCAAGTTCGAGTTCGAATTCCTTTTTCCTAGACCTTAGTTGAGCGAAATCTGGAGAGTTACTGCATCCTTTTATTAATTTCCTACGTTCGCAATTTATATTAATGGCCATCTTGGCACGGACTAATCTGTGATCGCTACCTATATCTACTTTACTTAAAACACTAACGTCTTTAACGGAGTGCAGGGCATTTGTTAGGATGAAATCGATCTCGTTTCTATATATATATATACATATATATATATATATATATATATATATATATATATATATATATATATATATATATATATATATATATATATATATATATATATATATATATATATATATATATATATATATATATATATATATATATATATAAATACTTTTATGTAATATAAGTACATATGTATAATATATAGAGAATCTTCTTCGATGTGTTGACAAACAAACATATAGCATCCATACAAGCTAAGAAATAAAAATATATCGACTTGGTTTTTATTATACAACATAAAAATGTACCAAACATGTATGCATAGATATGCGTATAAAAATATTTTTATAGTGTTTTTGTAAGGGTTGCGAAACTAGAATTGAGGTAAAATGACGAATATACAAAAAAAAAAAAATGACAATAGACACGTGCGCTTATTGAGACTTTTGTGAATACGATATGAGCCTTTAGCTGTCTCATAAGCCAATACTCGCACGATCATTATTGAAATATGGGATCTTGTTTGGTGACAGCGTCTGCCAATTTCGCGAATATTGATGGATGTCATTATATGTATTGAATTTTCTTTCGCGTAAATATTTATTTGACCCCCATAAGCCTCAGTCGTGAACCATCAAATTTAATTATGCAATTATGTACATAAAGTATTTTTATTTTTTTAAGTATGACAGTTTTTGCTTTTTTTCTAATTGCTTGCTTATTTTTTTCGTTGTTTTACATAATGGATAGTGCAAAGAGGATTTTCGCATGGATGCTTTCAGAGAGGCAATGTCCATTTCCGCACTGCTAGCTAACCGTACTTTGCTGAAAACACTGAAAAAAAACAACAATTCTAGCTTTTAGTCTACTTTGACGTTAATATTATATAAAATGCGACATTTTTTTGCGATTTATGTATTTATCTTTGATTCGTAAGTATTTAAAGGATTATATAAACAGCCTTTAGATGAATAATTTTTTGCAAATTGTAATAAAATCAAACCAGTAAGTTATTTATTTTATTTATTTAATAGCAAATTGCTAATGAATTATTTCACAATGAAAAATAATAATTTATTTATTATTATTTATTTAAAGTTTGTAGCATTACAGGAATTCCTAATGCGCCACAATGGTCAAAAATATAACAGAAAAGAAAAGAAACAAAATAATAACTAAAGATATTACACATAACAAAAACAAAACATATATACATATATGTATACACAAACAACTAATAATAATAATAATTACAAATTATAAGAAACAACTAAGAAGGGATTGTTTTATAAAATAAAAAAGAGAAAGAAAAATAAATATCAACATATGTATACACAGACAAAAATACATCATATATAAAAAGACGGTAATCTGTGTGTGTGTGTCCTAACTCTCGCCGAACATAATGAACGAATCGATAAAAATCGATTAATTAATTTTTCGACGAGACGACTTTGTCGCGACTCGAACCGATCACCCCAAATAGCCTGAATATGGGTCTAAATTGAGCTAATGGTCTCGGACATCACGCCAAATCAAATTTTTCATTTCGCCTTTTTTTTTTAAACATTAATTGAAATATTCCTTCTCGCCATATAAAAATACGTAATTTTAATTATTTTATTTAGCGAGGTTTTGAACCATTTTTTTGTGTATTTATTTTTAATTAAATTATAATTATTTATATTTTGACGATATTCGAGAAAAAAATTGATTTCATTCATGTTCGATTCACCGCGGGCGCCGGGAATCGAACCTCGGACCCTCCGATCCAAACGCATTGGCGCTCACGAGCTCGCGTCGTATGCCATATCCTCGCCCAGAATACGTGTTGTAAATACACATCATATGTATATGCACGTAATTTGTTATGTGTAATAATAATATTCAACGTTACGAGGTCAATGACCGTTTGTGTATAATCGGAAAATATAACATTTTGTTAACGTTAACTTTAAGAATTGAAAATTATTACAAATAAAGAATTGAAAACTATCTATGAGAGTCTACGAAAATAACGGTTCCGGTTCCGGATTTTTTTTTAGTTTTATACGGGTATATAATAATTTTATACCCATGCGATGATATTTCATCGGGCTATTCACTAGTTTATGCATAATCATAAAAAACAATAGCAATTATAATAGCAGATACGTAAAAATATAAAATATAACATAAGGAATGCCTTGCACCTACAGCCAGTTCCAATAAATAAGAACCAACTGCAAATACAAAACACCCCTGTGAGGCCCAAATGGAAGAGAGTAAATCAAAATTCCACTCATAAATCACAATCAATCATGAAAACAATGATGAGCGCAGACTACCAGATAAATGGGTTAGAGTAATATCTGACAATTTACGCTAACTAAGGTGGAAAATATCACATTCAGTCTCGGCAGCAACGATTTCATTAAGAAGTCGAATAGCTCTTGGAATAGGAGCCATTCGAAAAATAACATAGTTAACAAAATTAACAAAACTATAAATAGTAAACCTAAAATAATATAATACAATTCAAAATAGCATTTCATTTAACTTACGTATAATAACGTTATTTTACGTATAATTACGTTATCTTCCACAGAGGTTTGCATTAACACCCTTCAAGAAAGCACCAATGTTACTAGCACCTCTAATGCTCTCAGCAAGGTCATTGTATGTATATTTGAACACCTCTGTAGAAAACACCTTCTGCAGTTTTTTGCTGCCTTAACTCTGTTACGAAAGTTAATTGCTTTCTACCTACATATAATAAATTTATTCCTATTTCTAGTTTTATAATTATGTATATCTCTATTCCTAACTATATGATTATTAAATATTTGGGTAATAGATTCTTATCAAGCTTATATACAAATTTTAAAGTGCTTAATTTATGACTATTTCTAATATCCGACCATTTCAATTCATCTAACATACTTCTAATATTCATAGGTTTCCTCACATTCAGTTAGCTCATTTATTTTTCAGCTTATAAAATCACATTTTTATTTTGAGTGTGTATTTCAAATTTTAATGTAGAGTTAGTGTATTGGAAAATGTTTGATGTTTTTTTGTTTATTTCTTTTCATTTTACATATACATATATGTATGTATATACCAGGAAGGCCTAAAAGGTAGACCCCAACGCGCCTTCCTAGACAATTAATTACAAACATTGCATTTTTATAACATAAATGGCCGTATTTCGAAAGGCTGAGGAACACGAAATGAACAATTAATTAATTAATTAATTAATCTATTGAGACATCTATGAATTTAGACTTGTGCATAATTTTTTACATATTGTACATAAATCAAATTGGCAAACTCTGATAAGAAACGATCGACTTTGAGTCACAAATATCCAATTCTAACCAGCAGTTTTAAAAATTAGCACGGGATCTAACCCGGTAACCTCTCATTGCTAAACATAAACGCAACCACCGAGCCAGACTGCTGGTTTAACGTATTATTTTAAAGTATTCTTTATTGATTTTTGACATCTAGTCGCTTACTTTATTAGATTGAGCAGTATATATTTTTAAAGCTGCTCAATGTTGTTAAAATTATGTACAATGCTAATTAAAAAGCTCATTTACTGTGTAAATATGTAACATGTTTTCATAAAAACGGTACATTTGCCGTATTTTAAATTAGCCATTATTATTTTAATTTTTTATTTATTTTTAAGAAACAAAAACGAATTTCGATGTTAATAAAACGACTTTTGTTGTATTTAAATATTATGATTTTGAAGCGAAGCGAGGAAAAACTTGCCACGAAAATGAAAGTCAACGACCGTCTTTCAACAACAATCGTCCGAATTTGCATTTTAATTTAGAACAACAGTACTAGAATGTAAATTATATTAAGAGAAGAGCAAAAGTCTCAGTGAGTTTGATTTTCGGTAGTTTCAATACGAGTTTATATGCGAACACAATAACATTTTGATTTAATTATAAAGTAAATCATTTCAACATTCGGGGGAAAGTTTCCGTCTCAAATCGGATCGTTTGATCTGGATTTTTATTTCGGCCTAAAAACGATATCAATCAAAATAAATGGGCCTCTCAAACTATCGTAGATACTTTTTTCAATTCCTCTTTTTATTGTAATCTGAGAAAGTTTGCGGTATTAATTCGATGTATTGCTTTCGGAAACGATTTAAATAGACACGAGTTCAATGTAAGCGATGATTCATCAACCAAATAGCTCAATGCACAAAAACATGAATAGATTTCATTTTGAATACAAAAACAGTTCATTTGATTTTATTTTTACTTGGTTTTACTGTATTTGCTCATTCGTACATTGCGAGAAACATGCAGCATTCCAAATGAAACTCTTTATTGCATTGTAGAGTACATATGTACATAGATGTCAGGTGTTGTGTCGCTCCAGACAAGATTCGACGATGCAATTTACATTCAGAGAGGATTCAAACAGATCCAGCCAAAGGTTGACGACCTACATTTAGGTCAAATTTTATTTTTTGAATGTATCAGAGACTAATTGAGTATATTTTTACAAACCTCATTTACGTTTCACTTACGATTACAATTCAGGAAAAAATTTGCCTCTTATCCGATTGTTTTCATACTTTGCCATATTGCTCATTTTGGTTATCAATATAAGTAAATGGATCCTCCGCCATTACGATAGAGATAAATTATCGTTTAAGACGAGTTTGAAGTTTGCAAATTAAAATCTGGGTGACGTCTATGTAGTCTTTATTTTTATACATAGATGGCGGTAGTAAAATAAAATTATTGGTATTTTTCAAATTCAAAATAATTATTTATTTACATTAAAATGTAGAACTAAGAACGGATTATTTGAATTGCGAAGAAATCTTTGAGATGAACATGTAGGTATATTTGTGAAGTTACAGTGACTGTTTTCTTTGTTATTGTAGAAATTATTGATGAGTAGAAATGTTTATTACATAGTATATAATATTTTATATAATTTGTATTTGCATATATGAGCTGTTATATTTGAAAGTGGCATACATACATAAGTTCACTTTCTTCATTTGGAGAAATATTTCGCGAAACGTGAAAAATAATGTTTTACAATTAATACGTAAAAATTTTGCTTTTCCGAGATTTTGGACATATCAAATGAAAATAAGTGATTAAAATTTATGAATTAAGACAAACAGAAATAGTGTTTTTGGAAATGAATATTGTCCAACTACATTGTCGAGTCTATTAGATCTGAATTTAAAATATGCAAGAATTTATTTTTGAAACAAACTGTATTGCTTTTGGAGCAAAAATGAGCTTAAGCTTATTTTCCGCCTTTTATTATATGGTTTAGTCTTTTTTACTAGCCTCTTCTTACTTCTCTTTCGATTTTTAAGACATAGACACAAAGAGAGAAAGTAAGACAGTGAGCAAACAAGAGCATACTTTCCAATTACATACAACATTTGATATGAGTAATATTGCTTTTATAATTTATTTAATTTAATAAATAGTTTCTTTAAATGAGATCAGCCTACATGCATAACTTTTATCATTCTCTTTTATGTACATACATATATACATGTTTTAAGTACGGCAAGAAAAGTTTACTTTTAAGTACGCTCAATTCGTTGCTTTGTTTTTAATTATTCATTTGCATAGCCCAACTAAAGTCAAGTACTTAAATATAGCAAACTACAGTACTTATTTTTACGAGGGATAATAAAAGGGTGGAATTTTCAACAGCATCAATTTTTCACACAATTTTCAAGTACATATATATAAGTCCTACGCCGAAGCGCGAATTATAGTAGCTTCCGCGTTTGATCTCTGATTAAACCATGACGCCGTGAGTTATTATACCCCCTCGTTATCGCAGTCGAATGTATAAAACTGCGAAATAATTTAAAACGGAAACGATTATAGCGACAAATAATAAAAAGGGGTCGTAAAACGCGTTAGGGGCGAAACGTTTTTATCGCACCGGAGCGGGGCGGCATGCGCGCCAAGTTATTCGCGACGACAAAAAGGACAGGAAATTGCCATCAACCCATGGAGATCGAGGAGAAAGCCCTAGAAAAGGTTCAAGGGCTCCGACCTAGGGCTTGGGGTACTTAAATTTCCATAGGCATTTAAATTTCTACGGGCACGTGCTCGTCTTTCAAACCGGAAACGCACGTCACCGCTAATCAACGGCCGCCGTTCTGGTTCGTGACGCTGCATATACGAGTACTATTCTCTTCATGTGACGATTTTGAGGTCATAGGGGAGGAGAATACATACATAATATGTATTCAAAATCAAGTTTTTGGATTTTGTATCACATTTTGTCAAAATACATACATACATAATGCCATTTTCAAATCTAAAATGCCACTGTGCCCGAAGAAAAAGATTTTCAATCAATTTGTATTGCTAGTAATGACGTATGGACGCAAAATTTAGGCATTTAATTATGCGTAAAGTTCAATGCACTCAAAAATGTATGATTGACATAAGGAGGATAGATATAAAACGGAATACGTGGGTTAGAAGTATGACAAGAGTAGTTGATGTAACGGTGAGAGTAAAGAAATTAGACCCACTCATTTGGCAATGAGTGGGTCACGTAGCTAAGAAAACGGACGATAGATGGACTAAAGAAGTGCTTGAATGGTACCCGATACAATGTAAAAGGTTCCAAGGATGCTGATAGGGGATATGGCTGGATTAAACCAGGATAGGATAGATAAGATGGATGAGGATTGCCTAAAGGAGAGACGAACGGAATCGTGTTGGAGTGGCCTAAATCCAGCAATGGATGACGAATGACTGTAAATGATGTTTATGATGATGACATGCATCCATATTGTCTTGAAAAAACTAAGTTTTTCAAGAATATTTACGATGATAGATAGTTTGGTTTGGGTTAAAAATTATATTGTATGGCAATACGTCAAAATGTGACATTTTGACCTATCTATTTTTCACAAATTCGTATATTTTTTCGGATTTTTTGTGTTTAAATTAAATATAAACACCCATAGAAACTGTCAGTAACATTTTCATTTAAAATAATGACAGGAACTTGAAAAAATGAATTTCGGAAAAGACTGCTTCTCCCTTACAAATTACGTAGTGAGCTCGGGGCACTTTGTATAGAAGCTTCTCGCAAAACAACGACTTTGAATCAGTCAAAACTAATTATAATTGACTCAATTAAACTGAAATAGGTGAATATTGATACTTTATCTTGTACCTTATTTACCGAAGCACACAAGTAACTTTTTTTATTGAACTTTCTTAAACTATCATGCTTAATTGAATATAAACTAGACAGCATCCTTAATATATACTTTTTAATGTCATTATATACAAACATATATTTGTGTCATTTGTATACTTTTAGTGTTAGGAAGCAATCAAATTTTTACATCCGTATAAAACCGAATTGTTTTTTAATTGATCCATTAGTTCTTTTATGCTAAATTGAAAGCTGAATGTGAACATAAAACATTATATATTTAACGTGACCTTCAAATCATACGGAACAGATAGAAAGCAGTGCGCACAACAAATGTCAACCTCCTTTGATAAAAACCTTATAAGCCGTCAAAATCACCACCATTTAAACTTTCGTCGGCTTATTTTTCCCCGGCGGGAAAGGGATCAGGGTGGTCTTCCATAGCCGCAAAAGGGCCCCAACCGGAAACGGGTCACTCGACATAACCCCAAACAACTAAATACATTTACGCACTCGGACGAACGAGGGGTCTGCCCCAGGTAAAGGGTCCTAATATTATATTAGGTCCCGGGTATTTACATTGAGACGGTCACGTCAATGGCACTTTCCCAAGATCGGTGCCGTTTAATTCAATTTCAATCGATCTATTATATATGTATGTTGTCCATCTGTTTGTACGGAAGTGGAAAGCAACGTTGTGCGGTCGCTAAAATTGCATGGGTTAATGGCGCGTGATGTTGATTAGATTGTGCGCGCAATTGAGCCGAAACTGAGTCGAAGAAACAACGATTTCCGGTTGGATTTAATGCTGTGATATGAATCAGGGCTAGCTTGTTTGCGGGGTATTGGATTTGTGGTCTTAGAGGGTCGTGGTTCGATGCTGATATGGTCTAAGGATTTATAGGACAGGACATCGAGTGTTGTTATATAATATATTGCGTATATATTTTTCGGAGCTGCCAGCCTTATACGTATTGATTTAGCTTTCGAAATCCAAAATATTGTTTGAAAATTGATTTGAAAACATATGTTTTATACATTTTTAACAAAAGACTCATTAAAGTCGAGAATTTGAAAAAAATAGTGCGTAAGCAAATATAAAGAACCAAAATTAATGTACATTATATAAAAAGTACCCAGTCAGAGTTTTACATATTAAATTTACACAGTATTGGAATTTCAAATTCAATTTTAAGTCAAAAAGTGTTTCATATTAAAATATTTTCAATTGCTTCGAAACGGATTTATAGCATGAAAGTAAATATTTGCAAATTCCAATAAAATGATGTATCCAAATAAACGGAATGGAAGCGAAACTAATATTGCAAATGTGCAAACAGCTACTTTGAAATCGATGTTAAAAATTTAATACGTAGCGAAAGCAAACGACTCTAAATAAATAATACGTTCATGTTGCATTTTTCATTTTTGCAGCTGATATTGAACGGTTTTTTACAAAATGAAGCGAGATAAAAGCGTTTTCCCATTCTGATTTGCGATAAAGCGACGATTTAATATGAATATTAAACGCATCGAAGTGCAACGAGGGGACAATGGTGGCGTCATAAATAAATTTGCAGCTCCAAATCGGTATATTCAAATGAGTACCAAAGGCTTATTACAAACAACGAGCCAAACGTCGAAATTGCAATTGCACTTGTGTATGCATTTGAATTTTCACTCTACGGCCGCAATTCGAATAAATTGATAGGCGTTTAATGAATTTAAATTATTGGGCCTTGTCTTTATTTGTTATACTTACCTATGTTATACTTATATTGATTTTCGCATGTAAATATGATAACCATTAGTCAAACAGCGGCGTGGAAAGTGGTAAGAATAATATGCTTTCGAGCATGAGTGGTCACGGGTTCTAGTCCTACTAGAGTCCTGCTGCTGGCCTGATATTGGTTTATGACTCCAGGTCAATTGTTTCATATCAGAGTTTGCCGATTTATTTGATTTCATTGAAACGGTTCTAAAAAATAAGCAACCTTGTCCCATTTATCGTAAAATTCGAGTTTACAACATCTTGAATTTGCTGCTTTATAAAATGTTAAAATACTTGTCAAATTTATCAATAGTGTCTCTTTGATGCTCTATAATTTTTTTTATCAATGTTTATAATTGGCCATAAAGGCGCATTGGGGTTTACCTGCTAGGCCTTCTTAATATATACATATATGAATAATATAAATTGAAAATAAAAAGGAATAAATACAGCCTTCAATATTTTATCAAGTAAATAAAAATCAACATGTTATTTTCCTGTTTTCCAAAAAATTAAGGAATACAGATTAAATTAATAAAGCAAGTAACCAATTTGAACCTGTCATAATCATCCATTAGTGCTCAATTTGATTCTTAATACATACATATATCCAAGATCAATGACTTTACGATGATTAATTAAAAATATAAATAAAAGTTGGGTGCCGTCTATTTAAGAGGGCTGTACACCCGAAACCTTAATTTTGTTACCGTTCCTTTCTTCGATATATCCATATATTGAGTGTATGTATATATTGAGTGAATGCGACAATATATATCAATATATATATTGAGTGAATGCGACAATATATATCAATATATATATTGAGTGAATGCGACAGTTGTGCTTCGACCAGATAAAACGTATTTTAAATTGACAAAATCGAGGTTTCGTATTCTCCTATTTTCTCCTCCAAAACTGGACCAATTTTTAAAAAAATTTCATCATCGGTATGAGAAAGATATTTTCTGTGCATCTATCGGCGTATTTTTTGTTAAATCGACCGTTAAATAAGCACGCTGGACTTGTTTCGTGGGTGTAAAAAAGAGGCGATTTTATAGATGTTTGGCGGTTTCTAGCTCCTATAAAAAATAATTAATCAAAAAAAAAAAAACGATAGATGCACTCCAATGGTGAATATCCATAGCATATTAAAAAATAATTTCTCTAGTGCCATAATTGAGGAAGGGAGAAGTATAGTACGTTTGTATGGACAAGGCGCTGCTGTCCGGCCCTCTTAAGGAAAAAACTTAATTTTCATAGCAACAAAACTAACGAATGATTGCTTTTATAAAACCGAAGTTATATTATATTTAAAAGTTAAATAAAGCCAATATTTGCGTTTATCAAAACGATATATTTTAATTTGATTTTGTTTGGTTGATTTTGATAAAATCATTCAGGCAAATCTTAACCGTTTGCGAGTCTGGATGGACCACTTCAATGTATGGATGGATTGACCACTTCAAGTAAATTTTAAATAAATCGACACATAAAATACTTACCATTTATATATTATATTACGATAAATCAAATGTGTTTCATATATATATATATATATGTTATAATATAATTGTCGACATCGTCAATTATCCCTTTTCCAGCCAATAAAAAGGAAATCTATTGACTGTCGGTCTAAAAGAAAATATTTGGCAGTCTTTTTTAAACTACGCGAAAATCGAGGTAGCACGAGAGTAAATGTACATTTTTAGCAGACCCCAGGTGAATGATGTGAAGTGAATCTTGAATAAAGGAGAGCGGAAAAAAAGCTCGTTCCAAAAATGACGTAAGACAATTTGGAGCAAGGGAAGAAAAATTGGGTCCGCTGGGACTATTCACGTACAGGATAACGGAATATTATGGAACACCTCGGCCACTTTCTATTTCAGACCTACAAAAACTCAAATAGTCTGACTTCTTTTATGGAAAAAAATTATTAACCTTTTCACTATTACACAGTACGTGAAAGAATCCCGTCTTGGTCGAAAAAATATAGCTAAATTCGCGTTGTTAATCTCGTTTGTGGGTATTTTTTCTCTCAGTTATATTACATAGGATAGGATCTCGTTGGATATCTGTCAACTGTCACTTAAGTCTGCCATTCATCTTCTTTTCTTAGTAATTATATATCTTCCACGTTTCGTCTGCCGCTTTAATTATGACACGTATGATGATATTTTCATTACATTCACCACTACATGACCACGTAAACGAATAAACGTACGTACTTATGTTTATTGATCTGCTACCGCGCACTTGAGGTCTCTCAGGTCTCTCAAATTTTTGCTGTCGAATAAAATTTCGTTATACACACATACATAGGTGGATGACTCTTGACCTGAAAAAGGTTTCTGAATTATATGTTATGTTGGGGAATTGTAGTACTTGTCGAAAACAATCGGCACACTCACTTATACTTTTATGGACGAAACCTGTCATGTCTACTTTTCAACTTTGATATTGAATTCAGAGCATTTTAAATAATCTTATCTTTTTCATAAATATAATCAATGTTGATTTTTAAATAAATTGTGTGGTGAAATTCAACAATTTTATTGGAGATTTTTCTTAAATAAAACACATCTTATTAATCATTGATTATATCTCAAGTTTGATTATGTAACAATTATAAATGCAATTTAATGTCATTTGTATTAAGGATTCGTTTCCTCGGTCAAAATTTTTGCAATAAAAGCTGTTAATTTGCTATTATGGCAACTAAAATGTTGTCTTTCATTTGTTAAAAAGTTTGCAGATATTTTTAGTTATAATTAACGTTTATAATAAAGTAATCGAAAACAGTTAAAACGTATGAAGTTGAACTTCAAACGTAATAAAATGATAACTCGTATATAATATGCTGCCATTTTGTTTATTTATATCCATTTTAAAAACAATCAAACACGTAAAATGATATAATGTTTGATTCATTTCGTATATGTAAATGTTATTGTATTCAAAGAATAATTGATATCAATCAAAATTTCATGTATTATAAATATTTTCGATGTTCACTTATCATATGTATATGAGTTCTATCTTTTTGAGAAAATAAATAAACATAAACGTTGGATCACCCGTTATAAAGCTTGTCGGTGTTTTCCAATGATATACATTGTATACATATGTACATACGTGTGTTTGTAAAAGTTGGGGTTATTTTGGCTCCTGAAAGGTTCATATATGCAGACAGTATCTGAAATGACCTTAGCGTAAATAAACTGGTAGAGCATATCGTCATAAAATGAAAGATTCATGGTTCGATCCACGATGTGGTCGAATATTTGCAGAATGTATAAAAATATTATATATACATGAGAATTTCCCGTTATATTATATTATTATAGTCCCGTGATTAATGAATCGGTATATTGTATGATGTTTGATTCAAATATCCAACTTTTTAATTTATTTTTCTATTTTATTTCAATTATAATTGCGATTGAAACTTGATTCTCATTTTATCAGTGTGTCTCTTCTACGACATTATTATTATCTTATGTACGGAAAATTCATATAAATAATTTAAAAAGCACTTATACATAATATGTTCTGCAAAATCACTATAAGTCTATGTTTTTAATTAGATATAATATTTTATAGTTACTATCAGTATACATATAGCATATATAAATTCCAAATATACAACATATTGATGCATTTTGTATTTAGACGATGCTATTTACTATTTTATTTTATTTTTTTTTTTTAACGTAAAAATGTTCATTAAAAATTGTAAATAAAATATTTATTGTACATATACATATATGTATATAACTAAAAAAAAAGTTTTTGGTGGAAATATATGCAGGTAGACAACCCTTTCTAATATATTTTCTGAACCTTTCAGGAAAGAGTCTAACATAACTGAAGAGTGTATTGCTTGTGCCATTATACTGTGACTAATAAAATTTACGATCAAAGGAATAAATTCTATATTTTCTTGTCATCATTTTATCACTTACCATTATTTCCTTTTTTCACCCCACAAAAGGCAATATTGAAGTAATATTCTTGAGATAAATTCACTATGATAATATTCCTTGATAAAGATATTTATCAAAATGTGATAGGGGAACGTTGAAACCATATACTCTATTTGCATATTTTGAAATAGGAATACAGCTCGATTCGAATGACATATGTATTTGAAAGTTCCATTTTGGCTATATCGCTTTCCACCTTTGATCAAAAGAAGCCAATATTCATATGAGTTTTTATTGTAACATGTGTATATATTTATTGAACGGCATACAAATGTGTATCGTACGTTGGGTTATTTAAATACAAAAATAATATTTTTTAAAACGTGTGCCACATTCGAATTTCGCACGCCATTGTGAATAGCAATTATTTTTGTTTTTTGTTTGGCTAAAAATTGTTGAAATTATATTGCGAGCACAGGCTGCCTCATGTTTATATAAGCAGCGACGAAGTAAGAAAAGAGTATAAAATATTCCCAGCATACAAAAAATAACACAAAAAAAAAACACGGAGAAAATAACAGAAAAAAAAGTGGATCTCTTTCACAAAACATAGTCGGGTCGGTCACGTACCGACAAAACACCATAAAAATGTTTATTTTTTAAGACGCAAACTTATCTCCAATATTCGCGGGTATATTGTGCGAATATATCCCAAATTTTAGTGTCGATATTATGGAGGCTGTTATGGGAATATGGGCCAAGGCTTAGCCAGTGTGAGCTGCATCTGTTGCAGCGTGCCTGGATGGGAATAATTGATGCTTCATCTGAAAAATGATCATTGCATTCTAGCAGGATAGAAATTACATTGAAAATTGAACAATATACGGCAGATATAACATTATTTAAATAATACATATTAACTTTTCAAAATAAAGTCATCCTAAAATACAAAAATATGTTTTAACGTATTGAAATGGAGTATACTCTAGCTTTGGATTCTTACTTTATATATAATTGAAATATACATACATACATATGTATATAGAAAATAACAATAAACCAAGTTTTGTGAATTAAATTGATTAGATAAACTATTCCAAGTGATTATTAACAAAACCGAAATCTTTGATTTTATAATTACGTCGATAAAAATTTTCATAAGAGTCCGAAAGTGAGACTTCTCAGATTACTGTTTTCAAGGAATATCAATTGAGTTTTTCTACATTTATATACATATACTTTGGATATTAAAATATTAGAGTTTTTTGCATTTCATCGTTATCACTAGAGGTAGGATAGTCACAGTTCTATCCATTGTTCGGCAAACCTTTAACAATGCATTTACAATCTTTGAACAATACACGGCCCCCTTAGGCTCCGGTGACTAGTTATCACCATTTCTTGTGTTCTTCATTTCATTATTGACATCATTATTTTTTTACTTTATCTATGTATAATATATAGTAACAAAATATGAAGTTTTGTTTTATTTTACAATAAAAACAGAAACAGACAGAGTTGTATTGTATACATACATACATTGTAAAGCATTACAATTTACGATGTACATATTTATGCATATAAAAAAGTCTCGAGTTCGAATTTTCGCAAATATCACAAACCTTTATCTATTGCTACTATGTATGTACATATATAAAGTAAAAAATAACAAAGGCTGAATAGAAAGATTGAATAGTGGTAGATATGGGAGATACATACATACATATGTATGTATAGGTATTACTAATAAAAATGTCCAAAAAACATAAATTTAAAGCAAGAAAATAAAAAACAAAAAGGATCATATGACGGGGGAATATTGTCAAAAGAATGAAAAGATCTACAAATATAAAAAGGAATTACAAGAATAGCTGGTAGAACAGGGATTAATGTGAAATAATGGAGAACTTTGAAGGGATTCGATTGGATATTTGAATAGGATCATATTTAATAAATAAGGACTATCATTGATATAATTCAAAATATTAAACAAAAAACATCATAAATTTTCCTCGTAGATTGTACGGTAGCAAAACGATCATTGTGAAGAAATCTGGAATTGCCATGGGATTGGATTTTTATTTATTTATGAGTTCTAAAATATTAACACACGCGCGATAGAAAGAATTCCAAAGTACTAGAAAATTTCAAATGACTTCTCAAAAATGAATTGAAAATAAAAGTAACAATGCTATGCGTTTCATTTTATCATTTAATTATCACTATCACTTTGTGACCATAATTTAAATCAACATTGAGCCGTTATATTTGAAAGTAGCTGAATTACAATTTTCAGTTCCAAAAACATTATTTCTGTTTGACTTATTCAAAAAATTGTTATTTCTTTGAATTCGATATGTCCAGAATCTCGTAAAAGCAGAATAAACATATTACAAGTCACTAGTATTTTTAAATATTGTTAAACGTAAAATATTATATTAAATGTTTTGCGAAATATCTCTCAAAATGAAGAAAAGTGGACTTTTGCCACTTTCAAATATAACCTCTCAATTGTATAATTCATTAGTTATATAACATAAATCTTTCGTATAAATTTGATTCAATATACAGTATACAATGATAATAATTTGACTAAGTGACTTACAGAGTCACATAGTCAAATCATTATTATTTTTAAATATTCTCGCTGTCTCTCTATTAAACGATATAAATATAATTATTGTATCAAAGATAATCACGGCTTCATAGCGATTTTGAAATCTATACTTTTTCACGGCACGGCTACTGCAAATATATATATGTACATACATATATGTAACTGATAATTGATAATTCTTTGTCAAAATTTTTATTCGACCCAACTGTTTAAATTAAATCAGCTGATAACTAAAAATAAAACTATCACTGTTTGATCTGTATACATATGTATGTAGCTTGTATTGGTTAGAAAGTTTGTTATGGAGGAATAAACAATGAAATTTGAGGTTATGAGTTGCTGCCGGCAATATGTATACTCATTTATGCCGGGAACCTTACAGTTTAGAATAGTTTATTAATACTAAGATTGCTTTAATGATTTGCTTTAAGAATAGTTTATCAATGTATGATTGTCCATAAATGAGTTTATGTATTTACAGAAATGAACTTTTCAACCATCAGATAAATTAAATCAGCTGATAACTAAAAATAAGTGTATGTGATGTATGTATTTAAGCTTATTGTAAAAAACTAAATGTATGTAAGCTTATTGTAAATCATATTAACAATTAGATACAACATAACTTCTTATTGAATACTTATCTTGCAGATAAAACTCCGTGAAGAGATATACTTTTAGCCGTGAAATGTCAGATCTGACATATTTGGCCATAAATCAATATATATAGTGTATTACATTACATGAAGCTAGACGCCAAAATTGAAATTTATATATACATATGAGAGTTAAAACTATAAATATTTAAATATTAGAGATAACGAGAACCTATAGAGCAAATTTTATAAAATATAGAGTGAATTATAGGCGTTTAAACAATTAAAATCTTATATCGCCATATCAAGGCGTACGGGACGAACGCTTATTAAACGTCAGGAAGATTTACTTTCCGCGTGTATAAAACGCGTTGTATACGATATTTTATCTCCAACGTAATGGCAGACGATACATTAACGTGTATTGATGACCAAAATGAGCAATATGGCAAAGTATGAAAACGATCGGATAATAGATAAAAATATAAAAATTAGAAATGCAAAGGAGTTATGTAAAAATTTAATATAAAAATATCATATTTCATAGTTCATAGGATTAATTTATTACTGTCATTTATGGGAATTATTTGCATAATTTGACTGGCTGTAAGTCATTAGGCAAACTTATTTCAAATGCGAAACTTTATTTCAAATGCGATATATTTTCATATCATTATAATGCATGTACATAGTTTTACGTTAAAATCGTATTCGATATAACTATTTACTAAAACGGGTAATTTAAACCAAAAATAAAAACAGAATCTGCTATGTACATATTTGATGTCAAAGAAATTTCAATATTGAATTAGAATACCGGCCATATTGATACAGATGGTTTCTATGTATTGAACATTGCCTCAAATTGATTAAATTAGTATGGCACGAAGTTTGCGGGGACGTGACGTGACCGAAGGCTTCAAAAACAACCCACTTTGGGTCAAATCGACACCCTTATCGAACATATTATACGTATACATCCACATACCTGCGATTCCCCAAAAGATCATTACGAAAGTTGGTCGTCAATTAGTTATGCGAATCATAAATGAAACTCGTAAAGTTTAAAACGCATGGGACGTTGCGTGACGGTGTAAATCATTTGAGTGCTGAATTTTGCTCTTTTATGCGAGTTTGATTTTTATGGGGAAGGGTTATAATTTTAACGAAGTCGTAAATTTAATAATTCAATGTTTGAAAATATTTAATTGAAGATATGTGAATATGTTTTCAATGTTGGGAGGAAAAACTTTCACAAAATCGGCGTAGTACATAGACCATTAATTATACATTAAATTTTATATGTTCAAAAATTTAATAAATAATTAATTGTTCATTACGTTATGAATAGTTATAATGCAAATTTATATATTAATGCATATTTTCAGCTCTGTAATATCAAGACGTAAAAAAACTTTATTCTACAAAGTAAATTCTCATCAGAAAATTTAAATTTTAAATCTAATGCTACACTTCAAGGTTTTCAGTTCAATGGTTTGGCTTTAGTTCAATTACGCCATTTTTGCAAGTGCTTAAAAATCATATTTACTTAATATGAACTCTAGTTTTATTTCTTATTTTTTCACACATATATACCAGGAAGGCCTAATAATTAAACACAATGCGCTTTTCTGGCCAGGAACATTTTACATTTGAAACAAGTTTATTAGTATTATACAAAGTAAATAACTATAAATTAACATCCACGGAGACATCTATGGTTCAATTTGTAAATTTGCAGCATTTTATACAATTCAACGAAATTCGAGATTGCTGAAAACTTGATATTTGCGATAAAATGGGTAAGGTTTCCATTTTTATGGAACCGTTTCAATGAAAATCAGCTAAATTGACAAACTCTGATAGGAAACGATCGATCTGGAGTCACAAATCCAAGGTCTGACCAGTGGGATTTGAACCCGTGACCACTTTGTTCAAAGCTTTATATGCTATATATACTGCACTAGACTATGCTGCTGGTTAATTGATTTTATACAATCTAAATATAGTATTTTTAAAAGCTTTTTATTGCTCATCAAATAAAATCGTTGGCGTTACGTCTGGTCTATTCCATGGAACTATTTCAGAGATTCAGTAACTGTTTCCGAGTTCTATTTTTCATTTATTTATTTGTTGTTGGTTTTTATTCTATTGCTAGTTTGATTTTGATTTTCAAATGCTTTTTATTATTACTTAATTATGTTCACAATACATCTTATATGTATTTTAATAGCTACTGATCTACTGATCATTTTTTATTTTACAATTTTAATTTAATTTTGTCAGTAATCATAGTATTAAATTATTCTAAAGTTAATGTACAGCATAATATGAAAAAGAGATCAATAACCTATTTACAATTCTCATAAAGGATCGTAATACATCTAATTCATAATATTAATTAAAGTTTAGGTAATCTGTGTTTATACCTGCAGGGTATAGACATTTTGTTGTAATCACAGAGACTCTTCACAAGTTTGTTAGTATGGTTTTAATACATTATAAATTTTACTAACATATAAATACATCTTTGTATTTTAATCCTAGTGTTAATGGTTTAATAAAAGAAAAATCTCAAAAAATTATTTTCAATTTGTTTGTAAAATTTAAAAGGAATTGAGAGTATTTGTTTTATACTTACAATTATTGAAATTCCGTTTGTTTTAATTGCAGAATTGCAATTTTCTTCAAAAAAATTAAATAAGGCACATTTCAAAAATAAAGCTTTCAATTTAAAAATGCAAATGGAATGTGTTTGTCCAGTGGCGAATAATTAAAATTTCCAGATCAAAATCCTGCACAAGCAAGCATATTTGCATTTTTTTTTACAACACTCTTTTATGTATATATAAACATTTAAAAGTATAACCGTTTTGTGATGCGCAAACATCGAATCATGTCCTTCATTGCTTTCGGTCGTTTTTATTTTTTTTAACTTTGTTTTTGTTTGTTTTTTTCAACGGCAGATTTCACATTTTCGCTTCATATTGTTCGTCAGCATAGGTTATAAAGAAATTTATAGGCTTTCCGCCACGCCTCCTTTTCAGACACTTGAAATGTGTGCATATTTTTTATTTTATTTATTGCACCAGTGGTAAATCACGCTTGAAAATATATATAAAACACAAACACAAAGCGTCACGGCGTATATCGGCTGTTAGGGGGGCGGAAATGTCGAAACAAACGTAAGCTACGATTTTGTGAAGAGAAAAGGGTACTTTTATTTGAATTTTATTTAAATTTAGGTACATTCGTAAGTACGGGAAGTAAAAATATTAAATCAAGCTACATGGCTTTAAGGTATTTATTCTAATCGCTAAATCTGTTTTTGATTTTTTCCCTTTATCATAAATTTATATAATATTTAGTATCAAAAACTCTAATATGATATTGATTTTATAATAAATACTAATACGAGCTTTTTGCTCGAAATTAAATCGATTTAAAATTCAGCAAACTTCCAATTAACCCTTTTAAATTTAAACAAAAAATTGTTTGGTCAGAAAACTATCCCAATAAACATGTTTCAATAGAAAATACTCAATATAAAATAGTATTAACAGTGGGAAAAAATCCCAAGTGAAGATACGTACTTTTGACTTTTGATTTGAACTGGACGACTACTTAGAGATTTGAAAGCTGAAAAGTACTACAAATGAAAGATAAAATACCCGACTATAGATTCCAATATTCATTTTGAACAGGAAATTGACACATTTTGAGACATCGACCGAACAACACCAAGATATAGAAAAATCGCGCGATTTAAAAAACACATATATATCTCCGAATTTCATGCCAATCAACATTTTTTATTACAAGATTCGTGTTCACTGGGCTTAGATCTATAAAAAAAGTCATATTTCGTCTCTGAACAGTGTTATCAAGCAAATTTTAAAAGTAATAAATATTTTTTTCGCATGTGCATTTACTTTACTAGTTTTAATTTTTTTTTAATTTACCTCATTTATAAAGAGTGGTTTTCTAACTCGATATTTTTATTTTCTAAATGTATTAATAAATTTTGGTAAGTGATGTTGTATACGTTAAAATTTTTACATATTATCATAATACAAATAAATAATCGTATTTGTATATTATTGAAGAAACACAATGAAGACAATATTATGATGAAACAAAAAGTATATCATTTTGTATATAAATAAAGAGAGAGAATTAAATATAACGAGGGGGAAATTTTAAATGTCAAAAACCAATTGGGAATTGTAAGACCGTGGTTATTAAATACATTTATTAACTTCGATAATGATTTGTGATAAATTATATAAAGTACAAAATCTTTACATGGATTATTATAGCAATTTGTTGAATTTAAGTAGAAATTTAGAGCTGCGGAATGAAAATATACAATTAAACGAGATTAAGATATTATTAGTACATCTTATACGGATCGGATACATCTTATACGGATATACATCAGATTACCTAAACAAAATCTGCTTTAGATCATCGACTTTAGAGAGTCTTAAATTAATATTATGTATTCGATGTATTATGAGCATTTAAAAGAATTGTAAATAGGTTTTTGAGCTCTTTTTCCTATTATGCTGTACATTAACATTATAATAATATAATACTATGATGACTAACAAAATTAAATTAAAATTGTAAAGTAGCAAATGATCAGTAGATAAGTAGCTATTAAAATGGATATAAGATGTATTGTGAACATAATTAAGTAATAATAAAAAGCATTTAAAAATCAAAATCAAACTAGCATTCAAATAAAAACCAACAATAAATAAATAAATGACAAATAGATCTCGGAAACAGTTACATAGAATACACCAAAAACGTAACGCCAACGAGAATATTTCAAGAGCAATAAAAAGCTTTTAAAAATATTATATTTAGATTGTATAAAATAAATTAACCAACAGCATAGACTAGTGTATTATATAGCATATAATGCTTTGAACAAAGTGGTCACGGGTTCAAATTCCACTGGTCAGACCTTTGGTCAGGATTTGTGACTCTAGGTCGATCGTTTCCTATCAGAGTTTACCAATTATAGCTGATTTTCATTGAAACGGTTCCAACAAAATGGAAACCTTACCTATTTTAATGTATATACATATAATACATTTGAATATATAATATATAATGAATATATTTTAAATGAATATATAATACGCAGTAGCAAACAACAAAAGGAAATAAACGATTATAAAAATGCAACTATTCCATAGTTTTTATGCTAAAATTTTACTCCACGAATATACGTATAGACCAAGTCGCCGGTTCGTCGCCCTCGTTTTTTTTTAAGAGGGATTTTAAATAGAATAAAAGGGTAGATGGTGACAAAGCGAGTCGACGGGATGAAAGATGGGAAGAAGGAAAACTCATTACCATAACGAAGAGGGAGGTGACACATTACGGTCACATAACTAGCGTTGGCCTAATTTCAGTAATGTCGCACGGAAAAGGTTTCCACCCCTACCCACCCCCTTTGTCACGAGATTAACGCTAAGATTCTTTTCGCCAAAAATGTAATCTGCCTCGCCGGAATGAATAAAGCCATCGAGAATACTTACTCCCTTCGACTCATGATGTCATTTAAGTCGGTGGCAATTTATGTGGAGAGAGGCTGCCGTGATAACTTTGCCGACTTTTACCCCCTCTATTATTTTCGTATGAATATATTTTGTATCGTTCGTAGGCTGTTGGGAATCTTTAAATGTGTGCTTTTTATTACATACCTCCTTTATTCTAGGTATGATAATAACAGTATATGGAATATAAATGGGCGTATTATAATACTACTTTTTGTTAGTATTCATAAGACCTTCATTTTTTTTAGATTAGCTTATGAAAAGATGATACGTTTTTTTATCTGGTATGTTTGGAATATATTAATACGAAACCTTATACATCGTTGTAAGCCTCTTTTATCGAATTTTACGAAATAAATGAACAATATGACTTGTATGTTATCCTTTAGAACTCAAAGTTTACCTTTGTGAATGGTTTAAAGCAAACAATTGAACTTATTATAATACAACAATCAAATTTGATTTAGAACAGACACCATATGTACTATCACACTTGTGAAGAGTCTCAGTGATTTCAACAAAATGTGTATACCCTTCAGGTATAAACACAGATTACCTAAACACAATCTGCCTTAGATCGTCGACTTTAGAGAGTTTTTAATTAATATTATGTATTAGATGTATTATGAGAATTTATTAGAATTGTAAATAGGTTTTTGAGATCTTTTTCCTATTATTCTGTACATTCACATTAGAATAATATAATACTATGATTACTAACAAAATTAAATTATAATTGTAAAATAGAAAATGATCAGTAGATCAGTAGCTATTAAAATATATATAAGATGTATTTTGAACATAATTTAGTAATAATAAAAAGCATTTAAAAATTAAAATCAAATCAAGAAATTCTTTTTTTTATTAATACATTAAAATATATACTTATATTGATTTTTCAAAACAAATACTCGATTTAAAAAACTTCATTGCAACCATAAATAAATAAAGATTTTTTTAAAATTAATTTGGCTATTTTTGAGATATGTTTGAACACGTGAATTTCATTGATTAAATTTCCGGTAGTATATATAAATTTTATTTATAGAAAAAATTATACCGAATGTTTGAGATCAATATTATGCTACGTACATACATATGTATACTCGTATATGTATATATGTATATTATATTTGAATCTTTTTATGTATAAAGGTACACGGAAAATTCATGTAAATGCGTAAGAAATATTTTATTTTCGCATATGAAGGTAAAGCTTTTGATCTAATAAATAATCCAAAAATATTATTGAAACCGAAGGATAATATTGAATAAAATACGTTAAAGGGATATATTTCAATGGTTAGCTATTTTGTATGAATATTATTATTTTTTCTGTAATTTAAATTGTAAATTGATTGATAAATATGAACGCTCTCACAAATGTAAAAAGTTTCTTAATATTTCTTTTAATATGAAATGAGATTAAATATAGATAAATCAATATGAAATTCACTGCATAATTTTAGTATCCCATTTGGATTTCAAACAATAATTCAATTAATTATATTTATACGAAAATGCATAATTCACGTTTGATTCTTTATATTAAATTATGATATGAATCAGCTTACGCAATTTCGCCTACATATTTGACATTTTGGCACACGCAAAAACCCTTCATTAAAATTTAAGCAACGAGTAGAGTTGACATTAGAAGATTTCGGCAATCATGTTTATGCTTACAATTTGAAATGAATGCTCGTTATATTGTATCGAAAATATACGCGCATATAAATGCTAAGGCATAGACCTTTTCGGATTATCTCGTTTCTGTTTCGGTTTACTTGGGCATTAAGCATTTAAACCCACGGTTAAACGAGCTCTCCTGAGTAAAAAGAAGACCCTTTTAATCTATGTCGGCTATTATTATTATACTTTGTACATTAAATATACATGAATTGAATAGTTTTATCATCAAAGTACGACGCAAGATTTGGCTTGTTAATTTCACTAGATTCAAATGACAATATAATATTCCTCATCCTATATAATATACATATGTATATACAATTTAAAATAATTAGGTCATGTCGTTATTAAATTTTGAATGTACTCAATATGATTCTGTATCATTAAATATTGTCATAAAATTAAATACGCGAATTATTAAATTTTGAAAGTATTAAACATTTTACATCCAAAGTTTAAAGGAACAAACTTTGGACATCGAAACTTCATATTTTGTTTTCTTATAAACTCCTTCCATATGTGTACTTAATTTTGAACTAACAAATATCCTTCATGATAAAAATTTTACACTTTTTATCGTGTTTTGGAGTATGTTACAAGGAGATTCCAATATAAAAATCCTTCCTACCCACTATATCACCACTATTTGAGTATGATTAATGTAAATATTACAATAAAAATGTATGTACAATTCATAAATGTCTCGTTATTAGTCGAGTTTAAGTCAGTGTCTCGTAATTTAGCGACTTATATAATAAAAAATGCTGTATTGTTTGTAATTTGGCCAGGAAGGCGCATTGGGGTTTACCTGTAATTCCTTCCTGGTATGAAATAAAATAAAAATAATTAAAAATAATTCATATTGATTAATGTGCATGTATAATTTGTTTCCAGTTTGAGTTTTATTTATATTTGAACTTTAGAGAGACGCAAAACCTTTTTGATACTTCAATATAACTCACTCTATAAATAAAATGCACACAATTTAATGCAAACATAACAAATAAAAATGATATAAAAAGACAGGTAAAAATATGAGAAAATACATAAATAAATATGAAAGAGATCGTACAAGCTAGCAGACATTGTGAAAAATGCTAAAAATATAGATCTTTATTCATTGTGTAACAAATGTACACAAAAATAATATAAAGAATGTTTTAATATATCGTAATAGGCAGAAAAGAGCGTATGTATTCCACGTATTATAACAATATAATATACTTTTATTTTGTATTAGATGAAACCTTCTAACATATCATCAACTGTACACGCAAAAGCAAATCAATACTTTTATACATATTAATCATATATTTAAATCACATAGCATGTATAATAAATCATGTTAGTGATGCTTTAAGATAAAAGATAGATTCCTGCACTGGATAAACTGTTTTGAAATGAAAATTTTGTAAATTTTCCACGTTTTTCCGAGCACGAACGGGTGACCTATTTGCCACCAATATATGTGTATATGTACATAAGTGCATACGTGGTGTTGATTTCCTCTGTATAGTGGTGATGTGTTTTGAATAAAAAGCACCACTGTGTTGTGGAAAAAAGAGGAGTGTCGTGTAACAAAGGTGAAGTTAGTTGCCTTTGACATGTGGAACCGATATTGGAAAAGTTAAAAGTTCGCACTGTCCGTTTAACCCAACGTTGGCCACTTTTGCGTGAAAAACACTCAAATTTATAGCGAAATTGAATTTGCCTACAGCGTAATTTTGTTGCCTCTTGATAAGGGTTTCTTTGTTGGTTTTCTTTGCCTCAAACATGTCCTGTTTTTACATGGTTTGTATTAGTTTCATTTTAAGTCCTTAAATTAATGTCTAAAAATGTGCATTTCTGTTACCAACAAATTATAAACCAGTGACTTAGACCAGTGGTTAGAATATAATGCTTTCAAGCAGAGTGGTCACGGGTTTGAGTTTTATTCAATGTTTGAGTTTGCCATTTTTTTCTGATTGAAACGGTTCTTGTAAAATTGGCATCTCCTTTGCTATCTCTCTTGCTGATTTCAAGCTATTCAGCTCTTGAGGTTCGTGAATTTGATAATTAAATGCTGCAAAAGTTTCTCCATAGATGTCACTGTGAATGTTTGTATGAATTCGCATTTTATAAAATGCTTATGTATATTGATTGTAATGTATCTGTTTAAATGCACTCCTCGCTTTAGAGCGATCGGTAAAAGCGAGTGTTCATGTTCCATGAAAAATTAAACACAAAAATTAATTTCTAGATTAAAATTCCAAAATATTGAACTTATATTTTAAACTTGTGACCCACCAGTTTCATCTAAGCATATGATAATGTATGATTATTCATTTAAAAGTGAATTTAAAAATGAATACGAAATCAATTTAAATTATTTACTATGCAAATTACAGAAATGAAACTTTCTTTCAAAAAATTTATTATATTATCTATAATCTGCAATTCGAAACTTTGTATTAGCGAATTAAAAATTTATAAGAGATTGCATAAAAGGTTGTATTATTAAAGTTAGTAAGATGAGAGTGAATAAAGTAACTGTTATCACTGATAAACATTTTAATATGGAGTTGCGAAAGGGATGGTAGAAATCTACGTTTGAATATCCAGTTATCATCGCTTCGACCTGTTACAAAATTTTTATGTAATATTTAATGAGTTATTTGATGATTACCTCAAATGTTTCATGTAGGAGACATAAGCTAACCCCCCCCTGTATTTCAGTAAAATATCAAAGCGATCTTAATACTGGGATTGGTTCAAAATTAACTTTTTTTGATAAACAGGAATGTCAAACAGTGAAGCTAATAAAAAGCTTTTAAATGAGGGGAGGAGATGCATAATATCATCTCTCTCATAATAACATTTTTGAATGCGTTCGGTGACATTTAATCTACTGTGTGAAAGGAAGTTTTCAATTATAGCAAATGTATATAATTGTTCTATAAATATGCGAATTGCTTTTGTATAAAAAATATGCGGATTAATTTAAATAATGTTTAATTCAGCCTTAGCACCTACATCAAGATTTATCATATGGGATGTCATATTTTCTAATCATCAGGATATGGTAGCCCGACATTGAGTCTCTAAATAAGATACAATACATGTAAGCTATGTACATATTTTTCATTATAAAATTCATTAAAACCACATCCATGTTTACAGTATTCAAAAAAATAATAATTAGTTAATTAACGTTATGCTTATTTTTTTGGGAGAACTTGAAAAACTCCGATTGGAGTTTCTTCGTAATGTATATTTTAAATACTTTTTTATATAATATATTGATAGCACAAACAAAAACGTTTTCAGGGCATCGATTTCGAATACAGATTGATAGGGCTTCCGTTATGTATTGTGTAAAAAAAATGTGGTTTCGTGTGAGTACATATGTATATAGAGAGATATTTTATTGACTCTGTTATTCACCCTGATTGATTGAGAGCGATTATCCAATCAAATTTATTTTCTCGTATAAATTTATTCATGGCATGAATTGATCGGCTTTATTTAATTTTCTTTTGAGTATAAAATAAATTTTCTTTATATTTTCCAGTGGAAGAAAAAATTCAAAGGATTCCCTTGCTGTGTTTATTTGTATAGACATAATATTATATGAAGGTTTTGCCCTAATTTCAGGAAATTTCGATACATAGATGGGAAGCGCGAAAATACACTTCATTTTATGCACATATCTACATTGAAAATCCATTAGCTGAAAATACATACAAAATACTAGTGTTATATTTATTAAAATTATGAAATCATTTCTGTTGTGTTAGTTCTGTTTGATACGTCTACATATTATTATTTGATCTTTTAATTTTCCATACTCATAATATAAAAGGTATACATTTCGGGCATACGTACGATGGATGGACATAAGAATAGCCTTTTGTGTACAATATTGTAATTTTTACAAAGCAAATACTTCAGCTGAAAAAAATTTATAGTCAGTACAACGTCCCTTTATCTTTGTGCGCTTTTTCTGAAAAAAAAAACAAACGAAAAAGACATGTAAGCACGTATATTCGCCGTAGTAAAATTTTTTCAGCGCTGAGTGTAATGAATATTGGACGCGGCCACGTTCTTATTTATGAGACCGTATTACGAAACTTTTCCTCGGCGCTCATGAAAAACTTTTCTTTGTTTCGATGTGTTTTAATACTGTTAGATGAAAAAAAAATAGTACTAGTATACGGCAAATATTCCAGTGGGCACAGTTTGAGGTGACGCACCGAAGAAAAGCCTATAAATCATCTTTAGCCTGCGTGAAAAGTCTCTCCTGCAGATAAAGTCGCTTCGGGGACCGTCACCAAGCCCAGAAATTGATTTATTGTTTATTATACATTAACGGTGTGGTTCAAAAAAAATAATCACCGACGGAAAATTATTTTAAAAAATTCCAACATTAATCCTGAAGGTGACGTATCCGTTAATGGGTTTCCAACATTTGTTACGTCGGTTTCTATTTTTATTTTATTTTTATCACCACAATATGCACTTCTATGGCGTCTATAAATTGGCTTTTTCTTCGTTTTTCGCTAAAACAAGTCGATATATTGACATGGCGTCTACAAAAGAAAGCTTTCGCGAAAGATTAATAGGCGGAGGCAATTCAAAAGCAGCTTTCAGCGGTTTGATTTAAGCGAAAGAGAGAGAATGGATATCTTTGAATTTCATTATGCGATTCGATGCGATTGAATGTGAAATATATATATTTTTTCGGAATAATTACAATGGGAATTAAATCGGGACTGTTTTTTGCGAATTCGTTCGTATTACGATCCGCTTGAAAATGTACGCGGTGACGCGTAATTTATTAAATTTAATCTCTCAGTAAATTCTCATAAATTACTTCGCTAATCTGTTGTTGTAATTTGAACCAAATTTTGCTTATTGAGACCACTCTGAATTGATATTAATAGTGTAATAAATTGTAAACAAATCTTCTACTTACGAAATAAATATGAACGTTTGTCAGTTTTTGTGCTGAAAAAATCTATAGGTTTCAAATTTAAACCATAGATATAAAATCTAGACCATATTTTCTTAAACATTTTACTGAAATGAGAAATGCCAGGAACATTGACAGTATGTACATATATATATAAATCATGATTAACATTAATGAAAAATCTTTTGTTCGATTTACGAAAATGTGTAAATTCTCTATAAGTATCATATATTCGTTTCTCATTTTTTAGAAAATGTAAAATAATACGTCAAAATCAAATTATTAAATATAATAAAAATGCTTTTAACTTTGGTAAGATATTCAATTTTAATTTTACTATATATATATATCGGTTAATATTATTGAATCAAATATTCTACTTCGATATAATATGAAAGCGAATCATAAAATGTTCGATACTTGTATGGGCGCAAATATTAAAATATAATTACAGTAATTTATGTAATAATATGTATGTACTATTTATTGCTTATTGTAAATGTGAATGCCACATTATTACTACCAATTGAATTGATCCTTTATAATATACATTCGTTTTAATGAAACTAGGAACTGCCAATATAATTATACCATTGTTTGGAACAACGAAATGATTCAACGTATTGGAAATTTCACTATTTCGTTATACATTATAGCTAAATTTGGCCACACTAAATGATTGAACTACATACTTTTCAATAATTTAATACAAAACAATTTCAAAATGAAATTCCAGTCCACTAAATTTTCCCTCTGTGCGACTGTTTTCCTTTCACACATCAATTTTTACGACACTCTCATTGTTACCTCGTTTGCAAAGTGTTCGATATATCACTGTCTTCTCTTTTCGACGTTGTTTTTTGCTCTTGATGGGTACATTCAATATATTTCTCAATAATTTGTTGCTAACCGCCGCCACATATATAACCTTTCATCATACATATATACATATGTATCTATCCATCAATTCGCGAGAGTGACGATGCATAAATCTCGACCCGCAAAAAATCACAAAACATAGCTTTCCTCCAACATGTTCTACATTTTCGATACTTCATATCCTTTTTCTTATTTATTTGACATATTCTATATTCTCTTGGATACCATCCAAACACTTTACATAAATACATACATACATACATATATAGCTACATCGCCCAATATCAGATATGTCTTATTTGTCACTGTTTTCATCCGATCAATTCTTTCAGTTCCAAACACTTCATTTCATTCCAAATATGCATACTTTCACGCCTATAAGAGAACATCTTATATAATATTTATATTAAAAAACCATCTATCAAAAGAAATCTTCTTTTTCATTTTTAAATGCTTTTTAATATTACTAAAATATGTTCACAATATATCTTATATTTATTTTAATAGCTACTGATCTACTGATCACTTTCTATTTTACAATTTTAATGTAATTTTGTTAGTTATTATAGTATTATATTATTCTAATGTTAATTTACAACATAATAGAAAAAAAACGAGCTCAAAAACCTATTTACAATTCTTATAAATGCTCATAATACATCTAATACATAATATTAATTAAAGACTCTCTAAAGTCGGTGACCTAAAGCAGATTGTGTTAAGATAATATGTGTAAGAAATCTTCTTAAAAACCTATTATTGTATGAGATTTGAAAGCTTGCATTCAAATTTAACTATTCACTAAAGATTAGAATCAATTATTGAATAGGTTATTTTATATAAAATACCACTTTTACGACTTTTAAGGAGTCATATAACACTAAACAGTATTAATTATCTCGCAGATAAAACTCACTGAAGAGATATACAATGAAATTTCGATCTGACATATTTGGCCAAAAATCAATATATATCGTGTATTACATTACATGAAGCTAGACGCCAAATTTGAAATTTATATATACATATGAGAGTTAAAACTATAAATATTTAAATTTTAGAGATAACGAGAACCTATAGAGCAAATTTGATAAAATATAGATTGAAGTATAGGCGTTTAAACAATTAAAATCTGATATGGCCATATGGAAGACACGGTACGAACGCTTGTTAAACGTCAGGAAGGTCTACGAGCCCCGTTTTTAAAACGCGTTGTATACGATATTTTATCTCCAACGTAATGGCAGACGTAACGTAATTAACGTATATTGATGACCAAAATGAGCAATATGGCAAAGTATGAAAACGATCGGATAAGAGATATAAAAAATGACCATATTTAATATTATCTATTTATATTAAATATGTATGTATTGATATGAGTTTTTATTATACTATAGCTGTTGACTAAAGGCCTCTGAATTTGGCGTACTATCTCAAGTTATCCCAACGGGCTTAAGAACAGTAATGATGATTAAATTTTGATACAGACTCAAGGTCGGTTTTTTGTACGGTTTAGACTGCATTTTTTTCAATTCAATGCTTGAAGAACTTCACTAATATGTACATAGAAGTAAAGTGAAATTATTTTTGCAATTTAATTTATCTACGGGTAATTTTTAAATGGATTCCTTTCAGCGCGTGATGAATCGGCGAGGCTGCGGCGGAAAGTTTTTCCCGATTTGAACATTTTCCTTATTCGCGTTATAAATTCATTGTGTCGGGCACTTTTGTGGAAGATTGTGTTTTAATTAAGTTTGGTCTGGGAAGCTTTGGAACGAACGACAGGGTGACATTCCCCAGCCCCCCGGCCTGAACTTAACGTTTAAGTTCTGGCAAATTTTGTCATGCCGTCGAGGCAATTACAGCTTCGACGTGAAGCTTTCGCCGCTAAAAGCTCTCGCTATGACGTCTTCGCAAATGATGGATTGGAAGCTACTGCGACACGATGGACCATTCAGAGTGAGGGAACCGACAGATGTTTGTCACGACCCAGGTCAATTTTTCAACGGTGGAAAATAATTCGAAAATATGCAAATTGTGAGGCCTCCCTGTAACTGATATCGCTGAGTTTTTCATATTACAAAATAAAATACATATTTGGAACATTTATAAAATTCTTTGATTATATACACTTACATTAAGGAATATTTATCTAAATAAAAATAAGAAATACTTTTTTAAATAAAAGTTGCCATTTCCTAAAAATAGCACATTATAATAACTCGATTTTTCATCCAAGGAAGATATATTGAAAGGGTTAGCTTCTCAAAGCTTTTCTCCAAGACATAATGAAATAATAAGTAATGGAACACTGATTTGGATATACATATGTATATGTAAATACATTCATTCGTATATAAGAAGTACATTTATATTATACCTATAAATGTATATACATATGTACATCAAACCTATATATATGATACAAACGATAACAAAGCTTTCTTTTCACAAAAATGCACATTCCATAAGTTGATTGTTTATGTAAATAAGAGATACATAAAAAAGTACTTTGACCATTGTGTACATATATATATATATATATATATATATATATATATATATATATATATATATATATATATATATATATATATATCCATATGTGTGTGTGTGTGTGTACATATTTGTATATGAGAAGGTTCACATATTGTTAAAAAAAAATGGAAAGTTCCCATTTGTTTACAATAGTATTATATATTTTATCATTCGACTTTTGTAATAGAGAATAAAAGGATATTTTTAAATGTATTTCAAAATCTTTTCAGGGTAATTAAATGATCTTATAAAAATATATGTATATAGAAACAGTTGATTATTTATTGGTATATATTGGAAGGTAAATTAAATAAGATAAGGATTCCGCATGGACAGCTAAATAATGATATAACAAATACCTACAAATGAGCCTACATATGATTAAATTTGAAAGTGGCATAAGTCCACTTTTCTTAATTTCGAGAAATATTAAATGGAAAACATTATATTAAATATAATGTTTTGCATTTAATAATACATATATAAAAATACTGGTGGTTAAAAATAATACATAAAAATACGTTTATACTGCTTTTCTAAGATTCTGGACATATCTTATTAGAAAAGTAATTACAATTTGTGTATTAGATTGAACAGAAATGGTGTTTTTGGATCTTAAAATTGGACTATTGCCACTTTAAAATATAACAAAAGCCTTATATGTACATATATAGCAAAATTCCAGTTGAAAAAACTATTTTTAAGATTTCTTAACAGTTTCTAGATTCATTCATTTGTAAATAAACGGGTTTGGTGCATCCGCTCTAAAATCGCCAGATTAACAGAACGGCAGCTTTAAACGTAATTCTCGTTTTCTCGAATGATAGATTGCACATCAGATGACGAGTAACCTTTCGATGTGCACAAATGCATTTATTAAAATTGAGTTGGATCTTTCTGGCGAGTTTAATAAGGCAAGATTCGCAACTTATCTAATCTTGCCTTATTAAACTCGCCTGAAAGATCCAACTCAATTTTAATAATTACCATTTTAATAATTGCATCTGTGCACATCGAAAGGTTACCCGTCATCTGATGTGCAATCTATCATTGGAGAAGACGAGAATTGCATTTAAAGCAGCCGTCCGTTAATCTGTGGTTCAATTTGTCTGGCGATTTTAGAGTGGATGCACCGCATCCAAATAAACATGTCAATAGTTCATTAGAAATTTGTTATAAAATAATTTCAATGTGTTAGAATCTTTATAGTTACTCTTTGAGTTGTCGAATATATTCGTATCATAATTCTATAAAGGAATTAAAATAAAATACTCAAATATTCGGAGAAGATTCAATTGAGACACTTATATTGTATTGTTGTTTACTGGAAAAATCTAACAATGGCTTAATTTGCTCTATAAAAATCATATCAATTTTAAGAATAGAGTATTTATTTAGGTCGTCGAACTGGTGTCGAGTGGTTCTGACGGTTATATTCTTTCGGGTTTCTTATTTTGTCTTCGGTGAGGTCTCTTAAGTATCGCATTGCACAAACAAATAAAGGAAATCCTGACTATTTTGTGTGTATGTGTGAAGACTCCAGACGATCATTTTCCCTCGGGTACTATGCTCAACGGCAGCTTTACGAGTTGCCCACTACAAGGAAATACGTTTTCACTAACCAAAAGATGTTTCTACGCTGCTGCTCCTTATATTAAACGCATTTTTCACACAACTTCAGTTTATCCCTTTTAACGCGCAACAAAGTTTACCCACACATAAATTGTAATTCCTTTAGAAAAAGTTGCACTTTACGCGGCTTTACGTGCACGTCAATGAAAACGGATTGCTTTCTCTGAAAAAGGTTTCATTAACTTGAGTTTCGTAAATGAATATAAACTAAATTGTTCTTTTATCATTTTATTAAATTTGTCTTAAGCAAAAATGTCATATTTGTTTAATGAATAATGGTGTAGTCTCACTTCATTTTTTCCGGCATATTCCCGGATCATCTCTTGTATTGTCAGTACTTTCAGATCTTTGTGAATCACATGTGCATTTGTCACAATGTGGTTAATTGATCTTATAAAAATATATGTACATATATACTATATATTATATAGAAGCAGTTAAAAGAGTTAATTGGAAGTGTGCTGAATTTTAAATTGGTAAAATTTCGAGCCAAAAGCTCGTACTAGTATTTACACGAATCTGAATTGAATTAATAGGATCATATATTAAATTTTCTTTTTACATTTTTTTCTACAAAAATCATATTTCGACTATTCTTGTGGATTAATAACAAAAATTCGTTTATTTTATCGAGGTAAGCCAGTTATCAATAGAATTTTTGCTAATTATCCACAAGAATAGTCGAAATATGATTTTTCTTAATGGAATTTTATTTATTTCTCATATAAAGACAATTAAATATATTCTCCCTATTAATTCAATTTAGATTCGTATAAATACGAGCAAATAATAATACAAGTTTTTAGTTGGCAATTTTACCGATTTAAAATTCATCATACTTTAAATTAACCCTTTTAAACGAAAACAAAAAATATTGTGGCCAGAAAACTATCCTAATCAATATATTTCAATATAAAATACTCAATATAAAATAGTATTAACAGTGGGGAAAAATCCCAAGTGAAAATACGTACTTTTGACTTTTGATTTGAACTGGACGAATATTTAGAGAGATTTTAAAGCTGAAAAGTACTTTAAATGAAAGATAAAATATCCGGATGTAGATTCCAATATTAATTTTGAACAGGAAACTGACAGATTTTGAGACATCGACCGAATAACAACAAGATATAGAAAAATTGCGTGATTTAAAAATACATATATCTCCGAATCTCGAGCCAATCAACATTTTTTATTACCAGATTCGTATTTACTGGGCATAGATCTATAAGAAAAGTTATATTTCGTCTCCAAACCAAAAGAAAGTCCGTTTATTGGTATATATTTGTATATTGGAAGGTAAATAAAATTAAGGATTCCGTATGGACAATTATATAATGGTATAACAAATACCTACATATGAGCCGTTATATTTGGAAATGGCATTGGTCCACTTTACTTCATTTCGATAAATATTAAATGCAAAACATTATATTAAATATAATGTTTTGCATTTAATAATATATAAAAATACTGGTTGTTACAAATAATATATAAAAATATGTTTATACTGCTTTTCCGAGATTCTGGACATTTCTTATTAACAAAGTAAATACAATTTGTGTATTAGATTGAACAGAAATAGTGTTGGTTAGCATTGGTGATGGTTATCAGAAATTAGTTTTGAAATATTTGCACATATTCCATATTGTATAGCCTACTGCACCCCCACAGTTGTATGTATGCTATATGTCATACCTAATGGCCTGCTTTATTGATTTTTGGGAGTGCAAATCTAATATGGAGTGTCTTCCTATTAGCCAGTAAATCTTTCTTAATAAGGAAAAAGCCTCACAAGTTGGTGATCTAAATGTGAGATATTCAGAAAACTGATTCACAATTTTGGGTATTAATTCCGTAGTGCCCGTACGTGATCGAAACAACAGAAAAATAATTGGTGATGATTTATCACAGGTTGATAAGATTGATAAGCAGAAGAAAGAAGAAGAAAATCTTTATTTAATTGTTTGAGATTTTTTTATCAGATAATTTAAATTTGCTTATAATATTAAACAATTAATAAAAGAGCAGCTCGAAGATGTGAACAATCCATAGCTTTATTTGTTTAATTTTATGTTTATATATATATGTACATACATACCGGGAAGGTTTGACAGGAAGACCCCAATGCGCCTTCCTGGGCAATTAATTAATTACATAAATCACTGTATTTCGAAAAGCTGAATAATTAATTAATTAATTAATCCATTGAGACATCTATGGATTTTAGACTTGTATATATTTTTTTACAAATTGTATATACATTAATACAGAAAATTTGTGACAGCAGGTAGGATGACTTTTTTGCCAATTTTTTAAGGAATCGTTTCAACAATGATTGACAAATAAATTGGCATATTCTGATAAGAAACGATCGATTTGGACTCACAAACATTCAATTCTTACCAGCAGTATATTAAAGATTAGCCCGGGATCGAACTCAATAATATCTTAGTGCTAAACATAAACGAAACTTATTCCATTCAATGATAAATATATTCAATTCAATGATAAAAGTATTCCATTCAATGATAGAAATATAATTTTTATACAGGAAAAATTCTCGGAAGAGATACTTTTTCATGTTGATGTTATCGCTTTCATGCACTTAAGAATATCTATATGTATTATATAAAAGCAAAATGTAAAAAGAAATCCACCCGCTGTACGAGTATATACATATGTACATATTGAAAAAAATATTGAAACATTGAAAGTCACAGTTGGCCGCAATGTGGAAAGTTTCGCAATGAAAGCTTTGCAATGAAGTATCAAATGAAAAAAATTCTTGAAATATCCAATGGAATAGCAGCTTGTTCTGAACAATTGAGAGAATCTCCACGGAACAATTGAACGAACATGGTACTAACACAATTTGCATACATGATATGAGTACGTGTACCAAGTACTAAGCTCAAACCCTACATACCCGCGAATGAAATGCATAAAAGATGAATTCCATACGCTTATATTTTTTTTGTCTTTAAATCCCATTGTAAAATCAACCAGGTAAAAAGCACAAATGAAACCAAAAAGAAACAAGCGATCATATTATAATAACCTTTTTATTTTTATAAACACTCGTTTAATCAAAAAGCTCATTTCTATTCACATAAGACTGAATTTTCATAGTGTTTTAATCCAAAAAATTTTTAAGCCGCGCTTTAAAGCTATCGTCGCACTCAATCGGATTGTTTACTCTTATGTTGTAATTGTGTTGAATTTTCCACGGAAAATTTTCAATTTCCGCTATACTCAAATGACAATTTCCACTACTTACATATATACCGATCCAAATTTAATAACTTAATTTGGCTACAGATTTATCGCTCGTATACATTACTTCACTAGAGCTTGTTCGATTTAATTAAACCGGGCGAGGTATATAGAGTGCTTTTAAAAATCCCTGTAACCCAATGGATTTGACTACAATTTGGATTTACAAATTGAATCATTGCAGTAAGATAATATATAAAAAGCCTCTTCAGGCTTTACACATTTTAATACAACGTTTTAGATTATGCGCTTACACTGTTTTGAGTTCAATTTGAAAATTGAATTGTTAATTACTATTATATATACCAATTCGGTCGTTAATTTTTTAGAGTCATATTTATTTATGTATTGCAGTTAATAAAGCTATATTAGTTTATTTAGATTACTTATTAGTTTATTTAGTGACATTAGATTATTAGTTTATTTAGTGACATTACAGATTACAGACAATTAATTTAGATATATGAATATGTTGAAAAGCAGAATACCTACATAGATTGGACCATGAGGAACACCATAAAGGGTAGGGTTTTCGTCGGAAATAGGCGCAGTATGACACATACTGCCTCATATTTACAAAGTAGGATTTTAAAAGGCTTAAAAATTATCAGGCATTAATTATAATCCCAGGCAGCTTTTAATTTTACAATCAAAATTTGGTGATTAACAAAGTCAAAGGCTTGTATGTACTTTGGTTCATTATATCAAAACTAAAATAAATCAAATTTTCATACCTTTCTGCATATTTCAACGCGTTTAAACTTATGCAAGGCTCACTGCATGAATCCATATTTACTATAACACACTCTACAATACGCTATACACGCCGAACACCTGAACCAACCGAGTCGATATTATAAACCTATTTTTATACGAGACGAGGTAGTAACAATATGCCATGCGGAAATCGTATTACCGCCTTCGAACATACATCGAGTACGTGCTCGAAGGGGGAATGTATAGGGAAAAGAGTCACAAGAAAAAAATTTCCACCCCCTCCCTCCCCCGAAGGGCAATCTCTTCCATATGTCGGATATCCGACGTTTTCGCAGGTCACTCGCCGCGGGCGCTTTTCCCGGTTTTCCCGGCGCCGACTTTATCGCCGCTTTTCCGGCGTCGTGTTTGGCCTTGTAATCAGCGATCGCGACAAAATTGGCAAACAACGACGATCAAATGGTAATATGTGTGCTGAAGTGGATGTGTGCGTTCGTAAAAGTATATTTTCAGTGGAATTTTTCATCAAAACGCTTCGCAGGGTGATGTTTGTTGTCTTTGTTCTGATGAGACAACTATTTTTTTGTTTACATACATTGTGTACTCGCCTCTTTATATGAATTTGCAGTTTTAATTTTATATATGTATAATATATACATTTCAATTTACAATGGTAATTTGCATGCTACATTTGCAAGCCATAATAAAGTATAATATATACATTTCAATATACAATGGTAATTTGCGTAGTACATTTGCAAGCAATAATAATTAATAAGTATAATATAAACAAGAGAAAATTTTAATTTTAATATAATAAATAAAAATAATGCTTTGAAAGTATAATTTAAATTATTTTTATATCATTAAGGGAATTGCTTTTTATATAATTAATATTATATAAAAATAAAGCAACTGCGGTTAACTTGAGGTCGGGTTTCTTTACTTATTTGAGGCTAAAAGCCATATTACGCTAATATCTGATTTCGTGACCCGAAATAGATAAATAAAATGACACGCACAGGTAACAGTTAATTCAATTTTTGAAATATAAAATATTATACTTATAATAGTGATAAATTTTGTTGTGTCTTAAACAAAAATATTCAAAAAATCATTTTATCGTGTATATTCTGGCTTGATTGTATTATTAGGAAATGTATAATGTCTATTAATAATATAATAATGTTCTTTAATTTTGAATGAAATCATAAATGTATGTAATACATATGTATATGTAAATAGCTTTTGACAAATAAAGTAAGGAATTTTTGGCACGAGGCTTTGTAACATTGTTTCCTTGGATATTAAATATCATATATAGCAACGTGGCATTATATATAATTACTTTTCAAATACATAATATATTTCAAAATAAACATAAAATGGGAGAAGACTTATTTTTTGGTATTTGGATGCCAATTATTTATGGTTTTTGTGATGTATGTAAATATAAATGAATATAGGAAGTGTTCGTTCGCGTTACTAAAGGCAATAGTTCATTAAACTAAGCACGTATCATAATAAGAATAAATATAGTTACACTTTTCATATAAATTTTACAAATTTATTCATTCGAATTTTCAAATTTATTCGATACGAGTCCGAAATTCCATTTTTTTTTCTTTGGAATATTGGATTTTTTTTTGTTAAAAAATCCGAACAATTTTTCATGTACTGCAATAAAAAATCTGCCATATAAAATGTTTGAGGGAAAACTGAACTTGATTTTGCTGCGTCGGCTGCGAGTTCAATAAAAAAATTCTCCGATATCAAATATAACAGCTACAGAAAGTATTAAATAAAAGTTTTCCAACGTTCACTTAGAACGTGAATATTTCTACATACATATATAATAAAATATAAATAAACAGTAACGTAACACAGTTCATGTATGTGTTACGTTACTGTTTATTTCGTTACTGTTTATTGCAAGTAAACTATTAAAATTTACTATACAACTCGTAACCGTTTTACGAGTACACTGAAAGCTTTCGAATGTTCCATTTAATACAAAGTTCGCAGATAAATTGTTTTTAATATGAATTTGTATTAAATTCTACCTTGTATAATATAATTAATGTATTGATGATTTCAAATCTTCAATACAATGATGAAGACGGTGAAATAGATGAATCTTTGTAAAAGAGCAACTCTAATACGTTGACATCCTAAGCACGAACGAATGACCTTTTACATTTAAATCTATTTGCTTAGGACTGTTGTTTTATACTTCTAATTGTTTTTAATTTTGAAATTCTTTTTATTATTAAGAAATTATGTATGTTCACAATACTGATCTACTGATCATTTTCTATTTTACAATTTTAATTTAATTTGGTTAGTAATCATAGTATTATATCATTCTAATGTTAATGTACAGCATAATAAGAAAAATAGCTCAAAAATCTATTTACAATTCTTACAAATGCTCATAATACATCTAATACATAATATTAATTAAAGACATTCTAAAGCCGATGACCTAAAGCAGATTGTGTTTAGGTAATCTGGGTTTATACCTGAAGGGTATAGACATTTTGTTGTAATCACCGAGACTCTTCACAAGTGTGTTAATATGATTAGTGATTCTGTCATAGAATCTACTGATTAGTTTGTTAGTAATGTCTGTAACAAACGGAATATTATTTATGGCATGCAGTTTTACGTTAGTATATATGGGTGTATTAAAAATTATTTTTAGGGAATATACCTATACATCTAATAAATGACATGTTTAATATATGCAGTACAATATACTGTTAGCGACGATCCAAAGCAAATATTACCCGAAGAAGTTCTCTCAAGCAGCATCCAGTACTTGGACCCTGTCAACAAAATACATTTTCCAATTTACATCCACCGTAATTTGAATCACTAAACGAGTCTTTTGTGAGTGCGAGTACGTGTATGAAACCCCGTTGATGAATAGAAATAGGCCTCGCTCCATGGAAGTTCGTGATTTGTTTGAGGACTCTCCGAATAGTTATCCACCCGGCCTGTTGTCTGATGTCGAAACAGAGAGCAGCTCGTAAACAATGAATGCTAACCAAACCCCCTACCCATTTTCCTCCGACACACCGTTTTCCAGACTTTCCCTAGCCGGGGCCACACCGGAAGTCACTGCAAGGGGTGCTTCCGTCAATCCCCGGGAAATTCGTAACGATATTTGAATGGATAATTACAGCGCGTCTGCTGAATAAGTTGTTCAGCCGACTCTCAAGCTTTGAATTCCAAATCTTACCCGACGTATCTCACAACGTGATTTAGGCTCCTTCCGAAGCTCTCTTTTCATAATGAACGTGGGTGGTGAATTTGTGTACCTGTGTGTTTGTGTTTGGTCCAAGTTTTATGTGGTGAAAGACTGCTGGGAATACGTGGAAAAATTACAAAAGTTTGAATGATGATGTTTGATAACTATTCTAGATTCAATGCCTATGTCTATACAAGTCCTGTTCTTGTAATTTAATAACGAAACTTATTCTTAAACATTCTGCGATGAATTTGATTTCATATAACTGCTTTTAATTGAAAAAAAGTTATATAAAAACAAGAGATGAATCTGAACGAATTTAAATAATAACTGTATAATATACGTAGGATGTTCATTTGAATAAGAGATTAAATATGTATATTCAAAGTTATTATTAATATGTGTCAGTGTTATTATTATTATGTTTTTCCACTTTAAAAATCTGCAGTTTTAAATTTAGATCAACCGTATTTAGTAAACTGTCTCACTGTACTCTAAGACGATAAACTACAACTATATCTGAAAAGTTGCGATTTTTTTACTTTTCTTTAAGCTTTAATTGACCTGAATAAACTCCAAAAGCTCGACTATATTATGTGTACATACAATTGTGGATTTTTTAAGTGAAGAAACTAATAAGCTGACATTAAAATTATTATATTCTATAATTGTTTTTGATTTTTTTTCTTCTATTAAATTACATAAAATGATCATTTGAAATGAAACATGGAAAGCTATTTTTAATAGTATAAGTGATTTAACTTATAAAGGTCAAAATTTCGTAGTTTAAAATAGAATGTAGGCGATTAATCCATTTGGAAGAGCGGATTTTCTTTTGACTGATTAAAATATATGGGCCGTCTAGTTTGATTTGCGTTCAATGATTTGATCAGACTTTTACGTTCTTATTTACAATTTTGTACGCTTTAATCAATTTTCTTTGAAAAAATACAAATAAATGAATCATTGGAATTGGAAAAGATACAGTTAATGATTCAATGTATATTATGTAAAGATTGAATAAATCCATTTAGAAGACATCCATAACAGTATTATTTGGGAATGTATAAAGAAATTTAATTTTTCCTACATAATTCATGTAGTTTTTGAATTTACACACTCATATACACTGTAGTTTTAATTTTATTTTAGAAGAAACACAATTGTTTTCATATTAAACTACTTTCATAAATATTGTCTTAACATAAATATACCTATACATATATATTATTCTTGTTTATACAACAATATGTGCATTACGCTTTCATGCATTAATGAACGTACAATGTTTAAACTGTTCAGAATCCATATGACATGATCTGTCATCAAATTTAAACCGTGTATTTAATTTGCGGCACGTTTCGATTTTGATGCGACTCATCTTTAATAAAATAATATCATTTCACACGAGTGCGAATTTACATGAATAAATATTTGGGCAGCGCCAACTACAAAGTATGATAATAGTTTGCAGTTCGTTCAAAATTATATTAAAGTTCAAATATTGATATTGTAATTGTTTGCGAATATTATTGTCGCAGAAGAGTCCCTTGTCGGATGTAATACAACGCGTGTATCAATATTTAATCAAAGCCCTACCGCTTTTAAACCCCATTTCGTTGGATATGATAGGCGGATGGGTACGCCCGGAATCTATTTATTTAATATTGGAAACTTGTATTGATATGGAGTGAGATCTAATCCTATTCGTTTGTGTAACGAAGGTACCCTTATCAATTTTATTTGTTTTTATACACGCGCACAGGTGACCCGAAAACCCTTTTCTTCCATTCGATTCGTAAAAGCTATATGTATTCGTACGTATTGATTTTTTTTTCTTGGGTATTTGTATATAAATCAAAACATTGAGCTTTCCGAACTCGCTTGCTTATGAAATGAGGGTTATTTAAAAGCCGTAATGGTGTTGACTTTGCGTTGAATGTTTCTATTTTTAATGGATTTTCCGCCGATTGATCCGGAATCCAACTGTGAATTTTCCGACGAGTGATTCGTTAGTGGTCTTTTGATATCGTCTTACATAAAACGAATCTATTATGTTCCAGGGAACATTTTCTCGACGACAACGTTTATGAAAAAAAATCTTTATCGTTGATTCTTCACCTTTTCAAGGTAAAGACCTTTCCCTCGAGATTCATTTGTGGCGGTTTTCCTACAACTGGATAAATGGAAGTTTGCTGACTTTGCCAGTTCTTATATTCTCTTCGCAAGAGCTTTATTTGCTTTTATCATTTGGGCGCCCTTTCTACGGTGTTAAAATTTTGAGAAAATGAAATCAGTAAGAAAATAAAATCAAATCCACTTTGAAAGTGCGGTGTGAACGTCTCGCAATTTTCTTTATATCGAGTTAAATTTCCATTCAATAGATTTGGAACTTGTAGTCGGTACCCAATTTGACGTTAATTTATGCATAATATATTTTCGCATCGACTTCCATCCTCCCAAAGGACCTAAAAAGCTTTCGTTTATTCGCCCTAAGGTGCTTTGTCATGCTAAACAATCGAGATACCTCAGGTCAGATTTCGACAGAATGGAAAATTTCACGCATATTTTCACACAACGACGTTTTTATAAACTTTTCACGAAAATAATTATGAGGAATCTCTCCCGCTCATTCGACCTCTCTTCCGAGTATTATCTTCACTTTTTAAATAAATAAGTCAACGCCAACTTTGCATAAGTATTTTTTTTTGTTTAAGAGGAAAATTCAATAAAAATTCTACCCATCATAAGAAGTGCTTTGTTTAATTTAATTAAATTTGTTGTGCTAATGTACAGTAGAATGTGTAATTTTCATTCTTGACGTCTTTCGTAACATTCATTTACACACTCTGCTGAAATTCGCCTCCTGAGGGAGACATTAAAACATTTAATAATATGAGAATTTCTATAAAGAAAGAATTATATCATTTTTTTATTGCAAGACAACTAAAAATGTTCATAGTCATTTTTTGTCTAACGTTAATTTATAATGTTCCTTTGTATGCAGAATGTCAGGCTTCTGAAAGGAATCATAAAAAAGTAAATATTAAATTTCATTACAAAAAAATTTAAATATTAATTCAATTAAAACGCACACTTCTTCCACAGTATGTGTTTTTAATGTACAAACCAAAATGTTTTACTTTCCTTTGTGACAAGTGGCGCATTCTAGTGACAAGCTACAGAGATTTCACAGCACAAAATTTGAAATATTACATATAGATTTATAAAAAAAATTAAATTTAATGCATAAATTATTATTTTATTTAATAAAATAAAATAGGATAATTTTCCGTGCCTCTAAGTACTATTTTATAATACTATTCCGATGAAAATATACCAAATTTGACATTTGAAGCTTCAGGAAAATTCCGTTGGAGGCAGCACTGGCTGGACGCCACGCCCATTTCATATCAACGCATTGACGACCCACCGACTATATTTTCTCCAGGAAAATTCCATTTATTTACGTGTTAAATATACAAATAAATAAAAAAAACAACGATAATAATATCACATGCATTATTGTGAATAAAAGTTTCAATCAAATTTTCAAATAATTGAAAGCAAATGAAATATTGCTTAGTATTGATGTTCATTTATTTTATTTTTTCAATGCAACTGAAATAACACACGTTCTACTAATGAAATAAAAATCAAATTAAGGTATGATTCCATATATCAAATCATAAGTATCATCTTTTAAAATCATCTAACTATATACGGAGATCATATGAATGTTTGTATATGTTTTTATCCTTCTACAATTTCTATCATACTTAATGATGATTTTTACCTGCGGTTTTCTATCAATGTAGCAACCATTACTTTCAGTTTCATTTCAAACTATGTAAGTTACTTCTTCAATTTTATCACAACAGTACTTAAACACTTTATTACTTTATCTATGTACGTAGTAACAATATATGAAGTTTTGTCATCAAGCGAAAATTCGAACTCCAGATTTTGACTGATTCGAACTCAGAATCAATCATGATCATGTTTTCATGATCTAGAAAAAATGTGTGTGTGTGTGTGTGTATTTTGGAGATTTTTTGAACAACGTTAGACTTATCGAAATGAAATTTAGTATCGGTTACTGAAATTATTATCGATACGACGTAATTTTTTTTTTAATTTTTAAGTTGACCGGAAATGGTACCCCCCCTTATAGGTGTACTCTTTTTTATGTCTTTGAATTCAATTATCTCCTAAACCGCTAACTGAATCAGACTGAATTTTTTTTATATGTAATAGAAATAATAATCTTTATAACCGTATATTTTTTAAATATTTTTATCTGAACCGGAAGTAGTACTTTTACTCTAGTTTTTACCAAAAATCCATTCAGAACCCATACATATCATTTCATATTTATTTAAAACTTGTCATATATCTAATGTTTTTTTAATATTTGACAATGATAATGCATAAACAGAGACTTGTTAGTTCAATTCTACATTTCTACAAATGTACAGTTTGTTGTAAATTTGATTTAAACAACAATATATGTACAGATATGTAAGCAGCGTTTTGTTCTAGAGTACAAATTTACCAATAATGAATTTAAAATATTATATATGTATGTATATACATATATAATATACCTATAGATCGTTTCGTTTATTATATGCTTACTAAAAACATGTTACATTTAAAAAATACTGTCATATATACATATGTATGTAATTTGAACCACATCTGAATAAAATATATAATTTTCATATACCTTTAAATACAATATGTAAATTTTCTTCGTATTTATTTGTAGATGATTAGACTTTAGATGATGACTAGACTAGATGTAAATATTTGTGACTTCAAGTCGATCAAATTTTGCCAATTTATCAGATATATTTTTTGAGTTTCTTCACAAATTGGCCCACAAACCATCCTATATCTGTTTACACTTTCAATTAGAATCTATTTTCAAATTTATATTCAGTAAATGTAAGCTATAACTGTCAATATATAGTAATTTTTTTTAATGGGTAAAAACATAAGTATTTTACACAAATAAAAATGCCAGACATGAACAATAAAACCCAAATTGGATTAAATTTATTATTATATAACGCAAATAGAAATTTTCGTAATATTCCAAATCGAGATCGGCAGAAAAGGTGTTATACACCAGCGCCACCATTCAACTTCGGAACACTCCTGAAGCTTTTCGCATTTATTTATTTTTATTTTACACATAAATGCACACCCGAAATATCGATTGAACTGAAATTTAACATTTGAACAGCACAATAAAACAAAATAATATTTTAATAAAGCAGACAATTTCCCGGAAAAAACACACGCTTAGTTCGGGCCAATTTCGTACGAAAACATCGAAACGCGTCAGAGACATCTCTTTGTTTTGCATCATTATTTTCAGATTATGTAACGAAATTGGAATAAATCGCTCGTAAAACCAGGAAGACTATTGATTCAAATATATACAGATGAATTCTAACCGTATATTTTATTGTGTTTTTGGGAATATACGTACAAATGACATACATATGTAGTACATATATATTGGATACATTCCAGTGCGTGATTATAAATAAGGAAATTTTCCACTATTTAATTAGAGCTGGGATATGTTTAAAAGTGAGCCTGAGGCGTGAAGCACGTCTACTTAGCCCTGAAAGGTCATATCAAAGGCTTTTCAAGGGTTGTCACCCGTGAAATTACCACAGAACAACCCACAATATCGATTCCGAATCATCACACAGGACCTACTCGAGCATTCTATCGCCCGAGAACACTTTTATTTATTTGCTACATAATTCATATCGGACGTATCTCTCGATACGTTTTGATTCTTGTATACATGTGCGTGTATTTATGTTTGTTATTTTTTCTTTCCAGAGTATCAGAGAGCTTCAAGTGGGATTAGTGGTGCCGTATAAATCCTTCGGAACGCGTGATTACACGAAGGCTGTTACCTCGGCCATATCTGGTTTGCAAAGGAAGCTGAATCTGTTCAAGAAATTCGAACTGAAAGTGCGGTATGCGATGAAAGAACTCACTCCAAGTCCTATGGGTGAGTGTTTTTCGACGTCAATTATATATGATTGAACAATTAAGCAGAAAATCGTAATGGTTTTTGCTGAATTATTGTCGCCTTATTGTAATTTCTGTGAATCATTTTAATTAATTGCGAATTTATTTAAGTATATATTCAAAGATTTAGCATCATTTAATTCGTCAAATGAGTTTTAGAACCAAAAATCTACGTTTAAACGAAATCAAACGATCAATAATCATTTGTTAAATGTCAGCTGCTTAAAATACAAATATGCTATTTATTTACTTGCACGTTTTGGTTTTATGAATTTGTATTGTATAGCATGCATTGTGAAAATGAGCAGCTTGGACTAGTGTTTAGCATACATATATGCTTTCGAATAAAGTGATCACGGGTTCGAGTCCTACTGGTTGCTGCTGGCAGGACCTTGGTTTGTGTCTCCAGATCGAACGTTTTCTATCAGAGTTTGCCAATTAATCCGATTTCCATTAAAACGGTTACAACAAATTTGCAACGTTTACCCATTTCTAGCGATTTTCGAGTTTTCAGCATTCTGAATTTCGCTGATTCGTATAAAAATGCTGCAAATTTGTCCATAAATGTCTTGTAAATTTCAAGTTTTTGAGTCATTTCGAAATTTGAAGATTTATATAAAAAATACTCCGAAAATATAAGTTGAACAAAAATGTGTCCATAGATGTCTCTATGATTCTTTGTTAAAATAATTCTAAAAATTTTATAACGATGTTTGTAATTGGACAGGAAGGCGCATTAGGGCTTACATGTTAGGCCTTTCTGGTATAGATATATATTTATATAAAAAATTGCTTTTTTAATGAAAATTTATTTGCTCTCATCCAAATTGTGCTTCGAGCAATTGACGTTCAAGAAATTCGTATTTCAAGCAATATAACATTTGAGCAAATCACATTTGAGCGATTTACCTCTGACTCAATGATAGTTTTTATAGTTTAAATTCCAAATACATATATACATGTACATGCATCTGGATTTATTGACATCTGATTTATTGATAGAAAATTTATTGACAAGTCAGATATTTCATTTTAAAAGTCAATTTTATAAAAAATTCCAAGCATTCCTATTAAATATCTAAAATTAATGTATTCAACAAAGATTTTCAAATATTGTATGTATTTAATGTAAATATGTCATTTAAATATGAATATTTCAAGGTATTTTTGTAAGTTCAAATGTCTTATAACGATGGTGTAATATCTTTGTTCATATTAAAGTTGTATATCTCGGTGATTGGGTTATTGCTAACCACTGAGAGGTTCCTGTGCTCATGCCCTGGGTTGACCTCAATTAAAAATAATTGATTCGGAAGTATCACAGCAGTGCTGCTGGTCAGACTTAGATATTTTTGACTCCAAGTCGATCATTTCCTATCAGAGTTTGCAAATTTATCTGGTTCCACGTCAATTTGCCAAAATTATCTACTATATGAAAATAATTTCAAATTTATAATCTATAAATTTAATTATTTACGAGTTAAATACCATAGTTGTCGCTCAGTGGCAGCCCGTAATGATATCATGGGAAAATATAAAAATGAAACGAAACAAAGTGTGGTTCTATTTATTTGTTATCCGAATTATTACTTTATTATTTTTTTGGCAAGAAATTACACCCTCGTACATACAATATGACATATTTTAAAAGTATATATTCCCTTTAAAAACTGGACTATAAATAGTTGGAAGTCATATTATCCGTTTGGAATTATTTGTTTTAATTGCTATTAGTTTGAAATTTACATTACATATAGGAGCGTTTAAGAGCTTTCAACGATAATATTACTGAAGCGCAAAATTTACATATTAGTGTTATTATGATTAAGCTACAATATATGTATGTATCTAGTAGAATGTAAGCTTGCTAAGCTACATACTTATTGGATGATTGCACAAGTTAGTTTAACATTCAAAAACATTGTATGAAAAGATCCAAGATCCTAGTTCTGTCAAATTCTATAAAATAGCTAATATATGTATAATATACACCGTTTGTAAGTATCGTTATATTTTCAAATGTAGCTTTCATAGATTTCCAATTGATATTTAATCAAAAATCTATAGATTACTAATATGTATAGGTAAGCGTGTATTATTACAGACATATTTTACCTCTAGCTTAAAAAATATACTACGCATTTTATATTTTATACAGAAGCAGATGTTCAATATTTTTTTATACATAATCCTAGCTAGTGTTACAAGATCTTTAAATTGGTGATAATTCTTTTAAGTAGCTACGTAAACATGGGTTTCGTTCGATTTGTTCGTCTTCGATGATCGGTCTTAAATCTGAAAAGCATTTTTTTCTTCTCACTTCGACACTATTCATACGAGAACGAATAACGAGGATTTTATTTTCGTTTTCGGTGTGTTTGATCGATCGGTCTTTTACGTTTAATGAAATTGCATTATTCCCGTGCACGATCGGTTTTCATATAAAACAAAGAGACGATAATACTGTTAGACTGTATGTATCTATGTATATACATATAGTAAATTCGAGGAAACTTTCGAGATGGCACGTCGTTCGCATACCGATAATAAATAATGAAAATAAAAGTAACCAGACAGGTTGGTTAGGAGTTAAACCGTATATGAGATAGACCGGTCCACTAATCGAGCATACTGAATCGAATGAAACAAATACCCGAAGTATCCTTTTTCTTGCTGTTTTTGTTCTCTTATTTTTTTTTTCGTTCTCTCTAACACAATTAGGACGTATAGTCGGCCCGGGGCGATCTCTTCATATTAGCGTTTTTTATTATTATTTTTTCTATTTCATTTTATTGTATTAACTATGTGGTGAGCTCGTTGGTTCGTCTTCGTCTAGGTGGAGTTTCCCAGTGAAACGGGTTTAACTATAAAGTAATAATGCGAACGTTTCGTTATCTGTGTCGGTTTCGCGTCGCACTCTAATCTCTCCTCGGCATAGCGAGAGAGAGCTTTAATAAAAAATTCATTACAAATTTTATAAAACCGCACAGCCTCGACGAAAGCGTCCACGTCCTCAATGCGATAAGAAAATTTGAGTTTTTGTGTTTTCCGGACGATTTTAATGATATGTTTCCGTGTTTCTGTATAAAGTGGCAGTCGAATAAGCTCTTTATTTTACATTGAAAATATTTATTACATTATATATATATATATATATATATATATATATATATATATATATATATATATATATATATATACATATATAAAGACAGTAATCTGTGTGTGTGTGTCCTAAAGCTAGCCGAACATAATGAATAAATCGATAAAAAGCCTAAACTTTGTATAAATTCTCATTCGGAGTCGAACCCGCAAACCCTCAAGCGAACACAAATATCCTCTTATAGGTATACCTGAGTTCAGAGAGTTAACGATGAAACCATCGTAGAATATTTAAATGGCCTGTTCTCGTTCTCGCCATATAAAAATACGTAATTATAATAATTTTATTTATCGAGGTTTTGAACCATTTTTTTTGTTTTCATATTAAAAAATTAAATATATATTTTTAATTGAAATTAATTTATCTTTTCACCGTCATTTATTATTCATAATTTGTCTACATCGTACATATTTCTAAAAAAAAAATGATTAAGAGGGCCGGACAGCAGCGCCTTGTCCATACAAACGTACTATACTTCTCCCTTCCTCAATTATGGCACTAGAGAAATTATTTTTTAATATGCTATGGATATCCACCATTGGGGTGTATCTATCGTTTTATTTTTTTGATCAATTATTTTTTATAGGAGCTAGGAGCCGCCAAACATCTATAAAATCGCCTCTTTTTTACACACACGAAACGAGTCCAGCGTGCTTATTTAACGGTCGATTTAAAAAAAAATACGCCAATACATGCACAGAAAGTATCTTTCTCATACCGACGATGAAATTTTTTTTAAAATTGGTCCAGTTTTGGAGGAGAAAATAGGAGAATACGAAACCTCGATTTTGTCAATTTAAAATACGTTTTATCCGGTCGAAGCACAACTGTCGCATTCACTCAATATATACATACACTCAATATATATATATATATATATATATATATATATATATATATATATATATATATCGAAGAAAGGAACGGTAATAAAATTAAGGTTTCGGGTATACAGCCCTTTTTAAACGTTCCACATTGAAATCTATATAGGTACACATGTGTATGATTTTAAAAACTCTTTTTTTTATAAAAAAAAAACTAATTTTTTTAATTTGTAGGTATTTGGATCGTATTGTTTTTGACGATTTAAAAAAAATCATAAAAGTTAATTAATAGAAAAGGGGAATTTGTTGTTTAAGAATTTTTTAAATAAGCCCTATTTTCATTTAAAATAAAAATAGTTTTAATTTAAAATGAAACTGAAGAAGTGTATTGCGAGGCCATTGAAGCTACTTACATACATACATACATATATTATGTTTGAGTACATAATCTGTTGAGATTTATTCGATCGTACCGATTACACATGACTGGAATTATAAGAGCATGCATGTTATTAATATTCCAGCTGTATGCTATGCATGCAACTCAAACTGCATAGCAAACATATGAATAATATTATATGCGTACATACATATGAGCAGTTATATTTGAAAGTAGCATAAGTCCACCTTCATTTCGAGAAATATTTTGCAAAACATTAAATATAATGTTTTACGTTTAACAATATTTAAAAATACTGGTGGTCTGTGATACGTCTATTCTGCTTTTCCGAGATTCTAGACATATCGAATTAAAATAAGTAATAGCAATTTGTGAATTAAGTCAAACAGAAATGGTGTATTTGGAACTAAAAATTGGACTTTCAAATATAACGGGTCATATGTATGTATGTATGTACTTTATATTACATATATATATATATATATATATATATATATATATATATATATATATATATATATATATATATATATATATATATATATATATATATATATATATATATATATATATATATATATATATATATATATATATATATATATATATATATATATATATATATGTAGAATTGATTTTTAAACGAGCCGAGATAGAGTGTGTGTGGTATGCCTGGGAGAGACCGGATGCGTGTTGTTATGGTCACTTGTTGGAGAACAAGCCCGAAGCATGTGTTAATAAATACATAGTTCTGACTTAATCTGCGTTTCACTTGGAATCCTTCACATCCGGATCCTATATTTGGGGGCTCGTCCGGGATGCCTGAAGACATTTCGAGTGACAGCCAGGAGCGGTCAGACGACGACGCGGAGTTTTGACAGTTGAGGTTAGGACGCGCGCGCGATGACGAGAACGCGTACGACGAAGCCCGTGACGTCGGTGACGTCACGTCAGCGAACACGCCACACAACGATGATGATATCCAAGACGATAACGCCATTGTCAGCGTCAGTTTTACGTCGGCTAACTGTCGTGGAGATGCAGAGGTTCGCGGACTTAGACGAAGATGATGACGACGACGATGAAGAGGAAGAAGAAGACGAAGTGCCATATTTTGACAGAGACAAATTCGAGACTTACGCGCCACGGTTTAAGGGGATCGGCGGTGTGCCAATCAGCCGGTGGATTGAGCACATGGAAGAATTTGCGAAGTTCTTCCACTGGACGCCCCTGGAGCAACTGGTCTACGGGAGAATATATTGCGTAGGAACAGCGAGAATGTTCCTGGATTCAGAAGGGATAATTATATCATGGACTATCCTTAAGCAGAAGCTGATAGAAGAGTTCCAGTGGGATGACGAAGAGCTCGTCTTTGAAGAACGAGAAATGCTTGCTCAAGCAGAGCCCATTGACTCCGATTCACGCGGGGCCGGTGAAACACCAAAGATGTCAAATGGTACACAGCCTGCAGCATCGCCGTCTCAAACTACTTTAGACGCTTCTTCAGTGCGACTAGACACGGGTGAAACAGATATGACTAAATCACAAGAAGAAATAAGAGAACCAGTCAGTATTCCAACACAAGAGGACGGTGTGGACACGAGTGAAAAAGATATGACTAAATTACAAGAAGAAATAAGAGAACCAGTCAGTATTCCAACACAAGAGGACGATGCGAACATGGCTGATGTAAGTGTGAACAGTGATGGTTTGCACAGAAAAAGACCTTTGCAGCAACAGGCTTCACGAGAGATGTCTGCTCAAAGAGAACTCATTGTTTCCAATAATGAAGAGGACGATGCGAACATGGCTGATGTAAGTGTGAACAGTGATGGTTTGCACAGAAAAAGACCTTTGCAGCAACGGGCTTCACGAGAGATGTCTGCTCAAAGAGAACTCATTGTTTCCAATAATGAAGAGGACGATGCGAACATGGCCGATGTAAGTGTGAACAGTGATGGTTTGCACAGAAAAAGACCTTTGCAGCAACGGGCTTCACGAGAGATGTCTGTTCAAAGAGAACTCATTGTTTCCAATAATGAAGAGGACGATGCGAACATGGCTGATGTAAGTGTGAACAGTGATGGTTTGCACAGAAAAAGACCTTTGCAGCAACGGGCTTCACGAGAGATGTCTGTTCAAAGAGAACTCATTGTTTCCAATAATGAAGAGGACGATGCGAACATGGCTGATGTAAGTGTGAACAGTGATGGTTTGCACAGAAAAAGACCTTTGCAGCAACGGGCTTCACGAGAGATGTCTGCTCAAAGAGAACTCATTGTTTCCAATAATGAAGAGGACGATGCGAACATGGCTGATGGAGGTGTGAACCTGGCTGATGGAAGTATGGACGGTGATGGATTGCAAAGAAGAAGACTTTGGGACTACGGAGACATACCGTCTTCAAATACAGATGAACCACCCGATGATCAATTTGGAAAAGGATCTAAGAATTATAGTCATTTGAAGAATTCTGAAGATGAGAATAAAGAAAAGGAGAAACATAAAGACAAAGAGAAAGATATGGCTAAATCACAAGAAGGATTAAGGGACCCAGTCAAAATTTCAACACCAAAAGACACTGTATTCACTTTCAAGCTTGGTCGTAGTCGGATTGATGTTAATTCAATGGAAAAGAAAATGGAACCATGGATTGAGAAAAGACTTACTGGATGTATCAGTGAGCCAGAACCAATATGTGTTGACTTCATTTATGGTAAATTACTAGCAGAAAATCTGTGGGGTGACGGCAGATTCATCGGATGCTCAAGGAGAATCGCCACGGGCATTGGATAGTATTTAAGTTGTACCGATGGAAGTTAAGTGTGCGTTTGTGAATTAGAGAATAAGTGAAAGACCTGGAGGGTTTTTAGTTAAGCCTTACTTGTAATTTGATGATTGAAAAGTGTAATGTTTTATTGCTTATTCTAGTATTTTTTGGGAAGTGCTTGGTACATTGAATCATGTTTTAAAATGTGATTGTTTCTGGTGTAAAGATTTAACCTGTCATTGTAAAGGTATTGATTTTAATGTTTTATTGCTAATTCTAGTAATGTTATAAAATGTGATATTTCCGATGTAAAGATTTAACCTGTCATTGTAAAGGTATTGATTTTAATGTTTTATTGCTAATTCTAGTAATGTTTTAAAATGTGATTGTTTCTGGTGTAAAGATTTAACCTGTCATTGTAAAGGTATTGATTTTAATGTTTTATTGCTAATTCTAGTAATGTTATAAAATGTGATATTTCCGATGTAAAGATTTAACCTGTCATTGTAAAGGTATTGATTTTAATGTTTTATTGCTAATTCTAGTAATGTTTTAAAATGTGATTGTTTCTGGTGTAAAGATTTAACCTGTCATTGTAAAGGTATTGATTTTAATGTTTTATTGCTAATTCTAGTAATGTTTTAAAATGTGATTGTTTCCGGGGTAAAAATTTAACTTGTCATTGTAAAGGTTGTGATACCTTTCTGTTTTGTATTGCTTGTAATAATTTTACATAGTAATTGTGATACCTTTCTGTTTTGTATTGCTTGAAATAATTTTAAATTGTAATTGTGATGATTTATGTGTAACTTTAATTGTGATGATTTATGTGTAACTTTAATTGTGATGATTTATGTGTAACTTTATTGAAGATTGAATTGTGTTGAAATGAAAAATTGATTTGTAGTGAAATGTGTAACGATTAATTTGTTATAATTGTAATTGTTATGTAAATTGTAAAATGATTGATGTATAAGTGTATTGAAATGTAGTTGTGATGATGATTGTAATTGTGATGTAAATTGTAATTGTGACAATTGAAAGCATGTTTAGAAGAATATAAGATGATTTTATGGAATGGAAGATTAAACATTGTTGAGGATGATAGAGGAAATGTTTTAAAAGAATGTAAGATGATACATTGTATAGAGTGGAAAATGAAATGTAAAAGAATGTGAGATGAAACATTGTTGAGGATGATAGAGGAAATGTTTTAAAAGAATGTAAGATGATACATTGTATAGAGTAGAAGATGAAATGTAAAAGAATGTGAGATGAAATGCTGTAAAAATATAAAAGACGAAGAATGTCATCCGAGGGCGAATGACAGTCAGGAATGACCGAATGTAGAATTGATTTTTAAACGAGCCGAGATAGAGTGTGTGTGGTATGCCTGGGAGAGACCGGATGCGTGTTGTTATGGTCACTTGTTGGAGAACAAGCCCGAAGCATGTGTTAATAAATACATAGTTCTGACTTAATCTGCGTTTCACTTGGAATCCTTCACATCCGGATCCTATATATATATATATATATATATATATATATATATATATATATATATATATATATATATATATATATATATATATATATATATATATATATATATATATATATATATATATATATATATATATATATATATATATATATATATATATATATATATATATATATGTATAAATATTTAATAGATCGTTCCGGTCAGTTTGTTCGAGGATACAAACACTGCATAGGCAATGGACAATTGTGCGATTTATCGAATCATTCGGTTGATTGGGTCCAATCTGTTGAAATCGCACATTGGCGTTGACTTTTTACTCAAAATTGACCGATGATTGCATATGGCAGGGATTCGGTGAACCGAAAAGTGTCAATTTGTGGTATTTAAGGTTTAATAATATTTAAGGTTTTAATTTTTGTTGTTGATTTTCTTCTAGCAGAAGGTTTCGAAATTTATTCGATGAGTGTATACATTACGACAATTTTTTTATTGACGTTTATTTCGATGATTTAACACTTTGCAAGATAAATTTGAAAGTCTTACTGCATTACATAAGTATATTACGAAGATATTCACGAATATATAAGAGATCTGGATTATTATTTATAGGACTTGTTGATACAATGTTAACTTGAACGAATCGCCTCTCATAAATCCATAATTTTTTTCCCCAAATCGAACATGTCTTGATCTCGACAACTTGTAGCTCTTTTTATCATATAAAAATATATACATATGTATGTTAATATGTATAAGTAAAGATTATTACATTTTATACTACACGATTTTAATTATTTTTATCTACATATACTTATGTACATGTGTGTGACTTCAGTCTTAATAGCCCAGTTATAAGTGTTGTATTTGTATATATATGTTCTTATATACATACATATATGTATGTACGTGATTGTTCCACTATCGAATCTTATGTTCCCTTGAGGATCACTAGGGGATCTTCATTGTCTTTATTCGTCCTCTCTGCGGATAGCTAGCTTTGTCCTTTATCGTTTCAGCATTTTTGCACGTCTGTAATTGTAATCGGTAATTAATGTTTTTGCCATTTTATTTGATTTACAAATAATTTTATAATTGTAAGTATTGAAAATACCATTATCTTATTAAAATATGCACACTTCATAACATGTCCCTCGGTAAGAGGAAAATTTGGATCTCGATTCCTATTGGTTGAGAATTTTTTTTTAATAACTTCAGTTGTCAACCAAAAAACCCAAATGTAATTTGTTTTTATTTTATCTATGTATGCACGTAGTAACAATAGATGAAGTTTTACGATCATGCGAAAGTTAGAATTCGAGATTTTGACTAATTCGAACTCAGAATCGAGCACTGATCACGTTTTAATGATCTAAAAAAAATGTGCGTGTGTGTGTGTCTGTGAATTTTGGGGATTTTTTTTTTATTAACTAAGAGGTGCTAAGAGACACCTCTGTGAGGGACAGTACATATTTGTAAGTTAAATAAAATGCTAAAATTATATAAATAAATAAATAAAATAACTAATCAATTTATTTCCATGACTTTGTCTCTTCCTCAAACTATTGATCGTTTTAGTAAATCAATTTTGAATTGAATTTGTTATATTATTTGTAATATTTTCCTTGGTTTTGTCTTTGATAGAATTTTATAAAGTATTTAATTCCTTTTTATCTAATATGTATTATTTCTTGGTATAAGTTTAAATTTTCATTGTCACTGGATTGCAATTCTTTACCACAATTCTTAGTTATATTTTCTTTTGAACAAAGTGTCAATCGTCATCCTTATTTTATTCAGACCATTTTCAAAATGTTGTAAATGGTCCTATGGTTCTACACTGTACTTAATATTATTTGTTTTTCTTTATATTGTTCGCTGTAGGTTTCCACAGGCTTGGAAACTATGTGTGAGCCTATGCAGCTGCCTTCATTCTCTCTTATACATTCTCGCTATACTGAGTATGGATTTGAACCACTTAGGATTAAGGATTATGTGTTTAATATTCGGTGGAGACTCAGACCTGAATAAAACTAAAATATATATTTTTTCACGTGAAGGAATTCCTGTCAAATAAATAGTTTGATTCTTACCTTTGAAGTTTTGCCTCTTTGAAGAGCATGGATTGGGATTTTGGTGAGTAATGGATTTTTGGTGGTACCTATTATGTATGAGACTGTTTCATTTATCTTTATGAACAATATCAACTTTACATTTTTATGTCAATTGCCTAGTTAGGTATAAAAATTTTCAACGGGCAATTATAGTAGTCGCGTTTTCACTTCGACGATTTATTATTTTAATTTTTTTCCCAGGTGTGCAGCATTTGTTACTTTCGCCCAAATTATAACGAGTTAGGAGGGCAATTGTTTCGGCACCATTTGGGTCACCTTTTGGGGCACTTTCAAGATCGTGGTCCTCGAACGTTATCCCGTTAGAGTGCGTACGCGTTACGACACCCAAATGGACACTTTGGAACGAGGCCATCTTTACGACACTCGGAATCGACGTTTCCGGCCGACAATCTATCCATGGTTAGTCCGTAATAGCTGGGGCGAATTTACATTTTAATATTAATGCGTATTAAAAAAAATAATAAAATTCCTCGAGCGTAAAACTCTTGTTGGTCTATGTGTACCTACATTATATAAATATCGATCGGGCCGAGACGAATTCGCGGATTTTTCTCTTTTCGTTGAGGACGCTGCGTTAGAGGTAATTTTATTAGCTGAGGATTCGCAAAGAACAATGTTCGAATAATAATAATCGAAGATGATCTCTCCGTCTCCCTTATTCTCTCTTGCGGATTATATAAATTTCCAGTATATATAAATGTAGGTCGCTTCCGCGCTTCGATGAGTATGTAAATATTGACTATCGTCTCTGCGTACTAATATTGCGTATCGAATCTATTCCGCTGAAGATTCGGCAACGAAGATGAAATATATCAATATATGTGCGTAGGTATGCGTATTTTTTTTTCGCTTTTGTCGACTACTAAGTAATTATTCCGGGTGATCGATCAAAAAAATAGCGAAAAGAAAAATCACAGTTGAAGGATCGATTTATGGAAAATGTCAACGTTTTTTCCTCGTCGTGTCTTTGAAACGTTTTTTCTCCTAGTTCATTACTAAATTTTATAAAATCATATATGTATGTATGTACGTATGTACATGTGTAGTATTTTTATGATATGGTTGTACAATGTAAAAAACAAATGTAAAAATTAGAAAAATCAGAGACATAAATCATGCACGAATACACTTATGTAGTTAATATTCTATTACCTAATACAAAACGAAGACGTAGTTTAATCTCATTTTGCTTATTTGTGAGCAAAGTTGATTACACAGGATGTTATGAAGCTAAGTGCAAAGCCTTAAAGGGTTGATAGCTCATATAATTTAGAAAATTTTGAGCCACACATACATACCAACATCTCACAGTTAATTATGAATACTGCCCAAGTCATAAGTGGTATGTTAGTCAATGATTATTTTTTTGTTTTTCTAATGTTTATTCAATCAAATAAAAATAAATACAGCCATATTTATCAACGGAAAAATATATTAGAGGTACAATAAATTTTCAAAAGTTTGTCCAAGTAAGATAAAACTAATATCTTTTTTGTATTTAAAAAAAAACTATAATTTTATTTGAGAGGTAAAAACTTGTTAAAAATATGCCTGCTTATTGACCTTTATTTAAGATATCACTCATGCAGATGTCTTCTCAATTATCAGAATTAGGGTATAAAAACCAAATTTTAATTTTAACTTCTAATGTCGAATGAAAAAAATTGTTTTATTACGATTAAGTTAAAATAAAATTAAAAAAAACCTTAAAACTTTGTACTACAGTATGTATAGCTCAAAATCTTTTTAATGATTTGAGCTATTAACCTTTTAATGCTTTGCACTTAGCTTCATAAAACTCTGTATATACGTTTATTGAATTTAAATTCTAGTGAGCGTTCAAATTGTGATATATTCAATTTCATTCATCTATGAAGTCTGATTTTTCGATTAAAAAGATACTTATATTTAGTTTTTTAATGAATCATCTTTCAATGAAAATTAACTACATAAATTTTATAAATTGTCTGGTGAATGGTTCTTTATGAATATACCGTGTATTGTAATCGTCCTGTGTTAAACAGTCCACATGCTGAAAAAAAGCACACAATACAAAAATTGGCATGTATAAAAAATGTATCTACAATTGTACGTATAAAAACCATTGAAATTTTTTTCGATGAGTTTCATAACCAAGCTCAGAGTTAAGAAATTAGTACGTGTACAAACAACATATGAAATGAGACATTATTTTGAGAGCATTTTTTGTTATTTTATATTGGTCTATTTGTTTTTAATTAATCAAAAAATATATTGCCATCAAACGTTTGTATCTTTTGTGTAGGCTTTATTTCAATATTTAATATTTCAACTTGTCGTTTGCGCATGGAAAGTGATAAAAATGATTTATACGAATCCCCTCCCGTTATTATTACCAATAAAATAGTACCTCTCTTGTCGCGCATGTATCTTTTTGATTGCAATAACAAAAAAAATCTCTCTCGAAAGCTCGCTTCGCATCAAAACTTTCTCGTTAATAAATCACAAGGTAACAATGCGCTTTGACACGGTAATCCGGTATAAACGATTCGCATAAGCTGCGAGCAGACCTGAATCGCGAATAATTTTAAACGAAACTTTTGCCATTGTCGTACAAATATTTCACTTGGGGTAGGTAACGTAAGCTTTTTCCCTTCTCATCCTCTGAATCGATGGATAAATCAAAGGTAAACACCATTCGATGTGCCTATGCATACATATATGTATATATGTACTATTGAACATTATTTTTTGGATATGCCAATTTATGGAATGGAAATGAAATGTATTCAAAATATTTATAACTCAAGTTTTATTTAGAAAATTCATAATATTTTAAAGAAAATCGATTTTTTTGTCTTCGGGAAAATTTAATAGTGATGGAGGCAAAATACTATCTATATATTCTAAAACGCTGTTGATGTGTTTGAGTTTTTTAAAAATGAAAAAAAAACCTATAATACCACGACATATGTATAAATGAAATAATAATTTTATAAATGGGGTTTCATTTTTATTAGTTTTTAATCGTCAAAAATTTATTATTATCATTTTCAGTGGTTCTTGATCAGTGGTTTTGAATAATAACGATCAATTTTTATAATAAATGATCATTAAAAATACCTATTTATGTACATATGTATATATACAATCATAATAACTGACTATTGGTTACTACTACCAATAGTCAATTATTATATTAAATAGTCATCAAATATAATCAGTGGAATGTAAATTGAGTAATTACAATAGCCAATGTTCAATTTTTTTTATTAAATTATAAGTTTAATTTAATAGTTGGTTCGTAATTTAACATAAAAAGTTCTATATGTATTTTGGAATTATGAAAGATTTTCTTATTAAATGGAATTGATATTTTGATGAATCCGATAAAATACATTGTATGTACATATACATATTTAATGTTGAATATGACAACAGATCTAACCAAATTTATGTATAGTTTCTGATTATTTAAATTATTTCAAGTTACTGACCGACAGTAATTAATTAATTAATAACTGATTAAAAGTTTGTTGCCATTTTATTTATTTTAAACTTTCATTGTAATTTCTGTGTCCTTTTTAAGTAGGTTTTTTGGATTGTTAATGAATTGAAACATGTAGGTATATGTATATCTTGAAAAATGTGTATCAGAAATAAATTAAAGAGTCAAAAACAATTTTTTCGTTATGTAAAGATTTAAATATCGAATCCAAAGAGACTGTAAAACAATGCTCCCGCGGGTTTATAATAAAAGGTTGAATTTACAAACGAAGAACCGATAAGTCACTCACCTTCGTTTGAATCATTTCCAAGAAAAAAACGTTTCGTTTTTCAACCAAAAGACGAGCGAGGCGTAAATTCGCGCGGAAAATTCAAATTTTCCGCGTTCCATTTTTTTGTTTGAACTTTAGTTTTGCATTTCACACTCGGAAAGTTAGCGTTTCGGCGAACGGTGATGATTATAATAATAATTTCTAGCCGTCGATGAAAAAGCACGTACAATTTACATATAAATTATTCATATATATTTAATTTCACTGAAAGGGCGCCTTCGGAGAGGTCGTTCGCGTCGAAAGGGAAAGCTTTCGGATTTTCCCTGTTTTTTTTTTTCGCGTTCGCCGTTTTTGTCGTGTGATCTCATTAAAATTCATTACGTCAACTTGCTTCGATGCTTGTACGTTTCACGTGACAGTGTCTCGCCGAAAGAGGAAATAATTTATAGGACAATCCTTTTACTTTTACGAATGTCTGCCGTATTATAGCAGACAGTCTTCACGGGTGTTTATCAGGGGTGGGCAACATTGTCGCCTATTACCACTTGCGGTGTGTAAGTTTGGAAGGTGTTGCGAATTTGACGACACCTTTTCATTATTTTCTATTTTATTTTTATGTTATTTCTTTATATTGAAATAGATTGTCTTTTCTAGTAAAAATAACTTATTTTTTATATATGACTTTGTTAATCTGCTTATTACATTGAATTTAGATTAATATTTAATAAATTGCCCACATTATAACTAAACCATATGTGTAATCGAGTTTGAAATCAATTCTTCAACCTAGCCTCAATTATTAATTAATTCCTATCTAAAGCCACCTGTTGATATTCTAACAGATTTGGGGGTATTTCTGACTCCAAATCGAATGTTTCTTATAAGAATTTGCCAATTTTATCTGATCATTGTTGAAACGGTTACTCAAAATTGGCAAAAAATCATCTTTCCTGTTGTCACAAATCTTCTGTATTTATTGTATGTATAATTTGTAAAAATTATATACAAATTTGAAATCCATAGATGTCTGAATGGATTAATTCTGTAATTAATTAATTAATTAAATGTTATTTCGTAATCTACAGCTTCTGGAAATACAGTGATTTATGTAATAATAAAATGCTGCATTGTTTGTAATTAATTGTCCAGGAAGGCGCATTGGGGTCTTCCTGTCAAATCTTTCTGGTAATCTAGATATCTATTTAAAATAGTTTTTAAATAGATATCTGTTATTACATATGTAGATACATGTAAATCTAAACAATATCTGACATCTATGGTCAGATATTACAAACATCGTATGAATACGATAAATAACGTTGTATAACTTTCATGTAACAATACGAAATATTTTATATTTCAATAATCATCCATAGAGACATCTATGGAGAAAATCTGGCAAAACCTAAGAGATAATAATAACTCCTGGTAAACAGATATCTATTTAAAAAATAAATAAAATAACACCTCAGATATTTTTGACAATCCTATCATAAAAATATTAAATCTTTTCGAAAAATTTTATATTTTTATGACCTTTTTATTCACCTTGCATTGCACTATATCAACTTTTTGAAAAATTGCATTAGCTTTCTATATATACATACATATGCTATGTTTTAAAAAAGATTCTTCTACCTCATAACAAGTGGCTTTATAGTGAAAATTTTGTATATGCATACAATATATTATACTAATTTTTATATGACTTTTTAAAACCAGTTTACCAACTATCTGGTTTTGGATTTTTAGTTTTTTTTTTAAACAGCTAATATTGTTGCGTAAGCGTGGGTGGAGGATCTTAATGAAAGCCCAAAGTCGCTTCACAGCATTTATTGATTTATCGATTAAGGAGGTCCACCTTCCTCCTCGTCCTCGTTCCAGAACAATCCCCCATGCCAAGTGTACTTCCTTTTAATGGACAGGTTGCTCACTGTAGCGTCCTCGGCCCGTTTTTTTTATCTATTTATTAGACACATACGGTTTTACGGTCTCAGGCTTGCACAGTCTCACGCTTTCGTCCGTATTCTGGGAACTAGGGGAGATGCCGCTCGGCCTAATCCGGGGGTCTCTATTGTGCACTTCCGAATGCACTTTAGGCGGCATCTAATCCCCGAATGCAATTAATTAACTTTTCCTATGCTACAATATTTAACATTCACAATTTTTAAATTGTGTCAAAGAACACCTATGTACATACATACATACACGTTTTATAAACTCTTTTTTTTACAGGTATTTATTATTTTTTGAAATTACACAATTTACAGTTATATTTGTATTCAGTTAACCGAAATGTATGTATATTAAAAATTCAATTTCATTGTAAACATAATTATATTGAAGTAAATATTTACTAGACAGTTGCAAATCGTCTCTCAAATAAAAAAAACCGGTTGACTACCACTACGACATTGCCAAAGCAGCTTTCGCATCTTCAGCAAAAATAAATTCATATCGTCTTGTAAAAGTCCTCAGAGGGGTAGGGGAGGGTAAAGTCCCCTCGGGGGCGTGATGTATTATATTATATGAGTAGTGTCTGAGTAGAAAGACGTGTGTGTACCACTCGTAAAGTTGATGCGAGACTTGATGCTCAGACCACTTCAAACGTGTGTATATATGTATGTATCTCTCTCTCTCTCTATCCCGTCGGAATTAATAATTTAACGATCTGTATTAAGTATTAATTCGGAAATATTTCATGTGTGTATGAGAACGGTCTGGCTAATTGTTTCTGGAGCAGAATTATACATATGTGTATGTGTGTGTGTGTGTAGTGAACCGTGATATTAATTCTGGTCGTGTCCCTCGTCACTGTCACTGGGATCATGTGTGCCACTTGATCCTTGCTCGAAAGTCGAATCAAAGTCGAAAAATTTGATGACCGCGCGTTTTTAATTGGTGACTAATTATGGGGTTGGTGATTTGTGTGTGTGTTTTTTTTTCATTTTAATTTGTGGGTTTTGTGACGTTTGGCTTGATTGTTGTGATCATTTCGTGGTGTTGTTGTAGTAAGGTGGTGGTGCTATTTGATGATCCGTTATACAATTTTTGAAGGATTATTTATATGTATGTATGACTAGTGTTGTGCCTGTTAATTTCGATAAATTTCAAAGGAATTGATACACGAATTAAAATGACGTTATATGTTATTTATTTATTTTTATTTTATTGTTACAAATCAATATACACTCGCCATTACAGATTTGCTCCAATGCGACGGGTGTACGTTAACGAAATACAGAATAGATAAACAATCAGAAATCGGAAATACAGTAATACATACATATACAATCAGAATATATAGCATATAACAATTAATCAGAAATAATAATCATAGAGACATCTATGGATTATTTTTAGATTTTTTTTGTATACAATTTTTATACATATAATAAATACGAAATTATAGAGATGTCTATAGAGATATCTATAGATTTCAGATTACTGTGTATAATTATTACAAATTATACACAGGCAGATTTTGAGACAACAGGATTAGATCTAATACCAATTTTCAGGAACCGTTTCAGCAATGATCAGATAAAATTGGAAAACTCTGATAGAGAAACGATCGATTTGGAGTCACAAACCCCCAAATCTGACCAGCAGATGGCGAGGACTCGAACCTTTGACCTCAGTGGTGCTAAATATATACGCTACCACTAAGCCAAACTGCTGGCTTATATTATATATTAATATAATATAAGGTAATTTATATGGCCATACTTTTGGTTTGACGAGGTCGGTCGTTTCATATCAGAATTTGTCGATTCCTGTAAAAATTGGCTTTATTATCCAATTTTCTGTTGCGAAAAACCTTGAGTTATTATTATCTCTTAGGTTTCGCCAGATTTTCTCCATAGATGTCTCTATGGATGATTATTCAAATATAAAATATTTCGTATTGTTACATGAAAGTTATTCATCGTTATTTATCGTATTCATACGATGTTTGTAATATCTGACCATAGATGTCAGATATTTTTTAGATTTACATGTATCTATGTAATAATTATGTGGACCAGGAAGGCGCATTTGGGGTTTACCTGCTAAGCCTTCCTGGTATATTTGTATATATGTATGTAAAATATGTATGTAAAAAATAAAAATAAAATATACGCGCGCACGTATCAATGGAAAGTTTGTTTGCGCGCATTACCCGCTCACCGATCCAACCCGTTCACCCGTTCAAAATGAAGAAGGAATATGTGTGTGTGTGTGTGTGTTTCTTCTTGGGTGTGCATCTGAGCCTGAAGTCACCCGTCACTCGGCACTCAATATCAGGAGCACATGTCAGACACTCCACACCCCTCCCCCACTTCCCCGCTACCCCACTTTCCCGCATTTCCTCGACATGATTGCACGCCACATTCCTATAGCGGATGCTTAAAATGCACCCATTGGTCAGAATGTGTCATCGTTGCTCTAATTGGTCAAACGTTTTAGTCCACGTGGACCACTTCACGCTGATTGGTTGTGCGCCTCGTTCACGTGTATTCCTTTTATTAAATATCTCTGGGCACAACATACATATATGTACATACTCCTGGTATTCTAAAATTTTATTTTTAAAATCTCCACACTTTTCGATTCACCGAACATACCTACAAACATACACGGCGTCTGTTTTTATATATATTATTATATGTAAAGAATTGAAAATGTTTATTTTTTTAAAATACATGCCTTAGGAGCCTCTGGATGAAACTTGATAAAAATCATAATATAAAAACAAAAATATTCATAACAATAATAAGATAAATTGTAATAATTTGTAAATAAATAATTTGTAAATTTCAATTTCTTCTTATATTCTATTTTATAACCTTTTTCCAATACTTTAATACTATAGTTTAATTATACAATGTTATACATATTTTGTCATGTTATAACCTTTATTCTTTTCTTTTTCATTTGTTTTCCTTATATTTATCTTTTTCATTTTTTTTTATAATCTTTGTAAAAATCTGTTATTGGACTCGGATGTTACATACATATATTATATATTTACTATTTGTTTTTTATACATATCTATGTACATCCTGTTGTCTGTTGATTTTTAAATAAATAAAATAAAATAAAATAAAACAAAAAAAAAGTAAACATGAAAAAAAATACCAAATAAGAGAAAATACCAAAAGATAAAATAAACATATCTGGAACGTTAACATAATAATCAAAAGCAAAAAAAAATCTAGAAAAAATTTTGGAAAGAATAATTATCGTAAATGAAGAATTACTAAAATCATTTAAGTTTAAGATAGAAATCTGTGTAGCTTGTTTTTAATTAAGGTTTTCAAAATTTACTACATTGTTGGCAGACTGTTCTACACTTTAACCACTCTATTTGAAAAAAAGGAATCTCTGATCAATTTATTCAATTTTTCTTTTTGGAGTCTGAGAGTATGACCTCTAAGATGAGTGTTTTCATTTACCGTAATGAGCTCGGACATTTATATAATTATAATGACTATATATTATTTTAAAGACTTCAATTAAGTCCTCTTTTATTCTTCTCGTCCCCAGTGTATTGAGATTCAGTCTTTCCAACATCCATTATAAGAAAGTGATTAAAGTTCAAAAGACATCTTTGTAATTTTCCTTTGCACCCTTTCTATATTTTTAAAATGGGAATTCCATATACTGAAATGTAAAAAAAACTGTTATATTAAAAAAACAGGATAGTATTTTATATTTAGACTCATACTTGTGAGGCAATTTCAATGTTCCTCATTTGAAGGGGCTTACCTTCTACGAAAACTATTTAATTTTTTTATTTGTTGGGTTTCGTTTGGTACTTTAATTTTAAAATATTTGCAAGAATTTTAATTGCAGTATCAGTGTTTATATAAGTCTCAATATAACGTTAACAGTTATAGAAGTGGTAGTTTCCTAAATAAACATAAGCTATTTTCTTTTGAGACCGTCTCTGTGCTTTAATCAGCAAAACGTCGGATGAATGCGTAGCTAGCTCTCTCCTCTCTATCTCTCAATTTTCTTTTGGGAAAATCAATTTTTCTGCGATGAACTGTTCGAGCGAGCCGCACTGATCAGATTTATCTATATAAAAATTATGATTTTCTTTTTATCATTTTCTTACATAGTATTTTTTTCACGGGAGAAGTCTTTCGCACAACGTCGCTTCAATTACGTTCGAGTTGGAAAATAAATTTTTCACGATTCTTCTACTATGACAAAGTCGAAGAAAAAGCACTCTCTTACGCCCTCATACTAAGACAAATCTGGGCGAAATTTATTCATTATTTACAATATTATATAATGTATAAGAGTGTTCTAAGTAGTCTTTTATTATATTTAAAGTACTCAAAACGAAGAAAGAAAATTTTCCCTCCCCAAAGATAATTTAACGCACTTAAAGTTGAATTTAAAACCAATGTTTATTTGTTTTTTAATATAAAAAAGTTTGAGTGCCAGACATTTGTACCTTCTCGGCAAAAACAGGCAATCAATCATTTTTATCTCGAAGTTTCGTGTATGGAAAGAGGTCTCAATTTTAGCAAACGAGCGATTGGTTCCTGCACCACGACAATGTATTCACATATCCCAATTACAGAGTTTGATAACAAAAAAAAACTAAATAAGCATTGACTTTTGACCTCCTTTTTAGAAATGGAACTGAAAATAGAACTTTTTTAAAAGGTTAAAAATAAAATCAAGGAAGCACGAAAATATATATGTAACTTTATAGTCCCGAGACTGCATTAAGAATCGGTAAAAATGTTAAGTAAGAGGTGTTATGTCTAATAGGGAGTAATTTGAAGATGATTAAATTATGAAGGTGTTTTATCGGAAATACGATTTTTTAAATTAAATTTTCGGCTACTTTTGGATAACTTTTCGTACATTTTTGCAAAAGAATTCAGATAAATCTTTGCACATTTACTTTTATCAGCGCGGAAATGATATATGCCTTATTTACTTATTTATTTAATTTAAAATATGAGCCGTTAATATTCGAAAAGTCCACTTGTCTTTATTTGAAGTAATATTTTGCAAAGCATTTAATATAATGTTTGAAGATTAACAGTATTTAAAAAAAAAACTAGTGGCCTGTAATACATTTATTCTGTTTTTATGAGATTCTGGATATATCGAATTAAAATAAGTGATAAAAATTTGTGAATCGAGTCAAACAGAAATAGTTTTTTTTGAACTGAAAATTGGACTTTCAAATATAACGGGTCATATGTATGTAACTTTATATTATACATATATAAATATTTAATAGATCGTTCGGGCCACATTCAAAAATAACGGCTCATATCAAGAAAATAAAACTGAAAAGCTTGATTGCTTATAAACTTACTTAGAAGAACAAAGTAAATACAAATGTATATTATATTTTTTTTGAAAATATACTTTCCTGCAGTATTTATTTAATTTATATCTTAAGTTGCATATTTTCTTATGCGTCTTTGCGTTAGTTCACATGATAAATAATGGATGGTGGTTTTAAACACGGGTAGTTTGTTTTGATTTATTATCTATAAAATTTAACGTTATATGTACCTTAATTTAAAAGGAATGAAAATAGTGTATTGTTCATTTGTTCATCGAATACGATTGGTTGAGTTAGCATCAATATGGCGACTATTATTGTTTGATAACCGCGCTCCGAAAAGGGATTTAATTAAATTCATTCAGAGTACTTTTGAAAAATTCATCACCCCCTTTCGGAAATATAAATTATTGTGTCAAAAAAAAAGAGGGCGTACGAAAAACTTTACCTAGGTTACAAAAAGCTGGCGACCGGAAATTTGCGAGCGTCGAAAAATTCTGGACGTAATTAAAAGCATGGACCCTTTCTAAAAATTGAAATTGAACCTTATTTTCTTAAAATCGTGCTAAGGTTAAGATCAAACATTTAAATGAAAAATTTAATGAGATTTTTTTCGTATCGCCGGTTGTGTACGATGTCTGATTATGACGTTTCTTTTCATTATTAGAGATTAAATATTGAGATTAAAATGTGAAATATTGCACGATGAAGTGGTTCTCATGGCGGCGTACCGAATTGCCCATTATTTAATCGCGTTACGCGTTGAAGGTAATTTATAAGGTGGATATTTTAAAATGAAAATATGAAAGAACAACTTCCGAAACCGCAATTTAATGCAAAACGTAAGATGAATTAGCTTAATAGCTTTGGATTGCATACATTACGCGTTCTCTGGAAACCGAGTTAAAACCATTTACATAATAATATGTGAAACGGAAACAAAACGATTTCAAGTGTATGGAAGATAAACATAAAATATACATATTTAAAGTATTCAAACGTGCTCTTTCTTCGTGTACAATCTTCTTTGTTTGAATTTCATTTCATGAAACTTTCTAATTGTGTATCAATTTTTGACTGATGAACATTTTGGAATTTATTAACGGGTATAAAATCGTATGTGTGTGAGGCCAAAAATGACAGAAACGTCAAACATGAAAAGGGAGGGTAGAGGCTGTGAAAATTCCATTTAAAAAATATTATAGAATCGATTCAACGGTCCGGTTCAATTTTTAAAAAAAAATTCAAAAGAGACATTTATTGTTAACATATGTAATACGCAATCGATCGCGGAAATTAGCAATTTTCGCAAGCTAAAATCGAGAAAATATATTTTCCAAGATATAATATGTATTTCTGACTATTCATTTTTTTGCTAAGATAATATATTGACTAAAAACCAACTCAAATGCTATTCATATTGGCAACCAAATTTTCCATCATTTTTTAAATAAAGTTGATCAGTAGCATTTAAATTAAATTAATAATTATGTATATGTTACAGTAAGAGTGTTAAGCTCGAATCAGTATGCACTAGTAATTGTGTACACTAGCTTTGGTGTTAAGCTAAAGCTTACGACGCTAGTTTCCGAAGATACTATTACTAGACAAACTGGTTGTATTCAAATAACTAATTTATTGTTGAATTGATATGAAATAAACAATAATTAACAATGTTAAATCCAACAATTACAATTACGTACATCCATGTCACCTACGATTTTAAGTTAGGTTAGGTTAGGTTACATGGGTGTTTTGTTAAATCTTAAAGTCATTATCCGCAGGAGTGACTGCTTGAGATAATGTGCATATATTTACATATGTACATACATACAAACGTGAAAATTCTTTGCTTTCGTCTCGCAGGTGTGTCTCTCGACCTTGAGGTGGTTGATTTTGATTTTTAAATGCTTTTTATTATTACGAAATTATGTTCACAATACATCTTATATCTATTTTAATAGCTACTGATCTCCTGATAATTTTCTATTTTACAATTTAATTTAATTTGGTTATTAATCATACTATAATAATATTCTAATGTTAATGTACAGCATAATAGGAAAAAGAGCTCAAAACCTATTTAAAATTTTTATAAATGTTCATAATACATCTAATACATAATATTTATTGAAGAATCTCTAAAGTCGATGACCTAAAGCAGATTGTGTTTAGGTAATCTGTGGTTATACCTGAAGAATATGATCTTTGATATAATGTCCCATTCTTCCAATTTTTAGTTTAATCCGTCATAGGCCAACTAAATATATAGCCAGCAGCATAGCTCGGACGTTAAGCTTCTGCTTACCGTCAAGAAGGTGCCGGGTTCTATCCCTGAATGAAAATGAATTTTTCAGAGTATGCTGTTGGTCAGACCTGGATTTGTGACTCCAGGTTGATCGTTTCCTATCAGAGTTTGCCAATTTTCTCTGATTTCATTGTTGAAACGGTTCCCGGAAAAAAAAAAATTGGCTAAAAATCCTTCCTACCTACTATGTCACCACTATTTGAAATTTGATGGATGTACAATAAGAATTTATGTACAATTCATAGATGTCTCGTTAATTTGCGAGTTTTTTCAGTGTCTCGCAATTCAACGAATTATAATAAAAAATGCTGCATTTGTATTTGTAATTGGCCAGGAAGGCGCATTGGGATTTTCCTGTAAGGCCTTCCTGGTATATATGTAAAATAAAAATAAATAAATAAAAATAAATATACTTAAAAATGTCAACTTGTTATTCCTTTCGTAAAAAAATATTACGTACGGATAGCTAGTGAATGAATTTACTAGTAAACGTGTTCGTTCATTCTCCCTTGTATAGTGTTAGTGGGTGATTTTGATGATGCATACACTTATTAATCAGTGTATACTGATTCGAGCTTTAAATTCGTAGTGTAACTTTTGTATATACAAATTGGGCAAGATAAATTATAAGCTTGTCCGGTAAATACTTTGATTGGATTAATTAAAATTTTCATTTAATAAAATAAGAAAATCATAAACATATTTTCAGCTTCTAAAAATCATTTATTTATGCGTAATTGTAAAATAGAACCTTGTATGCCAAATTACGGTCGAATTTAACGGTCAAAATTAACAAACGATTTGATTTAATTTGTCTGTTTATTTTTTTTATTATGATAAGTGATCGAAATCATTTGTATTAAATAACAGCTATTTGATAATGAGCTGAACGTGGCAGCCTTCAGTTAATACGCATGCGTTTCAGAAAATCTATATTTACAAAGTATCATATAATATGTTTATCATGCATATTTTTCGATTGAAATTAATTTAGCGTGCAGTGTTCATTTTTGATTCGAAGCGTTTGACGAGTTTTCTCGAGTGAGTTTTCTTTTGGGGGGTGCCGGTTTTCTTTTGTGACGGATTTCGGTTTCTTTTGACGGCACCTGTTGCCGGTCTTCATAAAGGTAGAGTAATTACCTTAAGTGTTACTGTTGTCTTTTGGGGATAGCGTTCTTTTGACGCTTTCTCAAGTTTGCACAGGTTTATTTGCGCGACGTTTCATGATCTCTTTACAACCGCACAGCTTCATATTTTATTATGATGGGTCAGCTTTGAAAATATTTGCCCGCTCGCTACGACTCGGTGGGCTTGCATGTGATGATGACATCCAGAAAGCTGATTTAGAATTATCTATTATCATATTTGTGATGCTATGCGTGTATCCTGTCTTTGATTTAAATATGTTCAAAATGAATGATGAAAAATTTCCATTTTTACAAGGTTTTTATTAGCTTGAAAATATTCCTACATTCTTCCGATTGCTTTGAAAATAAACAGGCTCAAGAATCCAAAAACTTCAGAGACGGTGACAGCAAACCCTATTCCTCTAGCCTACAGCCTTATATGTTTGACTATCCACCCCTACTCATTTTGTCAGATTTAAATTGTTTAAACGCCTATAACTTTATCTTTTTATTAACCTCTTCTTAGTTCAGAATCGATTATGTCGATTGTCTTATCCGATCGTTTTCAAACTTTGCCATTTTGCTCGGTTTGTTCATCAATATATGTATGTATGTTGAAATCAAGTCCGCCATTACCATGGTGAAAAATAATCGTAATCGCCTTTATATCATTACATACGTACTTACGCGGCCCAAGCCTCTTAGTAATATATTTAATTACATTAGTTTAAGCCGGGATCATAAATTTGATTGAAATCCTAATCATGAAATCCCACACATATTATATACATATTTATAGTTTATTTTGTCGTACATTTGTCATTGAAATATTGTTTAAATTTCCTTTTTATTTTATATTTTTTTTTATATTTCAGTACATTATATACATTTTTTTATATATTGTCGTAATTTTTTCACACTATATCATATAAAATTTACACTATAGGCTCTCATTGTCTCTTATGTATGTTTTTACTTCACTAATACAGGTTATATAGCCAGAAGTATGGCTTGGTGGTTGCGTTTATGTTTAGCATCGAGAGGTTGCCGAGTTCGATCCCGTGCTAATCTTTAAACCTGCTGCTCAAAGTTGGATATCTGTGACTCCATGTCAATTGTTTCTTATCAGAGTATGCCAATTTATCTGTTTTCACTGTTGCAACGGTTCCTCCGTCAAATTGACAAAAATCATCTTACACGCTATCACAAATATCTGAATTTGATTTATGACAGTTCTCTGCTCGGACTGATCCATCTTTGTATTGAACGATTTCGACTTTTTGGCTTGATTTTGGACTGAGAGCCATATTTTACGAACCTTTTAGCATACTAAATTTTATAAGTCATTTTAAGGTCCTTTCACTTTGTTTGTCATACCACATGTCAAAGATTAGAACTGTCAAATCTTCGTTGTTGAAATAGCGAAATAGAAAATGCATCCACATATTTTGTAATAAAAAGAACCAGGCCCAGATATATGTAAGTCAGTATTTCGTCATCGATTTCGTTTGACAGCCATCGACGAATTCATAGAAACATCACCTCAAATTTTAAAATCATATTGACATGCTGCGTTGACCCAGAAATTAGTTTTAGTATTAAATTATTTTGAGGATTAAGTTATTAGATTATTTTAGTTATTTTTGTATATTTGAAAAATTATGCAGTTTTTGTTGGTATTAATTTGTAATTTATCTTAAATTTTGATGATTTTATCTTTGTGGGTAGCTTTGTATAGAACAACTAGATTTGATTTAAAGATGGTCTGGTTTTATGTCTAATAGTGTGAAAACTGAAGCATGGAACAGACTTTTGAGGAGAAAATGAGATCCTCGAATCTACTTATTAAATATTTTAGTCATTGAGATCTGGCGGGTTTTAATTTGTTTTCGGTAGCAATACATTTGATCAAATTTCTCTATTAATACATATAATTCTTTCTTTTATAAAATGTGAATGTATCCAATTTAATATTACTGTTTGAGTTTGACTCGAGACATAAGCCGGAGTACATAATGCTGCCTATATATCAAAACGTATGTAGGTCCACAGAGATCACAAAAACAACGCAAAAAGCTCAGTTTTTCACGTTACAAATGAAACCACTCTATGTTTACATAATAAATGGGACAGCTTGTATCATCGTATTATAATAATAGTTCCCGCTGCCATTCGTAATATCGTATGGCAGTCGAGTCATTAATAAGCACGTCGTTACCGCAAAAAAAAAACCGATTATGCACATATATTATATGTATGTATGTATATACATTCATACTTACAGGATGGTGTGATAAAAAATTATTAATAATATGAAAATTTTCTTTTTTGTAAAGATAGTGTCAATAACGTGAGCTTCGCATGCTTTCAAACTTTGGCCATTACTTTCTTCGACGTAATTTTCAAACTTTTTTGGAAAATTTAGCATGGTTTGGTTCCAAAAAATAGGGATATTATGGGAAAGTGTATGTTCATCAATATTAAACTATATAGGGTTTGAAGTATGGACTTTCAAGAGTTTGTTTGTAGACAAATTGTCTGTAACAATATGCTTATTATAGCGTGTCTCAGAGATAAATACATAGCTGATGAGATTTTTGTTTATAAATCACCCTGATTATCCTATTTGTGTTATTTCAAGGAACAAGCATCTTATTGAAATATTAGAATAATTGACAATAAATGGACCGACATACATGTGTAGATCAATTATTTTTACTTTATCTATAGTAATAAAGTATCAATGTATATGTATGTGTGTTTTAAATGACTTTTTTCTTGATTTTAAATATGTGTCGTTATAATTGAAAGTGGCATTTCTCAACTTCAAGTCCATTTCAAAAGTGGCAAGTTCATTTTCTTCATTTCGAGAAATATCTTAAAAAAATTATATATAAGATTCTGCGTTTAATAATATTTAAATATACCTACTACAATACGTTAATTCTGCTTTTACGGGATTTTGAACATATCGAATTAAAAGAAGTGATAAAAATTTGTGAATTAAGTCAAACAGAAATCGTGTTTTCGGAACTGAAATTAGACTTCCACCACATCCATATAACGGCTCATATGTAAGTAGTACTTTTGAGTTATCAAAATTGTTGAGTAATCAAGCTGAAATTTTGTGTCTATAAATTTTATATTAAGTTTATTAGTCGTGCTACCATTTTTAGAGATATGTATATAACATACGTCATCATCTACAGCCTCTGCAATACGCTTTCACTCCTCTCTGCTTTGCACATTTTCCTTGTCTGCGGTCTTTTACCCTTTTGAATTATCTCAGATACCATTCTAGCAATTCTTTTGTCCACCTTTCGACCATTCTTCTAGCCACGTGGCCCCTCCATTTCCATTTGAATCTCTTCACTCTTTCCACTATATCCTCTACTCCTATCATATTTCTCACTCACGTGATCCGTTTCCGGTCTTTTCTCGTTATGCCAAGCATACAGATTTCATACTTATTTGAGTACATTGGACTTTGTGAAACATCTTGGCATTCAAGTTCATCCATCCATTCATTATTACTGGCAAAACACATTGATGGAAGATATTTTTCTTCAGGCAAAGTGGCATTTTTGAATTAAAAACTGCATTTATTCGTCCAAATGCACTCCATCCTAGTTTCATACGTCTTTTTATTTCTTCTTATTTCCTACCAGACAAGTCTATTATTTGTCCTAGAAATAGCAGATATTACATATCTTATGAAATTATTATCTGGCTTAATCGATTGTCCGTTACTCCTATCTAAAATATATTTAAAAATACCGAGCAAATCGTCGCGTACCTATGTATGCCCTAATTGCAATTCCGTATGCGAGCTCTAATTATAGACAAAACTCTTTTATGTGGCGAGCAAATAAAACCTTTATCCGATTAGCGAGAGATCATAACCTTGATATTTTTGATAATACACATGAGCAAGCAATAGTTTTTCTTATGTTTTTTTTTTTAAATTTCATGTATGATTACGTATATGCTTTAGTTTATTACTACCAGCGGAAACCTATAATTGGTCTTTTGTTATATACTTTATTATTTGTACTGTTTTGTAATTCAGACTGTTAGTTTTCCTTAAATAAAATAAAATAAATAATTATTGACTACTTCTACTATTTTATCATCGAATGAAATGCTATCAGGCATGCAATAGCTATTGGACATTAGTTTAGTCTTATATACGTAAATTTTTAATCCAACTTTCATTTTTAATATTAAAATAATCTCAAAATTATTGCATTTGATAATGGAATTCTGTAAAAAGGTTCCCAAAAACAAAGGCAATATATTTGTCTCTCGATATGTTTGTAAATTCTGACGTAGCGTCTGTAGCTACGACAAATATATAGTTAGAGACCCAACGAAAGACTTGCTTACAGACAAATTTACAGGTTAATGACCGCCAATAAAACCCAAACGGAATTTAAAAATATATTAGGGATTGTGCTGTGGAAAGTTATGAAAAGCAACGGTCAATAATGTGCTGGTTTGTTTGATTGATATGTTCTTCAAATAATGACGCTTTCGTATCTAGTTTTCTATTATATATATTTGGTTTAACTATTTTCACCTCACCCTGTACGTCTGCAATACATGGGACATATATTAATGTGAAATGTTTGCAAATTAGAACCGAAAAAAAAATTGACTGTGAAAATTGGTCTCGGTTTCGAGGTTTTGGATTTGCGTTTCATAGTGAGCGGGTAGCCGAGCGTATTTATTAGTGTACGCTTTACTTATTCATTGGTCTATTTGTCTTCTTGTCTGGCTGTTTATCTATGTGCCTGAGAACAAAAGTGCTGTTTTGTTCAAATAAATTTCAGTCGAATTCGGTACATTTTAGACAGCATCCCATTCGCGTTTCGTACGGCCAATGTCTATTTGTCGTTACGTACAGGTATGTAACTAATGCGATCGCCTTTGTAACTTTTTCAATTTTAAATTTATCGAAGCGTGTGTATCTACATATGTACATATGTATGCATCGACATTTTTATTTTGCATTGGTTTCGTCGAAATGTTAAGGAAATGTTACTCGGTTCAAAGGCTTACTAAGCCAGGCTAAATGCCGAGAGTGGTAATGACAGGTTTAAATTAACTTTGGCATTTATGTATAACGTTCCAGTGTGGAATTTTATAAAGTTGGCAAGGGGATAAGGATTAAGTGTACGTTTGCTATAAAATTCGTTTCATAAAAAAATGAATTAATAAAAAAATTACATTGTATAATTGGGAAAAATTAAAATGCTTTCACTAACGAGCAATTGTGTACGCTGGTCAAAGATATAAAAAATACACGTATACCGCACAGCATATGTATGTACATAACTGCTTCCAGGGGTGGATAAATATACAGTAAATTCCTGGGCAAGGCCGGGCACCGTAAGCTACCGATATTGTATACATAAATTAAGCACCTCTAGGTAGAGAGACACACCTGCGAGACGAAAGCAAAGAATTTTCACGTTTGTATGTATGTATGTATGTATGTATGTATGTGCACATTATCTCAAGCAGTCACTCATGCGGATAATGGCTTTAAAATTTAACAAAACACCCATGTGTTTGCGAAGCTGTTTGCCGCAGATATGTAGATCCCAACATCCCAAACCCTGGGATCTCGGGATGTTTGTTCTCGGTGCGAGATGAAGTGAGCGCGGATCGGTACGTCAGAATCGACAACCGTACGTGATATTAAAATAGGGTAACCGCACGTTCGATTTATGCACCGGACGTGTTTTTGAGGTCTTTGGACTTTGCATGGGTCGTCGTAAAAATTGCCATTTCAATCTCTACATTCGCTATTATATGTCAGCTTCTCTTGTCATACCTCAACACTCTTCGTTGTACCGAATGTTCGATACTGTTGTAAGTGTTTTGAAATTCACTGTCCAAGTTTCATATGCTTACAGTCAAAACCAGTTGTTATTCAAGCTGGTGGCTTGTCCTAAATAAATATAGCCATTGGCTTCTTCTACTGGAATGTTATCTATTGTAATGTTATCAAGCATGCGATATCTATTATGCAAACGATTTATGCGAACATCAAAACCCTGGTAAATCATGCAATTGTCTGTGAATTTGTTTCCATGCAGGATAAAAGGAACTGTTGGTGTAAGACTGCCATGTAATTAATAGTGAAAATTGGCTCTTTTTACACATAAAACAAATCAACAATAACTTGCATCATTTAGCATCTCTCGTATCCTGATCCTACATTATAAATAAATAATGAAAAAAGAATTTATCGAATGGCTCCTATTCCAATAGCTATCTGATCAATGAAATCGTTGTTGCTGAGCCTGAATATGATATTTTCAACCTCAGTGAGCGAAAGTTGGTAGTCTGCGCTCATCATTATTTGAAAGTGAAGTGATGTATGAGTGGAATTTTAATCTTCTCTATTGCATTTTGGATGTTTTTTTTTGCAGCTGGTTCTTATATATGTACTAGTGAATAGCCCGATGAAATATCATCGCATGGGTATAAAATTATTATATACCCGTATAAAACTAAAAAAAAAATCCGGAACCGGAACCGTTATTTTCGTAGACTCTCATAGATAGTTTTCAATTCTTTATTTGTAATAATTTTCAATTCTTAAAGTTAACGTTAACAAAATGTAATATTTTCCGAATATACACAAACGGTCATTGACCTCGTAACGTTGAATATTATTATTACACATAACAAAGTACGTGCATATACATATGATGTGTATTTACAACACGTATTCTAAGCGAGGATATGGCGTGCGACGCGAGCTCGGGAGGGTCATTGCGTTTGGATCAGGGGGTCCGAGGTTCGATTCCCGGCGCCCGCGGTGAATGAAATCAATTTTTTTCTCGAATATCGTCCAAATATAAATAATCTAAATTATAATTATAATAATTATAATTTAATTGAATTTTTTTTTTTTTTTTTGGTGCCATCTTATCGATTTCCGATAAATCATCACCAGCGATATCGTTGCTCTTGAGATCATGTACGGGCACTACGGAATCATCACTCCGTCCCCAAAATTGTGAATTGGTCTTCTGAATCTCTCACATTCAGAACACCAATTCGTGAGGCTTTTTTCGCTTTAAACGCCTCTGCTGGTGAGTTGTGTCTAATAGCTGCAACGCTTCTATGTTAGGGTGACGGTGCAGTCTCAACTCGTGCCTCCCGGCGCATTCTCGGATGACTTCTTTTACTTTTTTGATTTTAAGGTCCTTGTGGATCTCTTCATTTGTGACGAAGCGATATGCATCGGTGATAATCCTCAAAAACTGGTTTTGACATCTTTGCATTTTTTCGATATTGGATGGCTTACTGCATCCCCACAGTTGTATGCCATATGTCCATATTGGCTTCACGATTGCCTGGTATATCAGTTTTTTGCATTGTAGGTCTAATTTGGAGTGTCTTCCTATTAGCCAATGCATTTCTCTTTGTTTAATTCGAATCTGTTCTATTTTTTTTTTAATGTGATGCCTCCACATAAGCCTTGAGTCAAGATGCAGTCCTAAATATTTAGCTGACAAAGCTTGTGGAACTTGGATTCCGTTTATGAAAGTCTGAGTGCTGACACTATTTCGTCGCAGTGCAAATGTGACCTGCATTGATTTTAGCTCGTTGAGTTTCATTTTCCAGTCCTTGGTCCATTTGCTGATCTTGTCCAGTGCACGCTGCAGGCGTTCAAATGCTTCCTCCTGTGACTCGCTCGATGACATAATGACTGTGTCATCTGCAAATGTTCCAATGAATGTCTCTTCGCTTGTCGGGATGTCAGCAGTGTATATCAGGTACAGTATAGGCCCTATTACGCTTCCCTGTGGTACTCCTGCAGAGGCTGTGACAAAGTTAGAGAATGCCTCCTCATGAGCAACTCTGAATTTGCGTCCGGATAAGTATGATTCCAGTAATTTGACATAATTTTCAGGTAATGACATGCTGATTTTGTGGATAAGCCTGTGAGACATCAAGAAATACAGCCGGACAATACTTTTTTTCCTCTAGCGATTGCTCTATTTTTGAAATAACACGGTGCACTTGATCGATGGTAGAATGTTTCGACCTAAATCCAAATTGGAAGTCGGGAACATCGATTAAGGGCTTGAGTCTTTTTAATAATAGTTTTTCGAATAGCTTAGAGATCGCAGGCAACAAGGATATTGGTCTGTATGATGTTACTTGTTCGGGTGACTTTTCTGGTTTCTTCAACATTATGATTTGAGCAGTTTTGAAGCACTCTGGCACATGCTTGAGCCGGAAACATGCATTGTATAAGTATGTTAGCATGATAATAGCCTTTTTTGAAAGTTCCTTGAATAGTCCCGGTGAGATTTCGTCAATTCCAGGTGCCTTTTTAGGATTTATGTTGTCATCTATTTTTTTAGCTACTTCCATAGGGGTGACAGTTTTGATTAGTTGCTGTGGTTGATACATTGGTGTATAATCAGCATCAGATTGAATATTGTGTGGTTGGAATACTGTCTCTAAGTGTTGTGCAAACAGCTCAGCTTTTTCTTTGTTGCTTCTTATCCACTCTCCTTGCGCATTTTTCAGAGGTGGTATTTGTAGAATTGGTCGTTTGAATTTCCTAGTTGCTTTCCATACTGAATGATTTTTATCAGCTGCAGGGCCCAAACCTTCCAAATATTTTTCAAAACAATTTTGTTTGTGCTCTTTAATAAGTCGGTTAACTTTGTTACTTATGTGGTTAAATTCTCTTTTGTCTGCAATATTTCGGGTTCTATGCCATATTCGTCTTGTTCTACGTCTTTCTTTAATCAATTGTCTAATTTCCATGGGGTAATTAATGATTTGGTCTGGTTTTTCTTTTGGTACAGGTGTAGCTTCTTTCGCAGCCTCTCGTACAGAGTCAATAAAATTTTGAGTGTGTAGTTCGAGATCTTCTATAGTTTTAAGTTTCACTATTAAATTTATTGATTGGTCTAGTTTTTTTCTGAACATATCCCAGTTAGTGCGTTTATTTGTCAGGTTCTGTCTCCTTATTCTTTTAATTACCAGTGTGCTCAGTGTCATCAGCACTGGTGTGTGATCAGAAGTAAGGTCCTCTATTCCTTCGACCTCAATGTGGTTTGGGGCTATTCCTTTGGATATAAAAAAGTCAATTAAATCTGGTACCTTTTTACTGTCGGTCGGCCAGAAGGTTGGTTTTTGTGAGGAATGATACTCGCACGAAGAGCTCTGAATCGCGTATAGAAGGTTGTTTCCTTTACCAGGAGTTATAAGTCGTGATCCCCAAGCTGTATGTTTAACGTTGTAGTCTCCTCCAATAATAAATCTTGGCCCAAGGGAATTAAAGATGTTTATAAATTGGTATTTTGTGATAGTATGCTTTGGAGGACAATATGCTGCAGCAATATTTAAGTCAGCATTGCCATATTTAATTGTGATGATAGTAGCTTGCATGAATGGTTCTCTGATATCTTTTTGTTCGAAGTGCTGGATATTTTTTTTGATTAAAATAGCAGTACCACCGCGAGCTCGTTTACTAGGATGTGTTGTCCAATAAGCTGAGTATCCATTTATCTTTATGTAACTTCTTTGTGAAAAGTGTGTTTCTGATATTAGTGCTAGATCGATGTTATTTGTCTTAAAAAACACTTCAAGTTCATGGACTCTCTGATTGAGTCCGTTTGCATTCCATGTTAATATGCGTAGGGAATTATCTGTCATTTTTATTATGTTTACTTGGTGATTTCCAATGATTTTCAATTTTTTCCACTCTGGTTATGAGCCAGTTGAATTGTTGTTTTATTTCAGTTTGAAAGTCACATAGCAACTGCATCATGCCACCGATGGTAGGTTCAGTTGATTTATTTTTCTGCCTGATATCTTGTTTGCTTTTGTCTGCTTGGGACTTAGCTGCTTCACTATATGTTTTGTCCGCAGTTGTTTGTTTATCAACAACTTCAATTTTATTTTGTTGTACGCGTTGCGTTACTGTTACCTTTTTGGGTTGTGATGATTTTATCTTTTTTTTATAGACCTCACACCCCCTGTAGCTAGCTGGATGTCCTTGCTGGCCACACAGGGCACAAGTTGGGGGAACATTTTTCTGCTTGTTGCATTTTGTTGTGTGATGGTCTGCGGTACATTTGACGCATTTAGGTTGTCGATTGCAAAAATTTTTTGTATGCCCAAGTTGTTGACAGTTTGTACACTGAGGGATGTCTTTTACTTTCATTGGTGGTTCAATTGTTACTCTGCAATGTAGAAGTTCTTTAATACCATATACTTCTTTGCAGTTTTCTTTTGGCACCAGGTCTACAAAAAATAGTGGGAAATGTTTTATTTTTCTTTCACCATCGGTTGTAAATTTCTTCATAATATTTGCCACATTGGCCACTTCATATCCTTTATCTTTGAAAGAATCTTTTATTTCATTAACGTCTGTTGATGGCGGTAAACCTCTAACAACCACTCTATAGCACCTTTCATTCTTGAGTTGATAGGTGTGGTACTCTAGATTGTGAAGGGGGTTTTCGTTGTCTTTACATTCACGTTGTTTTAAATCATTTAGTGTTTTTTTGATTTTGCGATAATCTTCTTCGGTTTGTGTAGTGATTTTGATACTATTATTTGAAATTAATTTAAATTGACATTGAATGGGTGGTGTTTCTGTTGTTGATAATAGATGAGCTCTAAACTTATTGAAGTCAATAACATTGCTCACATAAATAGGCGGTGGAAGTGGTTGTTTGTTAGGTTTATTGGTTTGCTGTTTTTGTGTTTCTTTCAGGTTATTTTGCGGGGAAGATAATACTTTATCTATTTTTCTTTTTTTACTTCTTTTCTCTGCATTTTGGCTAAGTTCATTTTCAAGTTCTTCTTCATCCGTGTGGTAGTCTTTATTTATATTGTCAAGACTTTTGCTCCTATTTAGAATAGATGTAGAAGGCCTGGATTTTTTTTCCATTATTTCAATTCTTTTCTTTAAATCGGTTATAGTTATCTCATATTGTTTGCATCTGATTTCATATTGTTGGCATAGATGTGTAAGTTGATCATACGGATCGTACTGCTGCGCCAGTGGCACTGGATTATCTGTGTTCATTTTTCAGAACGGGTGCAAAACTGCGCCGCACCGGTAACAGCGCGGCAGCAGTTTGATTTTGTTGTTGTTAATTCACTTATTATATTATATTATTGCAAATTTAAATTTTATTATAATAATTATTATATATTTATAAAATTTATAAATGTTATATCGAACGCGATACGGCGATAACGCACATCGACCGATTGCAACCGTGTACGGCGACACAATTAATAAATACATAAAAAAATGGTTCAAAACCTCGATAAATGAAATTATTAAAATTACGTATTTTTATATGGCGAGATGGAATATTTCAATTAATGTTTAAAAAAAAGGCGAAATGAAAAATTGGATTTGGCGTGATGTCCGAGACCATTAGCTCAATTTAGACCCATATTCAGGCTATTTGGGGTGATTGGTTCGAGTCGCGACAAAGTCGTCTCGTCGAAAAATGAATTAATCGATTTTTATCGATTCGTTCATTATGTTCGGCGAGAGTTAGGGCACACACACACACACACACACACCCACACACACACACACACACACACACACACACACACACACACACACACACACACACACACACAGAATACCGTCTTTATATATATGATATTGGTGCAAGACATTCCCTACTTTGTATTTTATTATTTGATATTTTTACTTTATCTGCTATTGATTTATTTTACGGTTATGTATAAATGTATTTTTTGTCTGTGTATATGTATGTATGTATATATTTTAATTTTTTTTATCTCTCTGTATTTTTTTTTTCGACCATTGTGGCGCATTAGGGACTCCCGTAATGCCATAATAGTCCAAACTTAACTTAAAATAAAAAAATAAAATGTCAGCTCACCACATACATATGTATATATGTATGTACATATATGCCACCTGTATATGTAAGTAATCTAAATTCTATGAGATTATATGTTATATGTAAGTACTCTAAATATATGTACTATTATGAGATTGCCGACATGAAGTAGAACTCTCAGATCTTTATGAACTTGCGCTGAAAATTCTTTTACCATTTGCATCAACTTACCTATGCGAGACTGGTTTCTCAACCATGAATTCAATTACGATAAAACATCGTAATAGTGTGGATATTCATGATCCATTACGAGTGGCATTGTCTTCGATACGACTGGATAAGTTTTCTAAATACAAACAAGCTCATAGGTTTTTTTCTTTTCATTTTCATTTTTCATCTTTGTTTAAGTATATGTATACATATGTACATACATATTGTACTTCTTTGAATCCAATAAAATAAATTGTATTTTTTATACAAGTTTTCACTCATATGTGTACATATACATATGTATACAACATCATATTTTATTCAAAAATATGATGTTGGTCCGTGAGAATTACTGACAAATATATACCGGTCCACCAACCGAAAAAGTTTGAGTAGCACTGTGCTAGATACTAATTGAATCTCTTCATTTGTGAGGTGTGCTCGAAATGATTTGAAAATTAGCCCAATGGAAGAAAATTCAATTAAATTAAAGTCGAATTGTGGGAAAATGTCTTGAGTCTTGCTTTTTAGTAACCCCGCAGCCTTGTTAAACGCCTACCCCAACATTAATCGTATTGAGTGTACGTCTTTCTTATGATCAGGATGTGGTCACCCTCATTAAAATATGTATTGTACATGCTTATATGTACGAATTTGTGCGTATGTACATAATTCTGATCGGTGTTTGTCCATTGTCAGCGATGGTCGATGTTTGGTCGACGAGTCGTTGTCCGGGTGATGCGTTTCCATGGTAACAGGAGTTTGCGACGCCTGCTCAGTAGGGACGATTCGTCCTGTTTCGTGTTACCGCTGTTCGTGTCACGATCCCTGAATAATTCTGAGGGATGTTTGAATGGTGGTCGATATAGCTCACCGTGACGACGATGAGAGTTCGTGTGAATTGGGGATGTCGCCATCGTGATGATGCCTACAAGACTTGTTTGTATTCGGGGTAGGGTTTTGGGTCTGAATGGAACCAAAAGTCTTCTTTATGTGTTGTTAATTCTATTTTAACAGTATTAAATATCTTACGCGATTTTTTATGAATTGCTCATTCATAAAAAAGTCATTTTTACATACCTCCTTTGCATTTCACATGGCTTTCGTGTTAGTGGTCATTTTTTATATCTCTTATCCGATCGTTTTCATACTTTGCCATATTGCTCATTTTGGTCATCAATATACGTTAATGTATCGTCTGCCATTACGTTGGAGATAAAATATCGTATACAACGCGTTTTAAAAACGGGGCCCGTAAACCTTCCTGACGTTTAATAAGCGTTCGTCCCGTGTCTTCCAACCTGTTCGCCTTGATATGGCCATATAAGATTTTAATTGTTAAAACGCCTATAATTCACTCTATATTTTATAAAATTTGCTCTATAGGTTCTCGTTATCTCTAATATTTAAATATTTATAGTTTTAACTCTCATATGTATATATATAAATTTCAAATTTGGCGTTTAGCTTCATGTAATGTCATACACGATATATATTGATTTTTGGCCAAATATGTCAGATCAGAAATTTCACTGTATATCTCCTCAGTCGGTTTTATCTGCGAGATAATGAACAATTTGAGATGGCTTTTAATTTTTAGGCATCAACATTCAAAAGTACGTATTTTAATTTGGGATTTTTTCCCACTGTTAATACTATTTTATATTATATTGAAACATGTTTTCGTTTATAAGGGATAATTGGAAGTGTGCTGACTATTAGTTCCAATAATAAATTTTACTTAGTAATGATAATAACTAATAACTAAAAATAAAATTATCACTGTTTGATCTGTGTACATATATTAAGCCTGTATTGGTTACAAAGTTTGTTTTGATTTGAGGTTATGGGTTAAACGTCAATCTGTCAGATTCACCGAACAGTGTTGCCACCCTGCATAAAGGCCGGTGTGGCAACACCCAAGACCGTTGGCTCAGAAAGCCTCCACAAAACTATAAATATTTATATATTAGAGATAACGAGAACCTATAAAGCAAATTTTATAAAATATAGAGTGAAAAAAGAAAAAGTTATAGGCGTTTAAATAATTCAAATTTGACAGCGAAATGGCAGGGCGAAAAGTAATGAAACTACCGATGTGAATGATGAATGTGACAGATAAACGTCACCGTGTAATACGATGCAGTATTTTCAAATGTGTCTAATACGATAATTTTTCACCATCGTAATTGCGGATGATACCTTAACTTATATTGATGACCAAAATGAGTGATATGGCAAAGTATGAAAACGATCGGATAAGAGATATAAAAAATGACCGCTTACACGAAAACCATGTGAAACGTATAAGAGGTTAGTAAAAAATAAAAAAAAAATGTATGGGTATAACATGTAATGCTTTGATCAACGAACTTATGTATGTATGTATGTACTTTCGCAAATGATTTACTGTTTGAGTCAAGAAATTCGTTGCTTTTGTTGCGAAATTCAGTCACACAACAGCCAAATTTGTCTTTTATGTATAATACAACCCTTTTCAAACGAACTCGCTCGATTGTTGTGAATTTGAATTTATTTCCAGGGTATGTTTATCTTAGCCGTCGTAATTTATGTGTGGGCAGATTGAGGTTTTAGCACGATGCTATGCAGGCTATGTTTGTTTGTCCATCGTCAACGTTATTAAAAAGCTCTCCGCAGAGTGCATGTAGCTTTCGCAGTGTAAGCTTATTTCAAAATACATACAAAATATAAATCAGATTAGGAGTCTTATTGAATGACGATGTGTTTTTAAATATTATTTTATTTTTTGATGAATTTTATTTATATTTTATTCTTATTGTTTTAAACATTTATGCCCGTCTCATCGACCTGTTATTGGAGACGTATTTGTTATATTTATCAGATAAATAAGCCTTTAATTTGCTATACCTTTTGTTCATTTGATAACACTGAGCAACAAAATAATTACCGGAGCGAAGAATAACACTGTTCGACAAATGACGACTTTTTTTTTGGTTCAGCGACGAGATACGACTTTTCTTATAGATCTATGCCCAGTAAACACGAATCTGGTAATAAAAAATGTCGATTGGCTCGAGATTCGTAGATATGTGTTTTTTAAATCACACGATTTTTCTATATTTTGGTGTTGTTCGGTTGATGTCTCAAAATCTGTCAATTTCCAGCTCAAAATGAATATTGGAATCTATAGTCAGGTATTTTATCTTTCATTTGTAGTACTTTTCAGCTTTCAAATCTCTCTAAATAGTCGTCCAGTTTAAATCAAAAGTCAAAAGTACGTATTTTCACTTGGGATTTTTTCCCACTGTTAATACTATTTTATATTGAGTATTTTCTGTTAAAACATATTTATTGGTATAGTAATCTAGCCACATTATTTTTTTTTCGTTTAAAAGGGTTAATTGGAAGTGTGCTGAATTTTAAATCGGTAAAATTGCGAGTTAACATCTCGTACTTTTATTTACTCGTATTAACACGAATCTGAATGGAACTAATAGGGATAATATATAAAATTGTCTTTATATGAGAATTAAATAAAATTCCACTTAGAAAAATCATATTTCGACTATTCTTTAAAAATTCTGTTGATAACTGGCCTACCTCGATAAAAACAAACGAATTTTTGTTATTAATCCACAAGAATAGTCGAAATATGATTTTTCTATTTCCATTTTCTATTTATCAACCATTTTTCGTGTCAAACAGTGTAATCAATCTATACTGAATTTGAATATGACATTGATTTTTTCTTATATATGAGATGAAAGTGTTTAAAACATGAGCAAATTTTAACATTGATTTTTGGCTTTTGCAGTCTTTAGCTCAACATCTACATACATAGTATTGTTGTACCAAATATTGTTTCGATTGATTTTGATTTTTAATGCTTTAAAATACTTATAATTAATTATATAGCAAATTTTGAAAGTCAAAATATACTTTTTTCTTACAATTTTTTTCCCGTAAAATTAAGAGCTTGTTTCGCTAATTTGTCGCGTAATTAGCCACGTTTATTAGGGTAAGATAAAAAAAACCAATGCTTGTTTATATCATGATCATTATCTACAGCCGCTAACCATTTACTGCTGGATCAAGGCCTCTCCAACACGCTTCCACTCGTCTCTGTTTTGCGCAAATCTCATCCATCTCATCCCACACATTTTCCTAATTTCGTTTACCCATATTCCCTGAAGTCTTCCTTTTAACCTTTTGGATTCTCTCGGGTACCATAATAGCACTTCTTTTGTTCACCTTTCGCCAATTCTTCTTGCCACGTGGCCCACCCATTGCCGTTTCAATCTCTTTGCTCTCTCCACTATGTCCACTACCCTTGTCTTACTTTTCACCCACGTGTTCCGCGTCCTGTCTTTATAAAAAATAAAATGTAAGTTTATGAATAAATTCTGCTAGCTCATACATAATATAATTGTACGTTATGATTTGTGCACAGACAAATCTAGTGATTTTTATTTCGTAGGAGCTTATCAACAACCAGTATACCTACTAGCATATATGGTTTTTGTTCATAGCACAATGCAATCAGTCAGGTTATCCTGCTCGGATTATTAAATAATAACCAAACATATATGTATATATTAAAAAGTTTGTGTAAATGTAATCCAATTCGATCGTATTTGACCAAATTATTATTTATTCTTAAAATAATTCCCATAAAGAGAGATTTGTATGCCGATTTATGTACCTATACATATGTACATATGTCTTGTATGTTCTCTAGCCACAGTAAAAGGTCGTAATCAGAGACTCTATGAGAGACTTACCTGTCGATAAATCTCTCCATATGAGTTTTAAGTAGGGCTATCACAAATTCAAACGAGTTTTGGAGATCTCTCGAAATAAGATTGTGCAAAAAATATGTAATGAAAAATTTCAGTTTAGTTCATGGTCTCGAGATCTCATTTAAAAGCCTAATAGCGAGATCTTATTTAATAACCTTTTATCAAATAATAGATTTTCAGCGACGAAGTTAAGAGATTTGTATCACGGTATGTCTTTTGTATCAACCGGAGATCTTACAAGAGACTTCTAGGACGCACGACAAATATCATTATATATTACATTAAGTTTTGAAAAGGAACATCGCAAATTAAAAACGAATTTCAGAGAAATGAAAGCAAATTTAAATCGTCCAAACATTATAAATTTTATTAAAAATTTGATCTTAAATTTGAGTACAATTACTTTAGCCAGCAGCATGTCGGGTTTAATCTCGTGGATTGACCTCGATTGATCAAAATTTATTCCGAGTATTATCTGTAGTGATACTGATCACACTTGGATATTTGTGACTCCAAGTCGATCGTTTCCGATCAGAGTTCGCAAATTTATCTGAAACGGTTCCTCATCAAATTGGCACACTAAATCACCACTATTTGAATATGATTTCAAAATTTATAATCCATATTTTTTTTCATTATGTAAATACGTAGTAACAATATATGAAGTTTTGTGATCATGCGAAAATTCGAATTCGAGATTTTGACTGATTCGAATCGATCACTGATCTGTTTTCATGATCTAGAAAAAATGTGTCTTTGGGTATTTTTTGAACACCGTAAGTGTTACGTACGCCGCGGATTAAGGGAATAGAATCCCAGAGACTATGTGACCGTTCAAGGGTTATCTGTTATCGGATTAAGTGCTTGCACTTAGACCAACGGATATCTGTTATGGGATTAACTAAGTGCTTGCACTTACTTCCAGGATTATATCTGGACTCTAAGTGCATTTAGGCTAAACAATGACCGTTATTAGGCTTTTCTCAGAATCGGTACGGGGAGACCCAACGTCGTGGAAATACATATCCGAATACGTGACTATACAACAGGTAAACAGATTAGACGTCCTGAGAGATCGACCTTTTATAAGGCGGTACGTAGGCGATATCAGGTCATTCTGGACTGAGCACTGCCAGTGCGTGTATCTCCGTAATCATCAATAAATGCTGTGAAACGACTGTTGGCCTTTTACTTGGATCCTCCACCCACCCCTACGCAACAATATTATACACATTTAAGAATCCAAAAATTTTGGAGACGAGGACAGCTCATCTCTACCAGTGCCTTATATGTTTGATTTTCCACCACCCATTTGATTTGTCTGGGTTTAATTGTTTTAATCTTGAAATCTCAGAATAAGGTTTGCAATTCCCATTCCAGTTCAACTAAAATCTCAACTCAACTAACATCTCTTCAACGCCGTGTCGTCATAAGCCAACTGGTAACGTGGTTACCAACGAACACATTTCCTTAACAACACAATGGCGCTTCAAACTTTCGCGTCGGTAAAATATTAATTACGAATATTGTTATTAAGAGGTTTTTTCCCGTTTTTTTCCACAGTAAGCTTCTCGGACATGTATACAACAAATCCTGAAAGTTCCATCGTAATCGGTTGAGTTGTTTAGGAGCCTATACGAGACAGACAGACATTCAATTTTATATACATATACATATGTAGGTACTAATTTAAAATCATAGATGTCGCTCAAAGGCAACCCTTAAACGGCATCATGGGAAAATATAAATTGTGTCCATCGTCTATGCCGGCTTTCCCAAAGTATAAATAAAATTTTATAAATAGCTTCTAATTTGTTTTAAAATTAATATTTTTTGCACGTACGTGCTTTTAGCCACAACATTGTACAAAGTATTATAGGTAAAAAGAAAAATAGAGAAAGAGAGCATTGTTCTTCGACGCAGACGTTCCGTCGCCACAAAAAGTTTACAGGAAAATATCTTTCCGGATACTGTTAGTCGAAAAATACCTCGAGGAAAGTTCGGGTTGTTGTTTTAAGTTGGTAGGAATTCGATACTTGTCGGCTTCGATCAGAGTCTGCTTCAATTAGAGGTTTCGCTACGAACGCGCCATCTTACATACATATTTGTGTTCAAGTATACGTTTTTCAAGAAAATTTCGATGGAAATTCAAAACGAGAGCCAGTTTCGAAAGTGCATCCTTACCAAGCTTCGTCCGAGTTGTTCAGTTTGCAATGAAGCTCGTTTGAAATGAATGGGGATTCGTTTAAGCGCTTCCCGCTAGAGGATCCCGCAGATTAATTAATAAAAGTTTCGTTCTGATTTCCAGTCTGATATGAATACAAGAATTTAACCACTTTGACTGGTGTAATTGGCGAAACGCTCTTATGTACGAAGGCTGTCGTTTTTCATTTTGTTTTGTTTTACGCGGGTAATTGAAGCAATTTCTTATAGAGCTTGTGGTATTTTTAGTTCCTCTCGTCGGCGTCTGAAAGTCGAATCGCGTGTTCGTCTTTCAGTTTAGATGAAGCTCTTCCTGATTGATGGCTACAAGTGGTCGTTTATTTTTGGTATCGTGTTTGTTGTTGATTTTTTTTTAAGTTTGTTTTATTTCATACTATTAGATCACGTGTTAATGTCGTCGTAACATGTGGGTTTATGACGGCTATCGTATTATTATTATGGTGTTGTAAAAATTGATCCTTAAGTGGAAATGCGCATCGGATTCAGTATTCGCATTATATCTTGTTTTAAATTACCGATACACACATATGATATGGGAATCATTGATTTTTTTTAATTGAAAAAGCATGTCAAGTGTATTCCATAGGGGTTTGGTGCAAACGATCGAAAAGCGCCAGACAGATTGAACCACAGATTAACTGGATGGCTACTTTAAACGCAATTCTCGACTTTACGAATGAAAAATTGCACATCAGATGACGAGTAACCTTTCGATGTGCACAGATGCCATTATTAAAATGGTAATTATTAAAATTGAGTTGGATCTTTCTGGCGAGTTTTTAATAATTTAATAAGGAAAAATTCGGAAGTAAAGTATCAGAAGCACAGAACGTATACAGGGTAGGTATGTCAGGACTTCGGGTAGATTTCCCCTAGTGTAAGTGCGAGCAGTGCGCACGCATAAGGTACACGTGTCGTTAATCTGTGGTTCAGTCTGTCTGGCGCTTTTCGATCATTTGCACCGCATCGATTCCATAGTTATATTTTGTTAATATTTTGGGAGTTTTTACTTTTTAGGCAAGTTTTGATTATTAAGAAAAATTATTCAAAATAATTTTGATTTCATAATCAAAATTCGTTTATTTTATCGAGGTAAGCCAGTTATCAAATATCAATTCAGATTCGTGTAAATACGTAAATTCAAATTCGTATAAATACTAGTACGAGCTTTAAGCTCGCAATTTTACCGATTTAAAATTCAGCACACTTCCAATTAGCCCTTTTAAAAAAAAAATAGTGTAGCCAGAACATTATCTCAATAAACATGTTTCAATAGAAAATACTCAATATAAAATAGTATTAACAGTGGGAAAAAATCCCAAGTGAAACGACTACTTAGAGAGATTTCAAAGCTGAAAAGTACTACAAATAAAAAATAAAATACCCGACTATAGATTCCAATATTCATTTTAAACAGGAAATTGTCAAATTTTGAAACATCGACCGAATAACACAAAGATATAGAAAAATCGCGCGATTTGAAAAACACATATCTCTGAATCTCGAGCCAATCAACATTTATTTATTACCAGATTCGTGTTTACTGGGCATAGATCTATAAGAAAAGTCATATCTCGTCTCTGACCCAAAAAAAGTCGTCATTTGTCGAACAGTGTTATTATTTACTTGTATAGAAATCTATAAAATAAACTTATATTTGTATTGCACTAAAGTCCGTAGCGAAAATTCAACAAAGCCCAGTTAATGTGTAATCTGATATGAGTTAACTGAAACTTTAGTGTACTTATAAATTAGCTGTAACAAATGTATGTCGCACTGTAATAGATGTACACTTCTCTTTCGCTAAGTGTTTGCGTATTTTACAGTACGATACGATCCGAACCCATTAATTCGCACGACGAAAATTGCATTTTCTTTTTAAGTGCTGAAAAATTAGAAACAATTGCTTTCAAGAGCGAGGCTCAGCATTCGAGATACACAATGCTCTTTTCTGCGCAGTGCAGTATTCGGGCTTTAGTATTCGTTAACTATGCTTTGTACTCGAGGGTTTTATAGATAGTTACCGCTCGTCTGAGAAACGCTCAAGGCTTCGGCAATACTAAACTCCACGGCATAAAATAGACCTTATAAACCCTATGAGATTGTCGAATTTGCCTTCGGTACATACAATACGAACAAACTGAACACGATTAATATTTCGACATAACAATGAGGCCAGACAGCGCGATGATAATAATTTACGTACAACGTGATATTAAATTAAATTAAGTAGAATACCGAAGTTATGACGATGTTCGCAGACGTTTTAATAATATTTCTGTGTAAGAATTTCTTAATAACCGTCATTAGGGTCACAATTCTCGTTGTATGTACTTTGCGCGTAATATTTCTCTATAAATGTGTAGATATACGTACGTGTTTCAAATTGCCCTTTTTTTGCAGAGTTTAGACAAGGTAGACGTTCTAGCTAACAAGGGACAAACTACATACAATTAACTGATTGCGATCTTTCAACGGAAACAATGGGGGCTCTATACAAAATACAACCTTCGCGTGTAGAATGCGAAAAAGTTTTTTTTATACTGATTCGGATGCTGATTGGATATCGTTAATATAAGTTCACTTGTTGATGAATTCTGGTCGATTGAATTTTTGTTATTATTTTATGTAACGAAACGAATATGATTTTCACGCCTGAATGATTTTTATGGTATATTTTCAATGTTAACTACAAAGTTTTGCTGGATTTAAAAAAAATGTATAAGCATTTCTACAACCTTCACTTGTATTAAGCAAATTTTTGAAGGTTATTTTCTTTTACCCTACGGGTGTATAAAAAATTGTGTATGATACATGAAAACGATGGAATTCACTTTCGAATAATTATCGTATAATATTCTTTGTTTAGAATTATTATTAAGTATTGAATTATATTTTAAAGCATATATTTCTTTGAGAAGATATTTTGTTCAAAATAATGTGATTTTTATTCATTGTCCTATAAAATAATTTGAGACAGCTTAATTTTAATACAAAAAAATATACATATGTGGAAGCATGTATTAAAAAGTTTAATTAATTAATTTTCTATTGGTCTATAGTTAAATAAGTTGGTAATTCTCAATGCTTTTGGTCACTTATTATAAAAAAATGAATAATATATTACCAAATTATAAAATAATCGGTCAGTGATCAATGATTAGTTATTCTTATCAATTTATATAAATTATGTGTATAAAATGATCAGTTTTATATTAACTTTAATTAAATGGTAAGTTTATTTTGTAAGTTTGTTAGTAATTTGACATTTAAAGTTTTATTTGCGCATTTTGAAGCGAAAAACACATGAATGATTTCCATTAAATAAATACACTTTGATGAATCAAACGAACTACTTAAATTAACTAACCAAAAGTGAATATACGTAGTTGGATAATTTGAAAGTGAGTGATCAAATATTTTGCTGCCTTTTATATTCAGATCGATTTCAATACATGACTTTATTGGGTTCTTTATACTTTAGTACAATTTTATTGAAAATCATGAAAAAATTTGAATATTAAATACATGTTTATATTATATTGCATGTCGTTTTTATAGCGGCAGTAATTCCAAGCAAAAATATATTATCGGGATTCACTGAATTCGATATCTTTGTAAAATATATTTCATGTGTAAAGCCGTACCGATAAGGTATGTATTATTGATTTACAACCCTTTTTCATCGAGTTCTTCTCGCATTTACGACATAAGAAGCTTTTTAGATCACATGTTGAGATTATGTTCATATTTTTTCACAGTGCTTATCTTGTGGGATTAATAAATTATTTTAAATAGCCTCGATAAATTAAGCTCCAGTCGCAATATTATTAAACATTCATATATGACTATAAAACGCACACTCTGTCGACATATGGCCAACTGTGATACATTGCTCGAACAACGGCTAAAATTGTCCAAAAACTTACCGAAACTATAAAAGAACATGGACGTGATGAGAATTGTGCGAAATCATTGATATAAAACTCGGAGACATTCATGTGCTTCTTTCGAAATGAACTTTTTTTATTAACATTGTCGTCTGTTTTCAATATGAGTTTTTTTTTCGCTGGTTTCTTATTCGTATTGAATACCTTTGTTGCGGTGTATGAAGTAAATGGTTTTTATTGATGTGAAAGCGCTAATATTGCGGTGTTGAAGTTGGCTCATTTGAAAGCGAGGAAAATTTTAATGGGAAATATCTGTGAGGAGAGACGCGTTTTCATTATGCAAAGTCTGTTTGTATTGTGAAAAAAATTATTTGTTCATTTCGATGTCTATACGCGTGCTTTTATGTATGTTTGTAGAAGTGTATAAAGAAATAAGCATTTTAGAACGTGAAAAGTGGTAATATTTCACTAAAAAAAAAAAGCGAGAAAGTGCTTAAGACGGGTAAAAAGTTTCATTTTATGCGATATTTTCAAACGAACAAATGTAATTGCAAATACTCGGTGACTTTATGACACTCTATAATGTTTCAGTGTAGGCTCATTTTTCAGTGGTTTTGTAAATAATTTAACACGTCTTAAAATCTGTAATGTTCCATTGATAAGATTTCGAACCCAATTATAAATAGTTCAATTATCTCTCTAATATAATAATGGAATTACTTTATTACTAATACTTCAATGATGGTTTGGATTGTAATTTTCCGCACTGGTAATTGCTCTTTTTAGTGCTCTTCGTGGTTTAAACGGTTTTTAATTGAAAATAAATTTTCAGTGCTATTTTATAATATGTACATACATATATCTCCTCATCGTCTGGAATAAAAGCTATTATTATTATTATTATTATTATTATTATATATATGTATGTATGTATATATGTATATATACTCGTCTTTTTATTAATCGATTTTTTTCATATTTTTCCAAACTCTTTTTTTGGTTTGTATCTTAATATTACAAAATACGTATTTAGATATTTTTTACAAAGAAGGGATGAACATTTTATTAATTTGTTTCTATTTATTTTGCAATGCTAAAATATATTGTGTGCGAAGTATTTAAAAATACTGCTGGCCTGTAATACGTTTATACTGCTTTTCCGAAATTCTGGACATATCGAATTAAAAGAAGTGATAACAATTTGTGAATTAAGTTAAATAGAAAAAGTATTTTTGGAAATGAAAATTTTACTTCTGCCACTGAAAATATAACGGCTCATATGATGATACAGCGCGACTTAATTTAATTTTGAACAAATTAAATAATCAAAACCATAAACATGATAAAATAAAATAATCACTTTAAGATAAGCATTGACATCATCAGATTCACTATATAAACCGTATCCGAAGTACGACAGTCAGTCATAAGATTTGATCCAATGAGTCAGAACATCAAACCCAATTAGTACGATCTAAAGCTCTTATAAACAGTTTCTAAAGCTCTTATAAACAGCATTTCTCAACTTAATAGTTCCAATATTTAGTCCAAAAGTGCCTTGTTAATATGGTTTAGTGGCAGTTAAAATAAAAGATTCGATGAAAAAAAGCTTTTAATTTAAATTGAAACTATAGCTTGTATCATAATGTTAAAATTATAAATAAAATAAAATAAAGAAATATTGATTGGGATGGCTGAATTTTCATCGTCCAAATCAAAATTTTAAAAATACAAATAACCTCTGGAATGTTACAGCACATAGTTATGTATATAATATACATTGAAATGTATTATATTGTACATAGATCTGTTTATTTTGATTATATTTTTTAAAACAGTTTTATTTTATTTAATCAATAAATGACACATTTGGCCATAAATCGATATATAGCGGGTATATGCCGTTACACGAAGCTATACGCCAAATTTGAAATTTATATATACATATGAGAGTTAAAACTATAAATCTTTATATATTAGAAATAACGAGAACCTATACAGCAAATTTTATAAAATATAGAGTGAAAAAAGAAAAAGTTATAGGCGTTTAAATAATTAAAATTTGACAGCGAAATGGCAAGGCGAAAAGTAATGAAACTACCGATGTGAATGATGAATGTGACAGATAAACGTCATCGTGTAATACGATGCAGTATTTTCAAACGTGTCTAATATGATATTTTTTCACCATCGTAATGGCGGATGATACCTTAACTTATATTGATGACCAAAATGAGCAATATGGCAAAGTATGAAAACGATCGGATAAGAGATAAGAGATATAAAAAAGACGTCTTAATGTGAAACGTAAAGGAGGTTTGTAAAAATAGAGATTCTACTAGTTAAATGCTAATTAAGAATTTTTTAAATATTTGACTAGTGTTAATATAAAAAAATAGTAGTTTCAGACGATGATACGTTTTTAGTGACTTTCAGAAACAGAATCGGAGAACGTCATATTTTATAATTTATAACAAAATCTTGAGAGTTTGCTTACCCAATTTTGTACTTAATATAAAAATTTGGTATGATATTTTAGATAGAATAATGATATACGTAAGTACATCGTTTTTCGTTATTCAATTTCTGTATGCGCCCAGATCTAATTAAAATAGAGCACATCGACTTTCAAACTATACGTCACAGAATTTTAATTAAATTTCCAATTTGAATTTAAATTTAATCCGAGTATTGATTTTGTACCGACACGTGTGCACTCGTACGATATTATCCATTCACAAATGGATGCACGAATCTTTGGCGCTGGACCAATAATGGATTTTAGTTCCAATCCGTTCTGAATGAACAGTCTCTACACGTTCGTATTATAAGGGAGTTTGTTTTATTTTTTTTCTCGTTCTGGAACTTTTCATTCATTTAAATTTTTCATTTATTTATGGTAATTCATTCTCATGTTTACTGCACGAATAAACCTCGAACTAGCGTTCAAAAATTAATGAATGTCTTATCAACTTAATAAAAACGTAAGTGAAAGTAAAAAGAGGCTTGTAAAAACAATTTACTCTTGTATTTTATCATATAAATATAATATATATATATATATATATATATATATATAATGTAATAAACTTGCGCTTAGCAGTTAACCATTACAGCTTCCTTTGCTGCATCTTCGAGTTTGACGGAGCTTTGTGGAGAAAATTGTCAAGTGTTGTCATCCGAAATATAACGAAAACTTTCAGAATTTACAGCAAAATAATAATGAAATTCCTCAGACCGGTAATGATAGTTGACGTTCGGCCTTTTGTGTATCTGCTTTACGATGAAGTCAAAAGCAAAATGCCTTTTATCTACAATACATTCTAGAAAGATGTTCAAAATCCTTTGATGTTTTCAATGATGCTGTTTGTGCATCTATCAAATAAAAAATTTCTTGAATTTATTATAGAAAAATAAATTATATGGATAGCTTGATTATTAGATTTTTTCAATACGATTTATTAATCGATAACATTTGACTTGTCACTAATAGAAGTTGAATTGAATTTTCAATTAATAATAAAATTTTCACACTTTTATACAATTATCTTAGTATTTCAATTGATTTTTATTGATTTTCGAAAGTTTTAAAGGTTCCAATGCTGAAATTTGGAAAATGCTGAAATTCAAATCCAGCATATGCATAATTGCTTTTCTAACTAGAAATCAACCAACTTCAGTTCGCATCGTTTAGTTCAGTGGAATTCAAACCATTTGATGAGTATTTTATTCTTCAACTCAAATACTTAAAATCCACCTCAATTACTTTCTACAAAAATACCTTTTATAATCCGAATTATTTCGTGGCTTTCCTTGGAAAATAAAATTAAAATAGAAAATTTAAGGACAAAGTTAAATTTACAATCGAGCTTAGTAACTTTAAATGGAAAATTTAATCCCACTGATTGGTCGAATGTATTTTTATATCACTTTTTAAAATCTGAATGTCTAATTATAATTATTGATTATATGAATATCGTTGGAATGAACTATGGTTTCGTTTATTATGGTCATTTACTAGACTTCGTATAAGATTTTACATCTTTTTCACATAGCTTTGACACAATTTGTGGACTGACGACCTATTATTATATTTACTAAGCACATTATCTACTATTTTTTCGTAGATATAAGTATTATTTCTATGAAGACACAATCTATTTTTACATACATATATTTTTTTTAAAGGCTTCAAAATGTATGTACTCACACGAATCACATTATCCTATCTGAAATTCAATATTTGCCATTTTTTTCTACATTATCCTTAGTACCATACGATAGCATTTGATTTAATCATTTCTATTGAAGCTCGCTTTAATTTAGTAGCTAGTATTCATAATTTTTTTGACATGAGACAATGTCTATAAATTCATTGAGATATGTGCATATAATTCGCATTTAAAATCGATAGATGTATGTACGTAAGTCTTAAACACCACAACAAATTTGATTTAAAATCAACGACCTCAAATTTTGACTGTCGACTCAAAAACATTGTAATTTGTGTTTATATTTAAAGGTATGACAATATATTATAAGTATGATTGTTATTGATTCTTTAATAATACCTCTTGGTTAATATCTATTTTGGGTAGACTTTTTAAGTTAGTATAATTAAGCGTGTTGATTTTGTATGAAGTTACAAAATGTATGAAATTTTGAATGAAAGTCTCGCAAATGAACGTAATAAACAAAGGCATTGTTAAATTCAAATATGTTCACAAAGCAAATATACACGACAATAGTAACAACGATGAAACAATCGTATCTTTGTAAAACAGCAAAGCTTGGTCCCATTGTCTTTTACTTTGCCTCACTAATGTTTTAATTTCGTCATTTTCTCGGATACCATTCGATTTATTTTCAACCAATCATCCCTATATAGGCTCCGTTCTGTCTGGCGGCTTATATTTATATACTTTATATACGAAATCATTCAGAACCAATTATATTTACAATATTTATGTATTAGTCAGTTTGGCTAGCGATAGCACAAATCACCACTACCGTGCACTTGAAAGTCTGCCAAGTCTAAACACAACAACAGATCACACCCACCATATCACCGTCCGGCCTGAAATTTTTAATAATAATAAAAATATATATTGTAAATAAATGGGGAGGGGGTTCAGGGGGAGGCTGGAGAGCACGTGGGGGTACATCGGCGGGGTGAAGGCGAGAGGGGGATACACGGCTCGGCTCTCGCTAGTTCTGTTTGGGCGTCGCCCCGCGGTGGCGGCCCGCAGCCGCGTCGCGACGACCACCCACAAACCACCCCCTGAAAACCACCCTAACAACCACCCCACCACGGTAAAACGTCCTTCAAACGAAGCTGTCAAAACTGACCGTGTAAAAAAATCAAACGTCAAAATTCGCGCGCTGCTCTTGACTGCTTTTTGGCGCCAATTTTTCGAGGACACTGCACAAAGTCGATTTCCATCCTTCAACCGTCGATAAAAAATATGAATAATTAAAAAAAAATATATTTAAAAACGCCAAAATATAAATAAAACGTTCAAAAATTATGTTCCGTTTAAAAAAGTGTCATTGTGATTTGGTTACATAAACATATGTTTATTTTTATGAGCGCGCTCGGTATTATTCGCGCGCACATACGCTCACTTTCGCAGCATTCGAAGATGTCTAGCAAATTTGCGCATGCGCGTATCTCGAAATTATTGTTTTTTCATGGATTGCCTAAGTATTGAGCATCACATGGCATTCTCAAATTTTCGCAAAATCAAATTTTAAAAGTGGAAAAGTTCGCTCGAGTTTTTCCGACGGAAAGTTTTTTCATTATATTATATAATTTTTAATTTTAAGTTGGATTTATTTCGTATTCAAGTGGCGCAGACGCAAATCAGTCTTTAATTGAATTTTATTTGTGTGTGTGTGTGTTTACATTTGGACAAAGATTGATGAGTGTGTGTTGTAAATTTGGATGAACGTTTCAATGCAAATGTGGAAGGGTAAATGTATTATTTGTTGCGCGTATATGATATGCAAATAGCAAGTCATCAGTTTAAATTGAATTTAATTATTATGTTTGTATTCGTATTTGTACGTTTAATTGTATTTTTTTTTTAAATAAAACAATATATTTCGTATAAAAATAATATATAAGAAATTGATAAAAAATAAAGGTAAATTATTACGTTTTCGTTCTACTTCATGAATTTTAATTATTTTAAATTTAATTAACTTTAACCGTACCATCTTTGTTTCGCAGTCAGTTCCTTTTTAGAATTTTAATTTCGAGCACTAGCAAACTTTCAAAATGTAAAATATCGATTGTCCGTTTAATTACCGTCGAAGAGTATATTTCGAAACACTTTACACTTGTAGCCGTATTTTAACTTTAAAACTTTGCATTAAATCCATTTACATATATTTGCAAATTCAATCAATCCCTTTTTTATTGCAATAAAAGTACCAAAGACGAATTTTTTAAGGCTCTTCTTTATAAAGATATAAAAAAGGACAATTTATTTTAAATTATTTAAATTGACTTCTATCTGGGGGGTTAGGAACGGTATCGTTAAATGTTTTACAGTGTGTTTTAAAAATAATGTAAGTGAATTTTTACTGTGGCACTCACGCCAATATCCTCCAATATAAAATGTTTTATGTATATTGCATTTATACTAAGCGTGCATAAAACTTTATCGGTCAATTTCTAATGCAATATTTTTCATGCACACTTGCTGGGATATATTTTGGTCATTTTGGGTATGACAGGAATTTTTATCATGGTCAGTGTTGGCAGACAGGACCGGCCATTGATAACGATCTAGTTGTAAGGGGGGTCGCGTTTGGGGCAGGCGCCGCCCCACAAAAGGGCTGTTTAAGGGCTCCACAATATCCAGTGACGTAATCTTGGGTGACGTTTCCCAAAGTACAGTTCATAAGCTATCGATGGGACTCGTTGATTTTGAAAATTGACCTCGAGGGGATTTTTTTATTATTTTTGTGGTAAATTTCGGAGTGTGAATGTTTCATTCTTCTGCTATCTTCAGTAAGGTACACAATTGAGGAGGCCTGTATATACATATGTGTATATATATTTCCATCGTGCGTAATCTTTAATATATTTAAAAACATTTTTGGAAAAGAAGAATGTATGATATTACCATTCAAAAATTGTTGTAATTATTCCAAAATAATGATTTAGTACAGTTAGAAAGTCAAAGCATATTTTAATTGAAATAACGGAATGCTTGAAGCGTAGACTGCCTACAATTTAATCATAAAAAATGTATTTCACATTTTTGTATATTTATTTTTTTAAGCTATGTCTGAATGTTTCGGTTTTTATTTTACTTATGTATGTACAATTAGGTACATAATTGAAGAGGCAAGGATAAAAGGTTTTTAATTGGGGCTTATATTCGTATAAATTTCTGACCATTTTTGGAAAAGTCGAATACATATCTGATTTTATTATTATATTTATCGATGTCTTCATTAAGTATAGATGAAAATTCAATATTTATTCAATGACTTGTTTTGTTTGAAGCTTATACTGCTTATACATAACGGTTACAATCTTGCTATATATTATTTATTAAGGTATGTTTGTATTTTAAGATACTTATTTGAAGATGCTGAAATGAATCTTCTATTACTCTTCCTTTTAGATATTTCATTTTTGGCAATGCTATCAATAGATTATTCAAAAGGCGGCCATTTCCAGACAAGTCCTTATCTTTTGTAAAATGTCTTTGTGATATTTCAGAGGCTACTAACTGTTTCCTATTGATAAGGCAGTTGTTTACAATACAATGCGAGCGGTTGGGTGATCTTAAAGTGGTCATTTAATTTAAGATTTGTCGGAATATAATTTGGTAGAGAAGTATAGAATATTGTTTATCAAAACCCAACAATATCTAACGGAAAAGCGTTTATTTTACAAAAAGTCTTATAAGTGTTCGTCATTGTCTTTCAAAAGCTTTGTAATTTTTATATATATAATATGAAACGACGAACTTAAGTAATTTTATTTTCGTCAACGTGATCCCAGAATCGCATTTGTCAAATTAATTTTTATTCGACAAAAGATTCTCAAAATCAAAGACGAGAGATGTAACTTTAATGTAGCCTGATTTTTTACTAACTATGTTGATAAATCTGACTTCAAATTGAAGCATTTAAAATCGATGAATATTTTAAAATAAGTACAATATAAATTGTGTATATGTTAAATACAAATAAAAATTAAAAAATATTTTAATGCGTAATGTCTTAATTTATATAAGACTTGGACGAGCCTTAAATCACGCTGGATTTGTCAGAACATTTTTCGTTTAACATATGTACATACATAAGTCATACCTAATGAAGATGTACGCGTGGGTTTCCGAGTAATATATTTGCCTCATCCAAACTGAGGGATCGGTAAAGTTTGAGAAACGTCGCATCGCCTCGAGAAATAGGGGAGATATTCGAGCGAGACGAAGACGGTCCAGCGATCATCCCTTAGCCCACCTCTTGCCTAGGTCCTGTCCCGTTGAAAAACGATTTCGCTAACGCATTGTGAGATAAGGCCGTGGGGAAAACCAGGTTTGATGGCCAAAAACGGGTCACAGGAATAGGGTCAAATTCTCTCCACCCCCCCACCCCCCACCTCCCATGTCTCCTATAAAAGCGATTTTGCGCCTCCGAACATTATGGAGATTCACGATGTGGTTATTGTGTGTACACAATACGTTAGCGATCATAGTTATGGCTCGTGTATGTGGTGATAATAATGCGTGTGTATAAACATACAAATCAACTGTCTGAATGCTTGTCCTATGCACTGTTGCCTATCCGTTGTGGATTAACAAGACCTAGATTTTCCGGTTGATTTTCATCTTGTGAAAAGATCACGAGTCATTTTCTATCATTAACCATATTCTAAGCTTTGAACAAGTCCAACTGAAATTTGTATACTGAAAACGAGGAGGCCAATGGGCCAATATGGAGATCCGATTTGGACTATACATCGCCAGTTAAAAGCCTATAAAACGCTTGTTGAATCTTCTATAATGTATGTTCATGCGTATATACTATAAATGTACATACATAGGTTAACAATTTATTTATTTATTTTGTTTGAGGTTGAATATCTCAGGAATCCTAACGTACGACGCTGCTTATGATCAAAGCTTTATAGGTTGGGCAAATTTATTTCTCTTTTTCATAAAGACATTTTATATAGGATGCCCCCTTCTACTGAAAGTCAGGTTGTCGTAAATTTTGCGAAAAATTAATATATGGTTGATATCGTCGAAATTTTTTCATGCAGTGTTGAAATTTATATACTTCCGGTGAATATTCCATTTATTTTTGCCGAAAAAATCTGTGTTTAAAAGTAATGCGAAAAAATATATCCTTTCGGTAAATATTTTGAATGTTTTTGCAGATCATTTTTAAACTATATGTATATGCATATAGAATGTTGTAGATATGTGTATATGTGTGTGTGTGTGTGTGTGTGTGTGTGTAAGACCATCAAATTCGATAGTATATAACCATTATAACCTGAATGAGGGCTCTAAGCACTTTTTATATTTGAAAAATGATCTTTTACATATATCTACATATACAATGCACGGATATCCGATATTTCTAAATTAAATTTAAATTTTTGGTTCGTTATATTACTTCGGAACAATATTTATAAAACGTATTATTTACGAATGATACCTTTACGTTCCATTTTAAGCCATAAAAGTTTTTATAATATATATATTTTGATTGAAAATTTTAAGTGGTTTCTACATTAATAATACCAAGCAACAAAATATCACGTTTTTTACTTACAGGAATGGACACTGAATTTACTATTTACTGAATTTGAAACACTAAATTTGAATATAACAATGGCTTTTTCTCTTTTATGAGTAACATATGTGTAATTGAAACATATTTTTGGCTTTTGCAGTCTTTTTCTCAAAACTTAGCATTGTTATGCCAAAAGCGAGTATTGGATTCACTACTATGATCTTTTTATTATTGATTTTAATTTTTTATTGCTTTAAAATACATATAGTTAATTTTTGTTTAAAATACATATAGTTAATATAGAATTTGAAAAAGTCGAAAATATGCATTTACTGAACCAGTTGTATATTTCAATGCGTTTACAAGGGCTGGTTTTCTATTTAAATATTTATTTTTATTTTATACTATTCGAGGGGTAAATGATTTCAAATTGAGTTTTAAAATTCGCTAGATAATTAGTTATACGTATTTGAAAGCAATAACATATCAGAATCGATAGAAAAAACACATGAATATTGATTTCAGTACTCATTTTTGCCACACAAGATTTTGCAATACCATATTTTGAGTTAAAAACTGCAAAAGCTAAAAATCGTACATTTGTATAAACGCTCATATCTCATAAAAAACCTAGTAGAGAAAAAAATAAAAAAAACAATTGTCGTATTCGAATTCAATAAGTCAAATTTAATAAGGATTGAAAAGTTTCCACTCCAATTATAAATTTTTTGTAAGTGTAATTAAATTTAAAAAAAATATATATGTATATATAAATCCGAGTTTGTTTAAAACCAAAAATATTATAATATTTTAATATACATACTATAAACTTATACGACGTTTTATATAATTTCGTCAACCAAATAAATACCTATACAAAGTAGATTCATTTTCAATATACATATATATGTATACTATTTATCTCAAACACATTTTATATCAATTGAATTTCTTTCACATATATATTTATTTCATTAAATCATGTTACAAATTTATGTCTACGTCCGCAACTTAAGTTTTTTGTCATTGTACATATTATATGTACATATAATATATACATTCTTCTTCTTCACCGCAAAGCAGTAACTTCGTATACGAAATCCGATAAAAAACACACATACCCTTAGTTTCTCCTTTTTTTCTGCTTCAGAGAATTAACGATTTCTTAGGTTCACGTCGAAAGTAATATAGAAAGGTTGACCTCAAAGGTTAAGCTTTTATACTTTCAACGTATTTTTTTTTTGTTATACGTTTGTCCAATCCAATTAACACGTCTTTGAACCATTGACACACGGAGCGAGACGACCGCCAAATTTTATGTTTCTAACATACATACATATGTATGTATATAATATAAAATAATATGATATATTTATTATATAATACGACTGGTGGCTTAGCCCGGCTTCGCTCAGTATTTGTAATATAAACCGCTTAAAACTGGCTAATCTAATAGTAAACATGCATTTGTTGCTTTTATTAAATCTATGTATTTGAATCGAAGAAAAATTATATTCAATGACAGCCAATCAAAAACCAATGATTTTTTTATATACATATAAGGGAATTATAATTGAATTTGGAACCGGGAATAGGGACTTGGAACTGAAACAGAAATTCGGATCCAAAACTAAAACATGAATCGGGAACCGGAACTGAAAAAAGAATTCGGAACCGGAATTTGATCTGGAACTGAAAAAAGGAATCTGGAGCTGGAACCGAAACAGAAACCCGGAATCGGAGCTGAAAAAGGAATCCTGATCTGGAACGGAAAAAGGAATCCAGAACGGGAACTATCAAAAGAATTCTGAATCCGGAACTGAAAAAGGAATCGGAATCCGGAACTGAAGCAGGAATCCGGATCCGGAGCAGAAAAAAGAAGAAGAAAAAGAAAAATTTCATTTTTTCGATAACATCACGGATTCTACGAATCAAAACATACAAACGTATGTATGTACATACATAAAAAGTCCCTTTCAGAATCGTATATAAGATAACAGAACGTTGGGCTTTTTGCCAAAAGCGTATCTATTTTTAAAGTAAAATATACACTGTATGAGTATTGTACGTGTTCATACGTCGGAATCATGATGAATATTCAGGTGGTGATTTTTTCTATGCAGTATTTGGGTAAATGAGGTGTCGTCTAATTGGTTATTAGATAATCGATTGATTTTGACACGTATGTGTATAATATTACGTGATAGGAGCACCTTCATCACGTGGCTCATCTAACCAAATAATAATCGCGTTATCTCACACCTGTCGACGTTTTGCGAAAATGAGTTTCAGGAAAATTTTTCGCCTACGACGAGGGCTTTTCCCCAAACGTATTACGTGTTGTAATATCGCATAAACAATTTCCAATTTGTCCCCCCACCTACCCAACCACCTATCCACCCGATCGGGAAAATATATTACGATATTGAAAAATCAATCTTGATGATACGCACATACATACGTATGTGAGGGGCTATTGTTGTGTCGAAATGAATACGTTTCGAGTGATTTTTGAAATGAATATCGATGTTGTTTTGTTTGTCTGGCGGAGATGAAAATGGAATGCGTGAGAGTGAAATATTATATGGGAAATAAATCTTTGAACGGTGAAAATGTAAGACGCAGTTTAAATATCGCTGACCGGAAACTTCGGCTTGTTCTTGTGTGAAATTCGACGTTTATCATTTTTATTTTCAAAGTTGATTCTTTCGAAGCCTTTGTTCTGAGATATTATATCTACATTCGTATACTTTGTGTCGCAAAACAGCAAAACTCCAAATATGTTTTTGAGTAATACCACCAATTTAAAACGTTTTATTTCCATCTTAAACCAACTATATCACAGAAATGATGGATTTCTTAAAATCCTTATTTGAGATGAGTTTTTAGGCTTTCTGAAACAAACTTTACCTGACCTTACTTAACCTGACATTACCCATTAGGTGTAAACTTTAATACTTATCAAGACTTATGTACATACATAAGTGCTTATTGACAAGTTTGCTTTTAAAGCCTTGCAATATAACATATTGTAGATGAATCTCAAAATTTATATGTTAATTTATGTGAATATATTCTGATATTTTAATCTTAATACTTCTCTCTTCTTAATTGAAATGATTTTAGTCTTAAAACTTCAACATAATAAAATCACTCAAATTTAGTTATATATATATATTATATTGTAAGCTTATTGTTTTTTGACAAAGACAAACATTTAAATTTATTTAATATATAAAAGACACACGTTTTTCTGAAACCTTTTAAATTAACTTTGTTTCTTCTTCGTATATTATATTTATATTTTATATTCCAATAAGAATGAGAATAATCAGAGAGCAACAACGGAAAAGTCTCTAAGCCGAATGCAAACAGACATTTTACGTATGTCATTTCTTTTGATATTAAATTTACTTTATACGCATATTAAAAATTTATATACGAACGTTTGTTCACAAAATAATTTTCTTCCATACACTTTATTATAAAATGGAGATTATTTATTCGTCCGTTCAAATTTCAATGAATAATGTGTGATGCTCAAATCTTAGGCTGTCGTATGTATGTAAAATAATTATTATATAAAATTTTCGACGTTTAATATTAACAATTTAAATACGAATTTCAGGTGGGAAATAATAAAAATTATAAAAAGTACGAGTGTAATAATTTAATATATTAAAAAAAAATGCTTCTCGACGTATTCATTGACGGTTCGTTTGTGGTTCAATACGGGAAACGTTCTCGGTGGAAATTATTATTCGTTGACGATTTCCCAAAGGAAGAGTGATTTTCCGAATAGGAAAAGCGTGTAAGAGTGTTATATATGTATGAAAATATATATTTAAAATGGCATATTTTTGCCGAAGTGGCTAACTAGAGCGGGGCAAGATGAGAAGCTCGCTCGGAAACATTAGATAGCGTTTCGTCAGTAGTGGAGCTTTCTATTCTCTCACTTCTTAGATGTAAATAGAAACTGTCGTGATATTATCACCACTTGAAGATGCGTCGCCCTCGAAAATTTAACCCTTTCGCCTCGCGTCCCGTCGTAGTGTTGTTTCTTTTGTGCGCTTTGTCGGTTTGTCGGTCCAGCGGAGATGGCGAGGCTGAGGCTTGGAAGACCAACCCTCAGAGGAGTGCCTCGCCAGCCCTCAACGTGGGTTTTATCGTGCCGAAGACCAATTTCGGCGTGAGGGAGTACATAAGGGCTGTCAATACTGCCGTTGGAAGTTTGCACAGAGGTCGAGGGCCAAAGTTGAATTTCTTGAAGAAGTTCGCCTTCACGCCGAAGAACGTGAACTTGGTGATGTTTTCGCTGACTCCGAGCCCTACAGGTTAGATTGAAATGTTTATTGTATTGGTGAAGTTGTATTTACATATGTACATATTATATATTTGGGTCAAGTGTAAGTTTATTCTACGAAATCTATGTAGTTTGGAAGCCTTTTCACAAGTGGTGAGATTAAGCCACTGTCTATTGTTTTCATTGTGTTTAATACCCATATGTAAATTGTAATTGCGTGATATGGAGTAAGAATGGTTATTTAGGGTGAAATAATAGCACTAGATCCATGTTGGGGAGACTTTTTCAAACAAGGAGCCAAATAGGGAAAATTTATATTTAAAATATTTTATATGGTATTGCATAAAAAGTAGGCGATGCTGAGAGCTATATTTTATCATACAAATGATAAAAAATCATAAATTTAATTTAAATATAATATTTGGTTTTCTTATTATTTGTAAGTATTTGACACTTATTGATCAGAACATTGTGGTAGAACAATTGGAATTTATTGCAAACAGTCGTGAAATTAAATATAGCGTTGGTTCTTTATTTACATAATAACTGGGGTGACCATATTTCCCAGGACTCAAAACGGGATGGTCTCACAAAAAAGTTACCCCCCCCTCCTATATATTGTTACCCCCAAAAAAATTGTGATTCGTATATGACATTAGGTTATACATACATACATACATATGTACATGTTCTTTTTAAAATAAACAAGGTTCACACTACAAAAAAGAAATCTTCTTTGAACTTTGATTATATGCGAATAATACTATTTGAATATTGAAAAATGTATTCTGTACTCTGCGTATTTGGTTTATATGTATAATAGGGTTTTACTGTACTTATGATTATATTATATAATAGATTGGAATGATTCCCATTTTGATGAAAATTTTATATTAATTTTATTTTGATGTAAGCTTATTGGAGATTTTTAACTAATATCGTTAAATATGAAGTTTATATTATGAAATGATTATATGTAATTAAAATTGAAAATTAGTATTTACATGTAGCACTATACAAAATTGTTAAAATATATTGAAATTCTAAATTATGTTCAGACAGAAGGGTTCAATATTATATGCTCGAATTATAAATTGAATATTGTGAAAGTTTTAAATACAAATTTTCATTAAATTGTGAAATTTTGCATTCTTAGAAATATATGTATAATATATTTGCCGACATTGACTCTTGTATCAGACCGTACTTTTGTATTATATTATGTATATGTATGTATGTATAGGTAGATAATATAATAGTATATATACGTATAACTTTGCATCGATGAAAATTCCCAGGAGCACTTTGCTGCTTAATCATGCATTTTTCAGAATTTCCATGCACTTTATTTTTTAAAATGCTTATACGCTCAACGGATATTCGGATTTAAGTTCTCTTCATATAAAATATTCGTTCGTACATATTTAAAAAAATATATACTTAAGTGCCACGTCATATGATGATTAATGCGAATACGTTTAAAAAACATTACATTAAAAAAGTGTTTTCGCTTTCTGACAACATCAATCATACATCGATATGATATCGACAAGTCTTCCGGTTGATATTCATAAAAATGTTTTCGCATTCAATTGTATTTATCTGAGATAATTTGATATTTTTTGACGTTTTCAATCGCAAACACGATAAAATATCTAAATCAAAGGAGTTTCCTTGATGACAAATCTGAAGTAATTGAATTATCTTTAATTACTCGGAGTGTATCTACTTTGAAAAGGTTGAAAGGGCACTTTTTGCGACTTTTAGCATTTCGGCAAGATTAATAACATTTCACGCATTGTCTCTCCTAATTCGAAAGTTCTATAGGAGACATCTCGTAGAACCTCCATCAATTCGCGAGACATTTTGCTGTCTTGCAAATACGAGCGGACAAAGTGAGGAAAGCGTCTTTGTGTCTTTGTCCGAAGAGTTTCCCAATGATTTTACCTAATAAACGACACTCAATAGAATAAAATAAAATAAATTCCTCGCATTTTCAGAATTCTTTTTTTGTTTTTAATGCGCGATCGAACGTCTGGATAGGTTTCGCTTTCAGACATTTGAAAGTTTCTTACAATATCGTATTAATATAACCAGCTGCGTAGACTAGTGGTTATAATATTATGCTTTCGAGCGGAGTGGTCACGGTTTGATTCCAACAAGTAGCTGTTGGCCAGACCTTGGTTTGTAACTTCAGGTCGATCGTCTTAATTTGCCCATTTTACTGCTTTTCATTGAAAAGGTTCCTGTAAATTAGCATTTCCTTCCAAATCTCTCTTGCATATTCAGCGTCTTGATATGTAAAGGCGAGTGTATATATTCTATTGAAATCAATAAAATAATAATAATAATAAATCAACCAGCAGCGTGGACTAGTGAATACCATATTATGCTTTTGAACACACGGTTCGATTCCCACTAGTAACTGTTGACCAGACCTTGATTAGTGACTGCAGATCGATTGTTTCCTATCAGAGTTTGTCAATTTTTCTGATTTTCATTGAAACGGTTCCTGTAAATTAGCATCTCCTATCCAATATCTCTTGCAAATCTCAAGTTATTTAGCGTCTTGAGGTTTGCCAATTTCCATAATAAAATTCTGCAAAAATTTCTCCATGTCATTGTGGATGATGTTTGTATGAATTCGCGTTGTATAAAAATGCTTATATTATTGTATAGTATATTAATTAGTACACTCGTCGCTTTGGAGAGATCTGTAAAGGCGAGTATATGTACATGTTCGATTTAAATAAAATAAAAAATAAATATGATAAATAAAACTGCACTTAAACTGTTGCTTAAGCATATGTATTATTCGGAAAATAAATATACGGAGTCAAATTCACAATTTGTCACTTTGTGGAATCAAACCGGTCGGAAAATGATATAAGTGGATTATGTAATGGACTATCTTATCATTTTTTGTAAAGCATAAACGACACATTAATTTTCAGTGTGGCATATTCTAGTGGGATCCCTCCATTATTTATGATTTATCGTAAAAAATTTCTCGCTCGCAATATAATAATCTGCTGTTTTTTTCTTTAAAAAGTATTGTCATTGTATATTATGAGGATTTCGCTGATTTCTATCTCATATATAATATTATTCCTTTGGGAATGATATGAGTTTGGGAACATTTTTTTATGTATTTAAGGAAAATTTGAATTCACCTTGACAGTTTTTGCGTACCTAAATACATACAACATCTTTACATACAAAGAGCGTTCAGAAAGTTCCCGAAATGTAAATTATTAGAATACGAAATGATATATTAAAATGCATCTAAGGATACCACTCTTTATGAATCGATTGACTGCTTAAATGAGGGTCGAATGAACTTCAAAGACGACAATTTGTACCGTGGGTATTCTAGTGAAAAGTGTTCAAATTATTAGCAAGACCAATGCATAAGATAAGCAAAGAGCATTCGAAAAAAATAAGCTCAATCTAAAAAAGCTTTCAAAACGTCTAGAAATAACACCGAAAGGCTTAAAAGAGTGGACATACCTTATGAAAAATTTGCCCCTCGATCTAATTTGCATTTAAATTTTCCAGGAACTTTATGAATACCTTCGTACTTTTCCATTCTGAATTTTAAATAAAGCACAGTTTTTTTTTAGCATGTGAAAGTAATATTTGCTTATGTTATATGAGTTGAATTTTCCGGTGGGTAATATTTCTCGTTAAAAGGGTAGAGACAATATAAGAAGTCTAGCAAATATTTTCGACTTTCCGTATACATATCTTGTTTTCGAATAATGATTGCGTATTTCAGATGTGACTTTTGTTCTCAAGGAACGTGTTCCATACAATTGCCAATGGAGCACGTTTGAGATGGTAAACACATCCTGTATATATTTCCAAACCTCCTTTTCGAAAGCGATGTTAATATTTGCCACATTTCCAAATAATTGTGTGACGTTTCGCCTCTAGAGAATGTCGAGAGTCGTCACACTCTCCGACTCTCCCACCTCGAATGCAAATTTAACCGAATTTCCGGCGAAAATAAAAATAAAAAAGAAAACATGAAACGTTTCCGTTTCGAGACATCGAATTTATACATTAATTTGGAATGCAAACGAACTCAGAGAGAGGTCTTTTTAGCGTACCGACACGAAGATCGTTACTACGTGGTTGTGTTGCCCTTTTTTTTGCAAGACTAATTTAAGTGTGCAATTCGTTCTGATTAAAGTAGTTGCAGAACGTGTATACTATCGTTTTGATTGCATAAAATAAGTATTACTTTAATTGTAAAATTTTATCTTAAAAATATGTACCTAAGCTTAATAATTTTATCAAAACTTATCTTACCATTTTTGGAATTAAAAAATACCCTAGGTTGGAAAAGACGTAAATTTGATGAGGAATTCGTAATAAAAAAAAACTTTTATACTGCGCCAGTTAGCCAAAGTTTTGGGAAAACCGTAAATTCAAGCGATTTTTTTTAAATATATATAAGTTAAGTACCACTTTCGTAGTTAATTTTTTATCTATATTATAATATTATTACACAAAAAACCTCACTCTTCATACACATACATAGTTTATCCTGGTTCGTCTGAACATGCCTATACATAGACACTGATTTATGAAAAATCATTAATTTCAATAACACTTCATTAAAATAAAATAATTGAAATCATCAGTGGTTTCGTTCATTGCCAGCATTCTCTGGACTTTTCATATTTTGTTAACGCGAATTTTAAGCAATGTTACAGACTAACTGTAAGTTACAAAGCTGATTTTTTTTATACTTCTACAATTTTATACTTTCAATTGAAAATATTTCATGCATATATTTGATATACAAGAGATGCGAATATATTGCGGTTTTAAAGTGGCATATTTTTATATTACAAACTCTACATGTATTTTCATTAAAAAGTAATGACATACATACTGACATATGAGAAAATAAGGCAATATATTTTATCATTCTGAGGACAATAATTTGCGCTAAAGCATTTAGAATTTTATAATATAACCAGCAGAAGAGACTAGTGGTAAACATATACATTTTTAATGCTTTGAACAAAATGGTCACGGTTTCAAATCCCACTGGTTTCTGCTGGCTAGACCTTAGATTTGTGACTCCAAGTCGATAGTTTCCTATCAGAGTTTGCCAATTTATCTGCTTTTCATTGAAACGGTTCCAAAAAACCCATTTTCTAGTTTTCAACACTAGAATTTGTCTGAATTGTATTAAATTCTTCAAATTTGTAAATTTGACCATATATGTTTCTGTGGGTGTTAATTGATATGTATTTACTTTGTATAATAAAATGCACAATTTTTCCGGCCAGGAAGGAGCATTGGGGTTACCTGTTAGACCTTCTTGGTGTAAAATAAAAATAAAATAAAACAGAACGCGGTTAGCCTTGAAGTGTGGAACAGGGTTAGTATTTTATTGTGTAATAATAATTTCTTCGAGAGGTGAACGTTCTGAGATGACTTGTAAGTAATGTAAAACACGTATCCAACTCAATTATCCTATCTTGTAATCTGTTTGTTGAGTTTCACCTCTATTTTGACACAAAAGCGATCCGAGAATTAGTGTGTGTGCGTATTCGAAGGTTGTTAATGTTACGCAAAAGTTATCCTGTTGTTGTAATATGTTGCAGTTAGGCGAAAAGTATACACACATAACCTCACGAGCAGGATAATTCAGTTTTTAGTTGTTTCAAAACATAATTTCTTAGGAAGTTCTTTCGCTGAAACTTTCCCAGCGCTAAATAATTCATATTTAGCAAGCGTGTAGTACAATATACAGCTCGCACGCGTTGTAAAATTTATATGTTTACATTTTAGTATCGCTCTCGAGTTGAAATTGTCACAATGTAAATAAACGTACCTTTGAACGTACTGTGTGTGTTTTGATATGTGTCCTGCCCGGGAACAATTTTAAATGGTACTCCGACATTTCAGACAATATCAAGCTGACATTTGTTGGAACCGTTTCAATGAAAATCATATGAATTGGCAAACTCTGATAAGAAACGATCGACCTGGAGTCACAAACCAAGGTCTGGCCAGTAGCTCAAACCCGTGACCACTTTGTTCAAAAGCATATATGCTTATCACTAAGTCCATACTGTCCTGAATCTCGAAAAAGCAGAATAAACGTATAACAGGCCACCGGTACTTTCAAATATTTTAAAACGCAAAAAAATATATATAATACATATTTGCGAGATATTTTTCGAAATGAAGAAAAGTGGACAAACATCAAATAACATATAACGGCTCAAATCACCACTGCTTTGATGATCTATAATATAATGTGTAAAAATACCAAATGATTTTTTTATATCTTCATTGTAATTACATTGATGATACCCACGACATTATCTATGTATTTGAGGAATATAAGAAAGATAACAAAACAAAATTCGATAATTTAACATGCGTACAACTGCACACATACTGGCTATGAGAGTATTTTCGATACAAATTGAGCGAAAATGTAGGGATTTAAAATTCAGCACACTTCCAATTAACCCTTTTAAACAAAAACAAAAAATAGTGTAGCCAGAACACTATCTCAATAAACATGTTTCAATAGAAAATAATCAATATAAAATAGTATTAACAGTGGGAAAAAATCCCAAATGAAAATACGTCCTTTTGACTTTTGATTTGAACTGGACGACTATTTAGAGAGATTTAAAAGCTAAAAAGTACTACAAATAAAAGATAATATTACCGACTATAGATTTCAATATTTATTTTGAACAGGAAATTGACAGATTTTGAGACATCGATCGAACAAAACCAAGATATAGAAAAATCGCATGATTTAAAAAACACATATACTTACATATGTATGTATCTCCGAATCTCGAGCTAATCAACATTTTTATTACCAGATTCGTGTTTAATGTATATATATCTATAAGAAAAGTCATATCTCGTCTCTATAAAATCATTTTTCGTGTCGAACAGTGTTATTATACACATTAAATACCAAGAAGATAAAAATAATTGAAAAGATCAAAATAAAATAATAAAATATTGTTTTAAGCAATACACTAATTCCGTTCACGAATTCTGACCAAAACTTTATCAACTCCAAGTTAGTACATAATAAATAAAATTTTTCAGCTCGAAACGTTCAAGGGTGTGGTAACAATATTTTTGACTATTCTAAGAGTAAAAATACCCACTTCCGGTTTATTAAATTTAATGTTCCGGTTTAAAGTCTTCGATGAGCAGCCCATGTATGAATCGTCACTTGATAAAAAGTTATCATACAATAGTGAATAGTATAAAAAAACCCAACATTGAATATTTTTCTCTTATATAGTATTTACTTGAAACTTGTCTTCATTCAAACATACATATAATGATGTTCATTCGAAACTTTTTAAAATTTTATTTCAATTCAGATATGTACTCGTATAGCGTGTCAAACGACAGACTTTGATCGTTTTCACGTATTGTTCAAAAAAGAGTATACGGATTTATATAAAACGTAATAAATAGTTGATAGCACCAATTCCGGATCAAAAGGATTTGTGAAAACACCTCTGAATATAAATTCGATTTTGAGAATAGGCGTGCACGTTGAAAATGGCGAAACCTTGAATTATAAAACTGGTGGAAAATTTGTAGCAAACGTGCGGATAAAAGGCATGCTGTGTAGAATAAAAATATGCATTAATACTTGTAAACAACGATTTGATCAAATTTATAAATACATATTATGCCACAATGGTCTGTTTAGAATAAAATAAATAAATAAATATTGGATGCATGTATGTATATTTACAAATTCTTATTTTTATTCAAATACACGCCTTTACGGATCGCTCGCGACGAGTGTACTAATACATATACAATACAATAATATAATCAATACGAGTATTTTATACAATGCGAATTCATACAAATATCATCCACAGTGTCATCTATGGAGCAATTTTTGCAGCATTTTATTATAGAATTTGACGAACCTCAAGACGCTAAATAACTTGATATTTGCAAGAGAGATTGGATAGGAGATGCCAATTTACAGGAACCGTTTCAATGAAAATCAGAAAAATCAGCTGGTAACTAAAAATAAAACTATCACTGTTTGATCTGTGTACATGTGTAGCTTGTATTGGTTAGAAAGTTTGTTATGAAGGAATAAACAATGAAATTTGAGGTTATGGGTAGTTGTTGAACTAATTGTATGTATGTAAGCTTATTGTAAAAAACTAAATGTATGTAAGCTTATTGTAAATCATATTAACAATTAGATACAACATAACTTCTTATTGAATACTTATCTCGCAGATAAAACTCCGTGAAGAGATATACTTAAGCCGTGAATGTCAGATTTGACACATTTAGCCATAAACCAATATATATTGTTGAAGCGTGTGGAATCTATTGTCGATTTGGGTATCACTTTTGATCCTCAGCTCACCTTTCACAACCATATCAAAAAAGTCGCTGACGTTTCCTTTCGTCGACTTGGATTTGTTTTGAGATATGCAAGATTATTCTCCAATCCTTTGTCTTCTCGCTTGCTTTTCAATTCGCTTGTGAGAAGTAAGCTAGAGTATAATGCGATTGTGTGGAATCCGCATGAAGCAAATTACTCTCTGATGATTGAGAAAGTGCAAAAAGCATTTCTTCGTTTCCTATATAGGAAAGAATATGGGTATTACCCATATCTCTACCCCACTCCTTTCCTTTTGGGCATGCTTGGGTATAATTCCCTTGAACTTCGGAGAAACTTCTCATTAATTCGTTTCGTTCTCCTGCTCTTACGTGGTAATACGTCATGCCCGTTGTTGCTGGAGCAGTTGGGGCTTTATGTCCCTATTCACTATGTGCGTGGTAGACATCATCATTTGCTGGCTGTACCTCCTGCCCGCACAGTCCTTTTTCGAATGGCTCCTATTCCAAGAGCTATCCGACTTCTTAATGAAATCGTTGCTGCCGAGACTGAATGTGATATTTTCCACCTTAGTGAGCGTAAATTGTCGGAAATTACTCTAACCCATTTATCTGGTAGTCTGCGCTCATCATTGTTTTCATGATTGATTGTGATTTATGAGTGAAATTTTGATTAACTCTCTTCCATTTGGGCCTTACAGGGATGTTTTGTATTTGTAGTTGTTTCTTACATATTTATTGAAACTGGCTGTAGGTGCAAGGCATTCCTTATGCTATATTTACCCACTATGTCACCACTATTTGAGTATGATTAATGTAAATATTACAATAAAAATGTATGTACAATTCATAGATGTCTCGTTAATTGTCGAGTTTGTCAGTGTCTCGTAATTTAGCGACTTATGTATATAATAAAAAAAATGCTGCATTGTTTGTAATTTGGCCAGGAAGGCGCATTGGGGTTTACCTGTAATGCCTTCCTGGTATGAAATAAAATAAATAAATAAAATAAATAAATAAAATAAAGACGATAAACGATATATAATAATAATAATTATTATTTTTAGTTGTTTGTGTATATATATGTTTTGTTTTTGTTATGTCTAATTTATTATTTTGTTTCTTGTCTTTTCTGTTATATTTTTGACCATTGTGGCGCATTAGGAATTCCTGTAATGCTACAACGGTCCAAACTTAAATAAATAAATAAATATATCGTGTATTACCCTACAAGAAGCTACACGCCAAATTTGAAATTTATATATACATATGAGAGTTAAAACTATAAATATTTATATATTAGAGATAACGAGAACCAATAGAGCAAATTTCATAAATTATAGAGTAAATTATAGGCGTCTTAACAATTAAAATCTTATATCGCCATATCAAGGCGAACAGGTTGGAAGATACGGGACGAACGCTTATTAAACGTCAAGAAGATTTACTTTCCGCGTGTTTAAAACGCGTTGTATACGATATTTTATCTCCAACGTAATGGCAGACGATACATTAACGTGTATTGATGACCAAAATGAGCAATATGGCAAAGTATGAAAACGATTGGATAAGAGATAAAAATGACCACTGACACGAAAGCCATGTTAAACGTAAAGGAGGTATTTAAAAATTGGCAGACTTTGATAGGAAAAGATCGACTTGGAGTTACAAACCAGGGCCTGGCCAACAGCTACTAGTGGGAATCGAACCGCGATAGCTCTGTTCAAAAGCATAATATGCTAATCACTAGTCCATGCTGTTGGTTACATAAGCAATCGTGTCTTATGTTGAATTTTGAATATGTTAAATGGAAAGATGTTAAGTTTAATAATACATATACTTTACAGTTTACATTTCTCGTATTTTGTATAAGGAAATTTGCTCAAATCGATCGATGTTTTTCCCGCGAGAGCTGTGCTCTCATTGACAGGATAACGGCAATTTCCTTAATATCCTTCGGCAAATTTACTAAACGGATGAAACGGGAGCGCTCATCTGCCGGCTTCGTCGGATGATTCGCGATAAAATTGCGGAAATATCGGATGTAATAGGCGAAATTTATTTAGGAAACGGTAGTATGTATCGAATATGCAATATCAGAAAAGGAACAAATTCAATGGGCTTTTATAACGTTAAACCGGTTATACCCTTCAGAAAAAGTAATGATATATCTAAGGTTTATGATATTAAATATTTTTATATTCGTTAGCTAATGAAATAATTCTGAAACAGTAACCATCTTTTTATGAACAGTCTCTTTGGTAAATTGTCTTTGTATGAGTCGTCCTTTGATGACATTAATAAGTCTTCGTAATAATAATTAATGCATAGTATTTTTCTCTTATTTATATATATGGATATATAAAGTCGATAATGAAACACGTCAGTACCAAAAAAGTACCAAAAATATTCCTCCCACAGGAAAAATCTATTTTTCTATGTGGTTTTATTCTTATACTCGTAAAAAGGTAACGAAAAATCAACGGAGCATATCTTTATTAGAATGGTCGCAATTTCGGTGAAAAAATTGATTTTTTTTTTGCAAAACGTAAAAGTCTTACGATGGAAATCTTACAATCATTTATAAGCGTGAAATATTTAAAAATAGTATCAAACCTTTAAGTAGCGGGATTTTTAGTTGAAATTTTAAGGTGAAATCTAATAATTGTACGTGTTTTAGCTGCAGATATTTTCGATAACCGATTTACATATATCCTTAAAAGATTAATTATACATATCTTTAAAGTCTTTGATATACCTATACATATTTTATAATTTAAAGATATAAATATATACATATTTATATCTTTAAAAGATTAATTAAAGAGTGTCTAAAAATGTGTCTATTTGAAAATCTGAATGGTATATATTTTTTTCAATTTTCCCAAAATTTCCGGCGAAAAAACCAGGTTTATTCCTAGGAATAAGCCGGGTTTTTTCATACAGGCTCATCTCTAGTGCTCAACAAATTTTAGGTATAACTTGGTATTCAGACTTTACTTCTAGATATGAAATTTAAGTTCAATAAACTAAAATGTTTCTGAGAAAAACATAAAAATCCTCAATTCTCTAAAGTCAAGGTACTACTTCCGGTTGTAGTAAAAATAATAAAAACATATTTTTGTATAAAATTAATAATTTTTACATACCTCCTTTACGTTTCACTTACGATTACAATTCAGGAAAAAGTTTGCCTCTTATCCGATCGTTTTTATACTTTGCCATATTGCTCATTTTGGTCATCAATATAATTATTACCTGTAAAAAGATTTCAGTCGAATCAAGTGGTTTGGGAGATAATTGAATCGAGAAACTTAAAGAAAAAAGACACCTACAAGGGAAGGTACCATTTCCGGTCAACTTTAAAATTTGAAAAAAAATTCCATTACTACTAAATTAGATACTAAATTTCAGTTTGATAGGACTAACGGTGTTCAAAAAATCACAGACACACACACACTTTTTTTTTAGATCATGAAAACGTGATCAGTGATCAATTCTGAGTTCAAATCAGTCAAAGTCAATTCTGAGTTCAAATTTTCGCATCATCACAATACTTCATCTATTGTTACTACGTACATAGTTAAGGTAAATATACATATATAAGTCCATGAATGATACAAGCTTTTAGCTTTTAACGTTCATCAAATATGTACTACGTATAAATACAATTTTATTACACATATAATATGCCTTAAGATATGTAAATTGCAAAAAAAATCTTTCAGGAAAGTTATATGTGATGTAATCACCCGTATGACAAAAATAGATACCCACATACATATTAGACACACTTCAAAAGCACACATAACTTTGAATTTATTGGAAACATTCCTTTTTGGAAATTCGCAGAGCGTCAAACCGAGTTTATAATAAGCAGACTTGGCGAAACTTTACTCAGGACGTAGCAAGATCCATAAGCAAGTTTGCGAATATTCATCAATGTAAACACAGTCTGGATGCGAAATGTGATATAAAGTTCAACGACAAGCATGTCTATGTATAGTATATGATATAATGGGTCTGAATAAGTGTATGAAACGAGATATCTATAAATCACAGCCTCCAAGGGAAACACTGTGAGTATGCCCCTTGGCTGCGTACGGGACTTGTGTGCAAAATTCTATGGGTATTTATCATACTGGGGAATTGTTGGGGTGTTTGTGTGTGTGTGTGTACACATTCGCTTATCATATTTCAAATGTTGAATTTTGTGTGGCTTTGTATTTTTTTCTACGTTGGAATGAGAAGGGTGTGCTCTCTTCGTTCGTCTGCCGGTGTGAATTTTCAAGATTTAATATGCAAATGTGGGAAAACTTTAGGGGAAATTATTTGCAATGTTGGCCGAGTGGAGTTTTGCAGTGGTTTATTTAGTATAAATATAAATATTTCTAAATATTTATATGTAGCATTGTATATCAATGTACTATTCTTTATAAATGTTTGTCCAGATTAATACAAATGACTGGAAAATTCTTAAAAATAATCCTTCATATTGACACACTAGTGTCTTGCAAGTTGATTTCAACGGGTGATTTCGGAAATGAATTGATACACGAATTAAAAAAAGATATATATGTATATGTATATACATACATATATATATATATATAAAATTGAATATCTGTTTGTCTGTCTGTCTGTCTCCTAAACCATTCAATCGATTACAATGTAACTTTCAGGATTTGTTGTATGCATGTCCGGGAAGCTCACTGTGAAAACGGGAATAAACCTCTTAATAATAATATTCGTAATTACGATTTTACCGACGCAAAAATTTGAAACGCCATTGTGTAGTCAAGGAGATGTGTTTGTTGGTAAACACGTTACCAGTTGGGTTGAAGAGACTTTCGGCTTTGAAGAGACGTTATTTGAGCTCCAACAATCACTTGAAACGGAAACGAGAATTGGATACCTTATTCTGGCATTGCAATGCATGCCGGGATTAGCTAGTGTTACATAAAAATATAATGGAAGCTAATTTATAGGCGCGCGCACGTATTAATAGTAAAAAGTTGAATGCGCGCATTACACGCTCGCCGATCCAACCCGTTCACCAGTACAAAATGATGAATGAATGTGTGTGTGTGTCTTCATGGATGTATTTATGTGTGTACGCTGACGTTATAATGCTTGTCGATGATTCGTTATAATGATCGTGTTGTATTCTTACGTTTTGTTGGCAGCTTTTTAGCTGTGACGTACATATGTTGAATCAAAACGACTATTATACTTCGGCCAGCGTTATCGCACACATATATACATTCACAGACACACAGAATAGCGTTATTATATATATATATATATATATATATATATATATATATATATATATATATATATATATATATATATATATATATATATATATGATATTGTAGCATATGCGAAACGGAGCCGCCATTTTAATTGGTTTTCGAGGATTATCTCCAGCCTTAAGTGCAGTCGGCTAACAATGGAGAGGCCTAAATTGACTTAGTGGTCGGTAACGACACTCCCGCTGGAGTTCTCAGCACTGACAGTGCAAAACCCTGGGACTGCGTGTCGAGACCGTGAGATTGCATATCTGGTACGTGACTATAACAATAGGTAAACAAAGTGTCGAGGAAGACGCACTGAGCGACCTGCCCTTTATAAGCAGGTACTTAGGCCATACCAAAGCATTCTGGAAGGAGCACTGGCAGTGAGTGGATCTCCTTAATCACCCAATAAATGCGTTGAAGCCACTTTGGCCTTTTATTTGGATCCTACACCCACCCCTAAGCAACAATATATTATATGTATATCTGGGTTATTTAAACATTAAAACTTATCATCAAATCAGAGGTACTTACATTTATAATTTATACAAAATATCTTGTAACGCAATAACGGTAATTAACGACCGAATTTCGTGATAGTGAAAGCGATACAATCTTAAATTGAATAGTATAAAATTAAATTCAAAATATTGAATGCCAACGGATGATTAAAATCGAATCATAAATATTTACGCGTTAATTAATCTCTCAGTCGAGGCAAGGAATAAAACCGACGGAGTAGGAGGCCGTTAAAATTGTATACGAGATCACGAGATAAATACAATAGATAAGAGAAAGCGTCGGGGTGTAAGTTTAAAGGGATGAAATCTAACCGATCCGTGTTAAAGATAGCTTAGATAGAGGATGGAGAGGGGGGGGGGGAGGGATGATTAATGGAAATATGGCTCGCTGACCAACGGTTCATCAACAATATTAATAATACGTTCGACCACTATCAACACAAGCACTTGCTGTAGTATATAGTAGATATATCATTTAATTTAAATTTCATATTCATACATAAAGAGTGATTCATGGATCAAAAGGATATTTTTATTAGTTTTACCTTTTTAAAATTTGTGAGCTGACTTTGAACCACTTTCAGTCTTCCGAACGCTTTGATATTTTACCGACATACCGACATAAGCAAATATCTCCGGTATTAAACTAGACGAATTTATCCGTCAAAGAAATCATTAAAAAATCATCAGAATAATCTGTGAGATCGACGTAATGACAGATAGCTATCTAAGCGCGCCTTTCTAACAGCTCTGCGAAGCTCAAACGTTTAACGGTTGAATAATTATAGGAGCTACTTTTTTCATATCTTATAAAGTTTATGTTACAAGCTATCACGCGTTCTCATATACAACTTTAATTCACTTATAGATTATGTAAATAATTAAATAAAGTCAAAATGCACCGCAAGTGTACCGACGTATTATGACCAAACGCCGTTTTTAAAACTAATAAACGAACTTAACTCAATTTTTGACATTTTTAGAGAAACGACTTCTTCTGAAACGATCACTTCAAAATCTTATAAAATTTGAAGATTAAAATTAATTTTATATTTTACTTATTATAAGTCGAATAACATATATTTGTACTATATATCGATGGGTACAGATATTGTATGTCCATTCTTGAATTTGTTTCAAATTTTAAGTTTGTAGATGCTGGAATTATTCAGGTTTTTCTTTTCAATCTAATTTATGTGGAATAAATTCGATACAAATTTAGAAATGGACATACACTATCTGTGCACCAAGCCATCGATATGTAGGTCTATTAAAATTATTGTTTGACTATGTATTTCTTTATTTTATATACCATGATGCCATTAATGGTTGCCTCAAAGTGACACAAATGGTTTTAAACTTGTATATATGTACATATATCTCTTAGTGAAAAAAATGTATAAGAGGAAGTATGAAAGCATGTAATACAAAGTCTATATGAATTTGGGGGAATTCACTGTTATAACAGAACAACTATTTATAATGTGAGTTGTAACGGGGTGGTAGATAGCCGTGTATGGATAGCTAGCTGTCATCGCTCCAATCTAACACAAGATTCCAATTTAAATTTCAATGAGTTCGCTAGTGATTTAATTTCTCTAGCTTCATGTCGGAGACATTCGCTTACCTCAATTTTAGCTAACCCCTGTATATCAAAGTGACCTAAATAGTGGAAGTGGCTCAAAATCAGATGATAATTTATTAAAGTAACAATATAATAAAAACAAATGGCAAACTATGATTGGAAATGATCGATTCGGAGTCACAAATATTCAAGTACGACCAGCAGTACTACAGATTATACTCGGAATAAATTATTTTTGACCAAGGTCAAACCAGGGCTGGAGCCCAGAACTTCTTGGTGGTAAGCATTGACGCAACCACCGAGATATACTTCTGGCATTATTTTTTGAACTCGGAATCAATCACTCATCACGTCTTTATGATGCCAATTTCTTTAAAATTGTATGTTGACCAGAAGTAATACGTTCCTTTTAATCTTAAAGTCTCCTTTTATTATAAGTTTTTGCATTCAATTTTATCCAAAACCGCTAAACAATATTTACATGTAAATGAATTTCATATACTAAGTACATATTTGTTAAATATTTTACCTCAACCGGATGTAATATTTTTAATTTAAAGTTTTGAGGAGTTTTGAGCTTCTCTTCCAAGCCCTAATCTTTCACGTCTACATAGTAACACTATGTCGGCCACCGATTCATATTTGTATCATGTTGGGTGCACAACGCTTACTGGCCGCCGACACATATATGTATGATTCATATATGATTCACGACTGCGCGAACTGTTTCAGTCGGCTGATATATTTTTGTATCACGTTTTCGTCAATCATTTGTGGCCAATGATACAATTTTGTATAACGTTTATTGTAACAGTTCGCGCAGTCGTGAATCATACATATATGTATTATACCTATATACTAGTTATTTTACCCGACTTCGCTCGGTGTTTGTAATACATATAAACCGCTTAAACATGACTAATCTAATAAACATTTTATTAAATTTATTTTAATAGTTTTATTTTATATAAATTTATTTGAATGTTCGTTTGTTTTTTTATTAAATTGACTGTCACGAACAAACAAACATATATACTAAGTCTCTTAAGAAATTATATGTATACCAGTATTATACCTATATGTATACTTTGTTCCAGATGTTATTTTGCAAACAGCTGTATTAATTACACCCTCTGTTGTCGCGATTTTATGTTTATAAAACATTCAAATTTTTAATAATGCTATAATACTTGCATTTCTTTCTATAAAAATAATTGCTCTTCAACTAATCTAAAACAAAATCTATTTAAGACACACTAGCAATTTAAAACATAAATGAAAGAAATTTTTTTACAAATTAATCACCAACTTACCCTAAAAATATAGTAAAGCTGCAGCAAAAGATAAAATCACAGTGTTTTTTTAACGAGATAATAAAAAATCTTAACAGAAACGCTCGTATATGCTTTACGTAATTCAGGAGCAAACTCATTTCTATCATTTCACTTTTATTTTTGAAGACATTTTGAAGGATAATATTGTATTATTTTTTATTGGTGAATATAGTAGCAAATAAGGATGAGCTTACAAAAAAAAACTAGTCCAAAAGATCTTATTGTGAATTATTTATAGCCGTTACAATGGGCGTGAACGAGGTTCAATCGTGTGGCGTAATATTCTGTCCTGGGACTGTACATTCATATATGCAAAGTCTCTTTCAAAATTATATATTAGATGTATTAGCGGCCAGTAAGCGTTGTTCACCCAACATGATACAAATATGAGTCAGCGGCCGTCATAGTGTTAAACTTAATATCAACCCAAAGTGGCAGCTTTCTCTTGTTCGCTTTTTCCTCCTATTTTTTCGACCTACTAAATTTTTGCTATTTACCAGAAAATTACAGTATAATCCTTGTATCAATAATTGTATCAACAATTTTTTTTATTATTATTTATGATTTTGTTTATGAAAGTAATCATTTTTGAAAACATTTCATGAGTATTGTTTTCGCTTTGAACAGACTTCGTTCCCAAACGACCACTATATAATACACGCATCCGTGAATAATCCCTCGAAGCGTTAACCCTTCCGAGTGCAGCAATTCGTACGCCTTTTTTCCATCAATTTACGATTTATTCCGTACGGGGACTTGGTTCAATTTATCAAACCGAAACCGAACGCAAATTACCATACGACCGGTGTACAGCAGAATATATCCTGGGCTTTCGGCCATGATTGACGACTCTTCTCAACCCCCCCACCAGAACCATCGAGCCCGATGATGAGAACAACCCCCCATCCCACCCCCCCCCCGGTTCATTGTTTTTCACCGACCGATATTAATTAACGCGAGCCTCCTTCCCCTTCGTTTTCCCCCTCATGTCGTAATTTCCCTTCCATTCGCGCGCGCGCGTTAATTTGAATTTAGCAGAGAAAGGGTCAATATTGCCTAGCCGATTTTGATACATCTCGTCCGGGGGGATTGATTGATAAATCGCTCTCGTACAAAATGTTAACCCTTCCGCTTCCTCTCCCTCACTCTCCCTCTATCGCTTTATCATTTGAGGGATGTGTGAATGGGGTCGTATTCATAATTGCGAATTATCTGCACATATGGACATGCATTGTTACAATTACGTATATTATACAATAAAAATAATAATATTGTTATCTATAATACAGTTTTAAATACGAGTATTTATTTAACACTTGCTTTACTTTAGATCTGCTAATCACTGTGCTGGACCCGTTAAAAATGTGTGTTTTAAGTTAAAATAATGCAAAATCTGTGAACTTTTTTAGTGTAATTATGTAGCTATAAAATCATTTGATCGTATATTAAACGTCGAATAATACAAATGTCAAAAATAACAAACATAATTGCTGAAGTAGAGCCATCATTCCAAGGCGGATATCATTCTTACAGTGACTGTTGAGCGCGGGGTATCGAATTACCCATCTATCTGGCATCTGTGAGGCACGCGTACAAGAGGCTTCTCGCGAAAATAATTATTTCTGTTGGTATTGATTAATGTTTTTATTTATAAATGATATGATTCGAATTATAGAGGCTTTGATGAGAAATATATAAAATATGAAGACTCTGCATTCAATATATTTGGATAAATCAAATAAAATGTAAGTTGTGGTCACTCGCTATCCATCACAGTGCGGCAAGTGTTAACGGGGCTAGATCACTAGGTAGCATGTGGATTGAATTATTAGAATGCTCTGATTTAAGTGGAAAAACATTGTGCAATTAATGAAGATATGAAATTATAATTAAACTAATGTTGTGGACGTTGAAATTTCAACGGGTGCTATTTTTTAATTGTTTGGTTCAAAACCTCAATAAATAAAATAACCCAGATGGAAATTGAATCGGGTGTTTTATTTTATTTTTTTATTTTATTTATTTTATTTTACATATATACCAGGAAGGCCTTACAGGAAAATCCCAATGCGCCTTCCTGGCCAATTACAAATACAAATGCAGCATTTTTTTATTATAAGTCGTTGAATTGCGAGACACTGAAAAAACTCGCAAATTAACGAGACATCTATGAATTGTACATAAATTTTTATTGTACATCCATCAAATTTCAAATAGCGGTGACATAGTAGGTAGGAAGGATTTTTAGCCAATTTTTTTTTCCGGGAACCGTTTCAACAATGAAATCAGAGAAAATTGGCAAACTCTGATAGGAAACGATCAACCTGGAGTCACAAATCCAGGTCTGACCAACAGCATACTCTGAAAAATTAATTTTCATTCAGGGATAGAACCCGGCACCTTCTTGACGGTAAACAGAAGCTTAACGTCCGAGCTATGCTGCTGGCTTATAATTAAGAACTACCTACCTACCAAAATATAAAACACCAATTGAAAAAACAAAAATTAATTAAATTAATTTTCAATAGATGGCGCTAAATGCTTGTAAGACTATTTTCCTAAAGGAAAAATTGATAACAAACAGTATATTTACAGTTTTTTTCTTGATTCATTATTATATTCGTACATTTTGTAGGCAGTATTTTAACAGTGACGTACATATGTACATACATGTCGAATTGAAATGACTATTATACTACGGCGAGCGTTATCTCAGACTGACAAAATAGTGCTATTATATTATGATAAAATTCTGAAAAACGCATAAAAATATATAATTTTTTTTTTAAAACAAGCTTTAAATAATATAAATCAATAATTTAAATCAAAAATTTAATATTTAACAAGAAATATTTAGACACTATCGTAGAATGTTTCTCAAAAGTATTAAAACCGATTTTCTGCGGTCTGTTCAATTCGATGGGTTAAACTGTAACAGTTTCATTGGTAAAATTAAATGGTTTTATTGATTGGGCTTTGATCTCTATATAAATCACTTTTTACAAGGTTTTTATTAGCTCTTACTTCGTTCGTTAGTCTGACATACTTCCTACACTCTTCCGATCGCTTTGAAACTTTGCCATTTTGCGAAGTTTGGCAGCCGATAGATATTTCAATTAGGTCCGCTAAGTCGATGGTGAAATATTTATTTATTTTATTTATTTAATATTTAATATACTTGGGGGAGGCGGCAAAGCTGATAGGCCCATATATAACCGTAATAAAAATCCAAAAAATCTAGAGACGATGACAGCTCTTAACTGTTATACATATGTACGTTCTGGTGATTGACCATACAATTGCTTATTATATTATTAAAATTCCAATTAATACATACTGTGTAGATTGCATTGTTATCTATGTACGTAGTAACAATAGATGAAGTTTTGTGATCATGCAAACCTATCAAACATGTTTACTCTTCACGAAAAAATTTAAGTATAATTTTTGTATCAATCTGATGAAAAAAAAGCACTAAATTTAATAAACCGGAAGTGGGATTTTTTCTTCTTAGAAAGGTCAAAAATGTTGTGAGCACGATTCTGTCCACATCCCTTAAAGTATCAAACTGAAAGTTTATATTTATATTTTTATGTACTAACTTAGAGCTGATAAGGTGTTGGTCAGAATTCGTAACCTGGAAGTAGTATTTTTTTTAAAACAATATTTCATTATTTTATTTTGACCTTTTCATTTAATTTTATTTTCTTGATATATTTACTGATAGTTATTTTAAGTAATTAAAAAAAATTGAACAAAATCCGACAACCAGAAGTAGAACTTTTGTGTTGTGTAAGTTTCCCTACATTTGCGTTCAATTTGTATCGAAAATGCTCTCATAATCGGAATGTGTGAACGTAGATGTCTGTTTAATTATTGAATTTTGTTTTGTGACCTTCTTATATTCCTCAAATACATAGATAAAGTCGTGAATTTAGCTTTTGATATTATATTCAATTCTTTAGTCGATAAATTGTTATGATAAAGAAACCTCTCCTTACGTCCTATCATATGAAACTAATATATCAAAGCAACATGATATTAACCTGTCGTGTAAAGCAATTTATTGCTATGAAAACTTCAATTTTCCCAGCGTGTACACGTTCACAAATTTCACACTTATATGTATCAAATTTTTATTCGAGGAAAATTTTCATGCTCGCGATAAACTAGGAATATTCCATATCAACTTGGCGAAAACTGTTTAGTGATTTTTTTGTTATTACTTTCAGACGACGGGACTTTGAGATTTGGTGTATTGGGAAAAAAAATATCCAATTTTCTCTCGCCGCTTTGGAAAGGAATGTAATTAATACGATTCTTCCAGATTTTACTTAAAAGAAATATCGCAGTCGTTAAACGCTACCAAAATTTGCCTAATGCATTTGATTAACGACTTCAAACGGAATTCTAAATGAGGTTGTTCTCTGTGTAAGCGTTACAAACATTCGAATCCCCCTGTCAACATAATCTCAACTGCCTTTCTACGTACGTAGCTTTGAACTTTATTTTTCCAATTAATTAAATTACTGCTTATATTCTATCGGGGGATACTTTAGTTGAGTATCGGATCGGAATTAAATTTCCAGACATTTTTATTTAGCGTAATGTACTGTGAACGTAGACGATCCAGTTCATATGATCCGTAAGCGCCATTTGATCTGCATATTATATAAATTTCATTCAATTTAACAAATTTTGATGATATCATTTTTCATCACAAACATTATTTCAATTTTTCATTAGAACTATTCATGTGATTCAAACACAAATAGTAATGAAGATTTTAAAACGAATATTGTACATTAATAAAATTTCCATTATCACCGATTTCTTCGATCGTGAAATTCTCAATTGCAAAAGACGCATATATATGTATTTATATATTCGTTCCCCGACTCGAACGTGTTAATATATAACTAATATAAAAAATAGAGTATATGCATATATCTTTTTTTGTTTATTTTATGCATTATTGTATATATGTATGTTCATAAATAAAATGTACATAAAAGATAACATATTTGGCTCTGGAAAATTCAAGTTTATAAGCATCTCAAATTTGCTGATATTATAAAATGCTACCTTCTCTGTCTCTATAATACTGTATAATTGGCCAGGAAAGCGCATTGGGGTTAACATGTTAGGATTTCCTGGTATATTCATATGTATATGAATAAATTAATTAATAAATAGATTATCTTTCAATAGTCGTACATAGGTAGGTATGGTTCGTAAGTATATATGTACATAATTAGGGCAAGTATTTAATTAATGAGTAGGTTAAATACCATTATTGGTCAGTATAATAAATTTTCTAATAAAAATATGTAGAAAACATATCGATGGCTTGGTGTGCAGATATTGTATGACCATTATTTTCACTTTGAAAGGCAAAACCTGAATTATTCCAGCATCTACAAACTTAAAACTGCATACAAATTCAAAAATTAACATATAATATCTGTGCACCAAGCCATCGATATATTCTTCAATAGTTAGATTAAATTTATTGTATAATAATTTAGAATGCATTACTGAACTTAAATAAATAAATATAATTTAAGTATTAAAAATCACTTTAAAATTTAGTTTTGATTAAAAAAATAAATTTTAATGGCAATCTCTGTAGGGATGGTTTTTTTTTTAATAAATAAATGAGAGTGAAAATAACTTATTAGTGAAGAAAAAATACATATGAGAGAGATAATGAAAGCCCATAATGAAAATTTTATAAGATAGTGTATGTAAATGATAAAGAAATAGGCGTTCAAACAATTAAAATCTGATAAAATGAGTGGGGGGTGGAAAGTAAAACAAAAAAGGCTACTGGATATTGGCAGTAGGTGAGCTGTCATCTTCTCTAAATTGTTTTGATTCTTAAACGTGTGTATTACCATAATATTCCACCATCAATCTAATTGAAATCTTTATCGGCGGCCGAACCTCACAAAATGACAAAGTTTCAAAGCGATCAGGAAAGTGTAGGAAGTTTTTCAGACCAATTGATGAAGTGAAACTAATAAAAAACCTTATTAAAATACTACGTAAGGGAGTTGGCTTGAAATTACATATACATATACTCTGTAATATGTATTTTGTAAGTTCCTTTCTGAAATAAACTGTTTTAGCGTATATGCGACCTATTGATCGGAAAATCTCGCTTAAAAGTATACATACATGTTTAGTTCCAAATTGTCCCCTGTGATATAAAATATCATGGGAAATATCTTCCGAGATTTTCCATAGTCTTCAGAGTGAGTTTATCGCTTCAAATCGATTTTATTCAAATCGACACTTTGATATTACATGTATCTATAAATATACTGCTTGTATAGTGACTAAAGAAAGTCTGAACTACTACTCGATGCTAAAATGGGTGTTCACTTAATTATCAAATAAGGCGAGGATTAGGGTGGAACAACATTGTACTGAAACCCTTCCATTAATATAGAGGCTTGTACATTGAGATACAACTAAACTAAACGTAAAGATAATAAATCCTAGGATTTTATCTGCTTAAAGATTATTTTAGGTAGCTTTTGGTATAGAATAACAAACGTATACGAAAGGTTACATGTTATTGGTGGTTTTTAATATCCCTATATATTCAAAATTATCTCTCATATGATAATAATGCTTGTATCATTGAACAGATCAATATTTATGCTACATAACAACAACAATGAATTGACCCAATCACTTATAACCAATGTATAGAATTGCAAAAGAGTTGCTTGAAATGTATGAAATTTTGTAATATAAAAATATGTCGCAATTAAAATCGCTATAAATCTCGCATTCTTAAAAGTTTTTTTTGTTTATATATTATGTTCACAATATGTACAACACTGAGCAATGAAAAATCACGTTTTTACTTACCGGAACAAAAGCTAATCAATCTTTGCTAATTTTAACTAACATATTTAATTAAAATATGTTAATGATTTTTGATGGTTTATGAGATATGAGCGCTTAAAACAATGCAAAATTTTTACAGATTTTTGGCATTGTCTAATTTTTTATAATTATTTTGCCAAAAGTGAGTATTTAAATCAATATTCAGGTATTTTTTCTATTGAATTTAAGTTTTTATTGCTTTAAAATACGTATAATTAATTATCTAGCGTATTTTAAAAGTTCAACATATATTTCTTGACACATTTTTTTCTCGAGCTATCATGCATTTATTTGGCCACTTTTATATTCCAGTACATTTACAAAGATTGTTTTAAATCTCATTTTTTTATCTGAAAGTTCTAATTCAAGTAAGTGACGAGTTAAATACTGTAAAGCCAAAAATCTGTAAGAATTGTGTAATTTTGAAGCGCTCATATCTCATAAACGAGATCAAACCAACAAAAATTATTATCATATTCGAATTTAATGGGTCAAATCTACGCTCCAGTAATTATGTACTTTAGTTTAGATACGTAGTAACAATCGATGAAGTTTTTTACTTTATTTTTTTTTTGCTCAGTGTTATTAGTGATTGTTCTATAAAATATTTTGGTTTGTTTGTAAGTGTTATCTACGACATGGAGAATTACATATATATATATATATATATATATATATATATGTCCCGTTATATTTGAAAGTGGCATAAGGCCACTTTTATTTATTTCGATAAATATTTTGCAAAACATTACATATACATACATACAATGTTTTGCGTTTAACAATATTTAAAAATACTGGTACCCTGTAATACGTATATTCTGCTTTTCCGAGATTCAGGACATATTGAATTAATAGAAATGATAACATTTTGTGAATTAATTCAAACAGCAATATTGTTTTTGGAACTCAAAATTGGACTTCCGCTAATTTCAAATATAACGGCTCATATAATGAAAGGAAGTATTGCAAATTACACACCATAAGTATTACAACAATTCGTTCAAATATTTATAATTTCATATTTACATACATCAAGCTTTCCATCATACAAAATAGCATAACTTTGACGCAATACTGTAGACAACTATAAGCTCTAAGCCCGATTTATTACTACTTTATTTTACCGCCAATTTTAAATATAACGGCTCATATATATATATATATATATATATATATATATATATATATATATATATATATATATATATATATATGTATGTAAATTAAGTTCAGAGTATTGCACCAAAACAATGCGAAAAATATATGAAATATTTCTGTATATGTCAGAAATATTTCATTGTGAATGCCATAACACCCTCACAACGAAAATATAAAAGAGAATGGTTAAAAAATTAAAAATAAATCCTTTTAAAATAGCAGTATTTGCAACTGTCTTCAAATCGCATTATCGAACAGACAGTTTGTGTAGTTTCACTTTAGTTAAGCTGTAGTTCATTTGTAATTTTGCTAGCTTTGTTTTTTATTTATTCTGAATCCATTTGAGCGCTTTCTATATTTGGAGTGTGTCTGAAACTGACGTCATTTGCCGCAATGTGACGTCTTGATGATATAAAATTTCGTGCATTACGACTAAGCTCTCGTCTGGACGTTCAAAGCTCTCATCATCTCACTTAAAGATAAACTAATCCAGTATTATGTGCCTCTGCTAGATGTATCATTTAAGACTGGCATAAGCTTCCGACTCGCGTATCGTCGTATGATTTGGTTTTCAATTTTGATGAATTATTCATTGTGCGGGAATATTTCTCTCATTATAATGTATGTACATACGTACGTTTGATGATGTTAAATTATCGCATGGTTGGTTAGGAGCGTTTGAAATTTTAATTTATTATATTATATTATAAGCATGGTACGAACATGCGAGCTCGTTTTGTGTAACATGTGTTGGGGAAATTCGGAAAATGTTGCAAATATGATGTGAAAATGCACGGGAAAGTTTGATGTACGTCGAGATATTATATATCAAGCTTTTGCTCTTTGTGTTATATTGGAGGTCTTTTTGTGTCATATAATAATGAAACTATGAAAAATGATTTAAAGTGAAACTATGTATTTAGTCTATTTAACGTCAATTTACATTATGTACATTTACAATTTTGAATCGAAATCAACGAGCAATAACTAGTGGAAATATTTAACAAAATAAATTGCATCATTAAAGGTATCGATTAATGTACACATGTTTATGACAGATTTGTCAAATCTTTGATTTCTAAATTCTTTTTATGATTACTAAAATATATTCACAATACATCTTATATCTATTTTAATAGCTACTGATCTACTGATCATTTTCTATTTTACTATTTTAATTTAATTTTGTTAGTAATCATAGTATTATATTATTCTAATGTTAATGTACAGCATAACAGTAAAAAGAGCTCAAAACCTATTTACAATTCAAAATCTTTAATAACTATTACATGTGTGATAACATCACAATACATGATACAATGGTATAAGTAGTTGATATGTATTTATATTAAGGACAAATAATATACTTGCAGTAATGAAAAAGAAATAAAGAGACGTATGATATTAGGATGAAGTGCATTTGGACAAATAAATGCGGTTTTTAAATGAAATATGCCACTTTTCCGGAAGAAAAAGATCTTCGATCATTTTGTGTTTTGCCAATGATGACGTATGGATGTGAAACTTGGATATTGAACGCCAAGTTAAATTCCAATGGCGTAACGAGGAAAGACAGGATACGGAATACATGGGTGAGAAGTATGACAAGGGTTGTGGATATAATGGATAGAGTGAAGAGATTGAAATGGCAATGGGTGGGCTACGTGACTAGAAGAATGGACGAAAGGTGGACAAAAGAAGTGCTAGAATGGTACCCGAGAGAATGCAAAAGGGTAAAAGAAAGACCGCAGGGAAGATGGGTAGATCAAATTAGAAAATTGTTTAGGGCGAGATGGATGAGAGTTGCGTAAAACTGAGATAAAACAGAAACAGAGAGGCTTTCATCCAGTAGTGGATGTCGAATGGCTGTAAATTATGATGATGATATTAGATTTATATCTTGTGCTTTTAACATAGTAGTTGAATATCATATGAATTATTTTGCTTAAACGTATGGGACTTGTATCGTGTAAAAAATGTTTATTTTGCATAAATAAAAATAAAAAAATGCTTCAAAATGAAGTATGATAATAATTGAAGGTCTCACAGGGTGAAAAAAAATTGTTTTTATTTTACATGTGAGAGCGAACCTTGGCCCGGGCTAAAATTGTTAACACATCATCATAAATCCGCTTTATGTCCACAAACACATGTGCTCCAGCTTCCAAAACGCAAATTTTCAGTCATACGAAAATTAAATCCAATTTACACTTCAATATTTTCCACGTTGCCGTTTCGTGCAAAATCAGTTTTCATTTTCACGTTCGAAAAACTTGATTGCCTTTTTCATTTCATTGTTGTTTTTTTTTTTAAACACATTTCAGTTTTAAAGCTTATTAGCGTAACTGTACCAAGAGACGATGTTGAGGTTGTCTCAATATTCTCCCTACTTTAAATTTCATTCTACGTGCAATTTACGTGAAAAGAGATTTCACGTGAAAAATGAAGGATTTTTTTTCGTAATCGGATTTGGTCTCTCCCTTCTAATAATTGCCAATGTATATGAGACAACGACTATACGAGTAAAATTTATTAGGCGTAAAAGCCTTGCTAAAATATTTTCGCAGAGGGAAAATGTAAACGGCGGAAAATGCACAAATCTCCTGAAATGTTTCAGTTTTAAAAAAAAATCCCAACGAGCGAATAAGTTGAAAGTCAAGTTCATATTTGAGAAAGTATTTTATACACAAAGTGATTGTTTCTCGGAAATTTTATACACTCCAAAACAATTAACGTTGTTTTTGTTATATTAAATAAATATAAATACATCAGTTTATATGAGCAGTCAGCTCTTCTTTCATTAAATATGAAATTTATTATTAAGAAATTCAAAAATCTTTTGAAATTAATTACAATATAATTTTAACAATTTACATTTATTGAAGTCTTATATAAATCTACAGTTAGACGAGAAATAATCATCTTTCTCGTTCCTGTATTCGGTAGAAGATTAGCCTCCACTCTTCCTTGTCCTGTGCCAAATTAAATGCAATGCTCAGAGTAAGCGCAAAATTTACAATTCAATCAAATACTAACGATAATATTATAACATGCATCGTTTTGAATAAAATTTTTAATCAAATATTTAAAATAGTTGAAAGCAAATGAATAATTGATTAGTATTGTTGTTCATTTATTTTATTTTTTCAATGGAACTGAAATAACAAACAGTCTACTAATGAAACTAAGGTATGTTTCCATATATAAAATTATTATTTTAATCTACCTGTCTATATATGTATGTAGGTCCTGTGCTATGTTAAATGTAGTATTTAGAGACGATTCAGTTCTCTGATTTGATTTGACCATCTTGTAAAGACACTGTCCTTTCGCTTGCCTTTCTTCTAATATTCTGGTGACTACCAGCTTCTCAAGACTCTCCACATTCTTCCTGGAAATATGGCTAAAGAATATAAAAATCTTTATTCCACATGTTGTGGAGAGTCTTTCTGAAACTGCCAGCTCATTGAAGATAGAGACTTTCGTACATCTGAGGACCATATACATATGCTCATCATCCACCTTCATCATCACATTTCGAAGGCTTTTAACATGTTATTTAATCTCTTCTTTAATATTCATGTGTCTACTTTATATAATGCAAAAGGTATCGCTAAAGATCCTTATTACTAAACGGTTTTTCCAAATCTTTGTCAGACTGATTATCACCGTTTTCGAAATTCATATTCTTCTGCGGATTTCTCATCTTGGGATCAAGACACCTAGGTTAATAAAATCTTTGCTTCTCCATAGTCTTTTAGAGCATTGGACTTTATGACAGACTCCAATCTATAAGCAGAGGATTTTTGTTTATCTCTAAGCCCAGGAGTTTACTCTCTATTTCTATTCCACTAAGTAGCTTAGCCATTTCTGGCCATACATTTATGGCCAAAAATGGCTGAAAAATTGATCATTCGCAATTATTTTATTGGAATTCTTTCTGCCAGCTATTGTTTTGCTACCTTTCTATCCATCCAGTACTCTTTTCATTATTTATTTCCCCATATATGTATGTTAAAAAGATCAGCAGAGAGTATACATCATTTATTGGATACCTTTTCACACTTGAAATGCTTCTGAAAGAAACATATAAATGGTCATATTCTACTAGTACTTCAATAAGTTTGTTATTTGATATATGAAATTTCAATATACTAGTATGCACATTGATTAAATGCACATCAGTAAATGATTTTTTTTATTTCGGAAAATAAGTTCGTATGTAGTTATTGACCACATAGCTGTAATAAATGACCGATCAAAAATTGAGTTTCCGTTAGAAACCAGCAACAAAATACTTACGTACGTATGTGATATGAACCCGCTCGTAAACATAACACTTGAACTCGGGAAAGATTCAATAATCAATAATTGAACCACATTTGCAAGCAAGTGAGATAAAATCGAGAAATTCAGACGCTAGATACTTTTCTCATTTCTAAAAGTTTCCAATGTCTATTTTTGCACTCTCCTTCGTGCCCACATTTGAGATCGTAATTCGAAAAAAAGCTTCCGGATTTCAGCCTCGATTCGTCATTGTGGGCGCTCGCAGTACCCTTTTTACCTTTTTGCCTAAGAAATAATAAATTTTAGAACCCACACCCCGACCACGTGGCAAGTTTATAATACGCGGAGCAAGCTCGGTGAAGGCGAGGTCGATCTCTAAAATGTATTTGATGTAAATTCGGTAATTCTTTTCGTTAGCATAACGACCGTCAAACAGCAAAGACAACATGGCTTTTAACGATAGCCATCCATCAAAGTCGTCGTTGGGTTATTTACGCACTATGTGGAGCTTTTGAGGTCTCATAATGCTTGTCGTCGTCCCCGAAGTGCGATTAGGCGGCAAGAGCATTAATTTTACAGGCAAGCGAGCGTAATTTAAGGAAAATGCTCCTTTTTTTCTTTTTTTATATTTTATTTTATCATGGAGAAAAATTTGCGAAAGGCTCCCCAGCCTGTGTGAAACAGCCTCGAAAATTTTCCTTCAGGCGTTTAAGACGACGTATAGTCCATAAAGTATATAGGCAGAAAATATTATATGATTTGAAACTATTTCAACATCATATTTCAACTCAAAGTTGAAATTAATTAATTATTTTTTTAATCTAAAAATAATAGCCCATTTTCTAATACCTTGAAGAATACAAAACATCGTTCGATCAATTAAGTGTATTTTATCAATTATTGGTTAGTAGCTTTAAAGCTTTCGGTCAGTTATTTTTTTTTATTTGAATTTGATTTTGATTTTGAAATGCTTTTTATAATTACTAAATTATGTTCACAATACATCTTATATCTATTTTAATAGCTATTGATCTACTGATCATTTTCTATTTTAAAATTTTAATTTAATTTTGTTAGTAATACAGCATAATAGAAAAAAGAGCTCAAAAACCTATTTACAATTCTAATAAATGCTCATAATACATCTAATATATAATATTAATTAAAGACTCTCTAAAGTCCGTGACCTAAGGCAGATTGTGTTTAGGTAATCTGTGTTTATACCTGAAGGGTATAGACATTTTGTTGTAATCACCGAGACTCTTCACAAGTGTGTTAGTATGGTTATTAGTGATTCTGTCAGAATATACTGGTTAGTTTGTTAGTAATGTCTGTAACAAACGGAATATTATTTATGGCATGCAGTTTTTTCAAGTGAATATATATGGGTGTATTATAAATTACTTTTAAGGAATGTATTCCATACATGTGAAGCATACGTTAATAATGGTAATATATGAGCGCGAGATATAATTTTATTTTATTTTGAGTTGATAAGGAACTTTGACGATTAAATATTGGGTATATTGAGGATAAATTGATTCTAATCATATGTGTACATATTATGTAACACGTTTGACATGTTTGACAGCATGTATAATGCTTATAAAAAATCAACTGGTGCGTATTTTTCATATTAAATATATTATAATTGTATTTACATATTGATTATATAAAATCGTTTATGTGCTTTCGGTAGTTATTGTATTCGGAGTAATCATATACAACATAAAATTTTATTAAATAGTATATTAGGAATGTCTACATAAGCAAGTCATAATAGAAAATTGGAATATAAAAAAACAAACACAAAAAATAATGATTGCCAGTAAAAAAGGAAAAACGTATAAAGTCTTGATTCTTATAGATTTTTATTTATATGTAACATTCAGTCTAAATGAATTGAGGCCTAAACGATCTCAATACATTCTTGAAAAATTCTTAAATATATAATTCATGTTTTTTTTTAATTGATTCAACAATCTCGTGAGGGCGTATTTTAATAATATATAATATATAACGACTGAAAAAATGTGTGTATGTGTGTATATATGTATTTATGTTTTAATGGAGTTTTGCCCGTTGAAATTTCAACGGGTAACTTCGAAAAGGAATTAAATTAAAGTGATAATATGAAAAATAATTATTTGTTTAAGTTTAATTTTGGACCATTGTAGTATCACAGGAGTCCCTAATGAATGCGCCACAATGGTAGAAAAAACACAAAGACATGAGAAAAATAAAAATATATACATATATACACAGACAAAAAGAACATTTATACATAAGCAGATATAGTAAAAATATCAAAAATATATCAAATAATAAAATACAAAAAAGGGAATGTCATGCACTCATAGCCGGTACCAATATACCTATATATGTAAGAACCAGCCACAAATACAAAACATCCCTGCGAGGCCCAAATGGAAGAGAGAATTCAAAATTCCACTCATTCATCACATTGAATTATGATAATAATAACGTCAATGAATAAGACATACATGTATGAGTTTCATTATATTCTCCCTTTTTTAAATCATCAGTTGTAATGTGCAATGCAGTATTTTTGTGCGCGTAAAAACGTTTGAAAATCAAAAAAGATCAACGGGCACAACACTACTTCATTTATACATTTATATAATACAGGCCTTAAATGGATAGAAAACAATTATGGATACATTGAAATTATATCAGAAAGCAATAATATAAAGGTCTTGAGTGCATCGACGGATATTTATTTTGAAGAGTGAAAATACGTCATCACGAGATGAGATAATTCTACATTTAAGTGAAATATATTAAAAAGAAGTGTCTGTAGGTGAAAATAAAACCAAGTATTCCCATCTGAAGTCAATTTTTGAGCTTCGGATTATTAATATTTGCACACTAGCCTCCAAACGACCATCAAGTGCGTCCAGCGTAAAATTGTCTTAAATGGAAAAGTGTAATCTAATCCGGAACGCCACATTGAAAAATGCTCACGAGACCGAAACGCCTTTAGGTCTAAACGCTATCTAGGGCCCCGGTCCGGGTCTGCGTGAATTTTAAATCGCTTTTATCCGGATTAAGTGCGGCGATTATCGAGATGTGGGTTTCGGGACGCGACGGGTCGTAAAGTTTTCGGAAAAAAGCCATTGTATGCATATCGAAACGTGCGGCTTGTATAACAAAGTGCTGAAAGAAATGTATTGTATTAACCGGATATGAGCACCGTGTCACCGGATATTTCTAGGGTTGACAGATGTCGTATACAAAAAAAAAATATCCAACTATTCCCAAAAGTGGTCAGAGTGAAGTTTTATAAGGTGATGCTATTATGTTTCCGGCGATAGTGTGTTGAATTTTGCACATATGATTTATAAATTTCTTCGTTTCCTACTATATAGGAAAGGGGTTTGCGACAAATCGCTGCCAAACACGCGGCTGCATGCTCATTTCGATTTCGGTAGTTGACGTCTCGACGAAATTCGCGACTGTTTGAATTTAATCATGTACGAAAGACGAGATATTCGATGGGTCGCGGAGATGACATTTCGGTGTTTAAAAGTTTAAAATGGCAAAAGTCGAGACAAAAGTATCAGGATCACAAGACGAGTGGAGAGGTACACTGGGAATGTGACATACAGCTTGCATAAGTGCGAGCAGTACTCGTGTTCCATACGTTCGACATCGATACAAGTTCGAGTGAACATGCGGTCAAACAGTAGCAAATTTTGTCGAGACGAAAAATACCGAAATCGAAATGAGCATGCAGCCGCGTGTTTTGCAGCGATTTTGCTTTTTTACTTTTGGGCATGCTTGGTTATAATTCCCTTGAACTTTGGAAAAACTTATCATACCTAATCGGCACGAACCGACTACAGCATGTATCCGGTCGTTCGAAAAGTATTCTTGGGTACATTTTGTATGGGTATGTTCATTTCAACCGTCACGTTTACGCCACGGTAGGCTTACAGCAGTACCCGACATTTCCTGTTCATACCTACAACAACATCCGTCAACGTATCGTATCCGTCTTTTTGGCCATTGTGGAGATATACACGCAAATTACGTGCCATGAGTCTGCCGCTTTGCTGTTTTGGATCAATTATCGATAGTGACTGTTCAATCTTTTGACATGGTTTTGGCGCTGACAATGACAATTTTTTTGGTGATTTGTGTTTTTATTTTATCCAGTATTATAATGTTTCAAATTGGTATCGGTTCATACGGAAATATTTAAAAAAAAATTGTTCATCATCCACAAGCTCCTTATACAGTGTCCAAAACTCTCCTTCGGTTTTTCTATTTTTAACATGGGATGCACATCAAAACGCCTCCGTACTTTTTTATTGCCTTCTTGAGATTCTTCTTCCAACAACAACACGATTAAACATAATTTTTCGTTCGATAAACGCCGAAACATTTTTGCTGACTTGTATTCTGACGCGTAGCTATTATAAGTACTCGACAATACGACGTAAGCAATATTGCGTCGTATCGTCATGGCCTGTAATGTATAAGTGAGCCGATTTTGCCTTGCACTCGGCCAAAGTGCTGTAAACGTGACGTGACCGCGACGTGTAGGTAGATATGAATAGAAATGTAATAAAATGACATAATTGAAACGAAGTCGTGCAGTGCTGTTAAGTATGAACAGACCTTAATTCGTTTTGTTTCTCATCTTCTACGTGGTAATACGTCATGCCCATCGTTGCTGGAACAGTTGACACCTAATGTCCCTAATATTTATGTATGTGCGTGGTAGACATCATCCTTTGATGGTTATATCTCCTGCTCGCACAGTTCTTTATCGAATAACTCCTATTCCAAGAGCTACCCGACTTTTCCATTAAATCGTTGATGCTGAGCCTAAGTGTGCTATTTTACATCTCAGTGAGCTTGGTTTATTGGAGATTATTTTAAATTATTTGTATGGTAGCCTGCGCTCATTATTATTTTCATAATTGAATGTGATATATGAGTGAAATTTCAATCATCTCTCTGCCTTCATTTGGATCTTGCAGGGATGTTTTGTATTTGTGGCTGGTCCTTATATATTGGTGCTGGCTATATATGCAAGACATTCCCTACTTTGTATTTTATTATCTGATATTTTTACTTTATCTGGTATTATTATAATGCTTTTGATTTTTTTTTTGATTTATAAATGTATATATGTCTGTGTACATATTTTTTTTTTCTCAAATCTCTGTATTTTTTCGACCTGAATGTGTCGAATGTGTCGCATTAAGGACTCCTGTAATTCCACAATGAACCAAACATAAAGTTAAATAATAATAAGTTAAATAAATAACTTCCAGAAATGATAAATTATTGTCTTAGAGTCTTAGTTTGTCCACAAGGTTGCGTCAAAGTCGTGCTAACATATATGAAGTTTTCTATTAGGAAAATGTATCATCTAAAATACGAATGTGGATTTTTAATTATAGTAATAAATCGTGCTAGTGACTAACAGTCTATCTACAATGTTGCTTCAAAATTATGCAAAAAAATGAATGACATTTTGTATGAGGGAAATCTTGATGTATGTAAATATGAGATTATAAATATTTAAACGAATTTTTATAATACAATACTTAATGATGTGTAATTTTTAATACATCCTTTTATTATATGAGCATTTGAAAGTGGCGGAAGTCCAATTTTCAGTTCCAAAAACACTATTTCTCTTTGACTTAATTCACAAATTACTATCACTTATTTTGTGAACGTATAAGAATAAACGTATTACGGGCCATCAGTATTTTACATATTGTTAAACACAAAACATTATATTACTTGTTTTGCGAGATATTTCTCGAAATGAATAAAAGTGGCCTTATGCCACTTTTAAATATGACGGCTCATATATATAATGTACCAAATAACACTTTTCATACTTCTCTTTACGTGCAGTTTCTGGTCTGTGTTGTGCCAAATATTGTCAAACGCAAAACATCATATGTATTTCATGTTTTGCGAGATATTTCTTGAAATAAAGAAAAGTGGACTTATGCCACTTTTAAATATAAGGGCTCAATTAGTAGATTCCTTACATATAAATACTTTTTATGCATTATGAATTTGAAATTAGATTCAATTATGTTGAAAAATAGGATTTGAAGAGGAACCATTCAAATAATGAATTCAAATATAATGGGAAACTCCAATAGGAAAGAAATTCGCACACGAGTGTAATATTATCACATCAGTATATATATTTATTTATTTATAGAAAAATCAACAGGCATTAGATGTAGAAATTCATTAAAATAAAGAATAAATATAACAATAATATATAAAATAAATATAACATATATATGTAATCTATCAGTCAACGTTTCAATTTAAGTTTATACTTTACATCAACAACATTCAGTGAACTATGCATCCATTACATCAAGGTTGAAAATATCTTTTTCCTCAAAAATGAATTCAAAAGTATATAATATTATGATATATGTATGTACTTTACAGTAGTGGAAATAGAAGTTTCATTTCATTCGTCTTATCTGAAAATTTTCATCTCAAAATGTCTAGGCTGGATATTTTCCACGCTGAACGCTCATACATACATTTTCCTAAAAATAAGCAAGCAGTCGTTACATTTCCCTTTTCAAGACACTTCATAGGCGTTATCGTATACCAATATGTTGACGCGTGAAAATGATCAGAACGGACACGAAATTCCCACCCCCTTGCAATATATATCAATATAAACACGGAAAAATCTCCATCGAATCTACCGTATACTTTCACCTTCGTAATGCGATTGTAATATTTTATTTTCGTTTCGTAAGAATTTCATCCCGGGCATTTAGTATTTCTCTCATTACAATTAATCTGTTCGTCGCTGAAATAACGACGAAAATAAGGTTAAATGATGCCGCTCCCACGCTTTTCTCGGGCGATGGCCATCTTTTCCTCGGAGATCGCTTACCCGGGATTATGTTTGTCTCAAATATACTTGTACATATGTATATATGTATGTATGAATTTTCGCTCGTCGGCTGATCCGACCTCCTTATTATATTACACAATATAAAGCCCATTCGATAAAGCTTTGCGACCCGATTGTTTCGCCAGATTAATTGGATTCAGGATTTCTTTCGATTAAAAATGTCTATGCGATTTGCAAAAGGAAATATAACATAATAGGAATGAAGCCGCACTCGATTCGTAAAAGATTGCCCTAATAGGTATTATGCTTTATGAAATTTCAATAATATCTTTGCGATTTTCGATAAGCAATACTGAATATATGTAGTACATATATTATGTACTAGTTGCCTTCTGAATGGAAAGTGTGAGAATATTTTATTTTTAGATATAAATATACAATGTAATACGACATTTTTTTTTATGCAAACGATTAATTTTGATTAAATAATATGTTTACTAAAAATAAAACAGACACCATTTATCCAACAAGGCTTTTATTATGTCCCAATGATCAATCATATTATATTATACGTGGTGAATTGTTCTTTTCGGGGAGGGTCAACTCAAATTTTAATTGAACGTTGTTTTTTAATTGAAAATTCGTATGAAAACAATTTAAAAACGTTGAATTTATTATAAAATTTTAATCATATTAATAGAAGGATAAAAATTGGGCAATAAACATCAAAATTAACGGTTGACAGTCACTTGGCCGAACGTACATTTGGCTAAACGGACACTAAGCCGATGGAAATTTGGCCGAATGGAATATAAAATTCTTTAGATTTATCGAAAATATCAAATTATAATAAGATCAATCAAGATTTATGAATAGCTTTTGTTTTCATTGAGTTTTAAGTAATTTTGCTACACAATTGGGCAAATATCCGTTCGGTCAAGCGTACGTCGGCCAAATGTCCATTAAGTCAAAAGTCCGTGGAAAGAAATAAACGTACCTACAGATATTTAGATTTACAAGTCAAATTAACTAAATTTTATATATAATATCTACTAATTATGTACATACATGTCTATATGAAAAAATACATGATCAGTAGATTGATAGTTTAATTCTATTTTTGATACATTAAGAAACGTTTTGATACACAAAAATGTTTAATTTCATAATATTTAGATACACATGTATAGTCCTCTTTTAGATAAATTTAAAAATAGAATTGTTACAATTTTACTGTATTATACAGTATAAGGTCAATTAAAGCAAAATAGATTTTATAATTAGAATAAAATTATGGCTGGTTTGATTTTGTTTGAAACATGACTGACTTTTAATGCGAAATTTAATATGAAATGATTTTATTTTGTTTATAACATTTAGATAAAAGGTAAAACGATCTTTGGATTCTTCGGAAAATTAAAGTGTGATCTATTATTGTGCTTTCAATCAAATTGTATTCCGACCCAGACAATATCGGTAAATTAAAACGGCCAATTTGGATTTTAACGGCTTCTAAACCTCTAAATAAGTGACATTTTCGAAATCGAGAAATTTCAATACAAACGTTCATATAATACATACATACTTTCGTTCAATTAACCTTCGAAGGACGGAGCGTCGAGATCGAAAGAGTGCCCTGAACCGGGGTCGAGTAAGACCCCAGTATTTTTTAATCAAAATACAACCTTTCTCAATACAAATGGGTTCAATATGTATAGATATATCTTTTTAATCATTTTATACATCAACATAAAAAAGTTTTAGTTCTATAGCATGTTTTTGAATATTTATGTAATAAAAAATAACTACAAGTATCGACATGCTAAGGCACATAAGTAAGGCCAACAAGCGACTGCATGACTCAATAGCCACGCGCCAAAAGCGACGAAAACAATAGCTTACGAAAATATGGCTGTCTCTTTCTCTCGCATTGATTCATCGATCAACAAGAATATGTAAGCGAACAGTCAAAAACATGACTTATCGCTACCGCATTTAAATCATACTTTGGAACGTAGAAATGTATAAATGTAATATTTGGGTTTGGTGCATCCGCTCTAAAATCGCCAGACAAACCAACGACAGATTAACAGAACGGCAGCTTTAAACGTAATTCTCGTTTTCCCGAATGATAGATTGCACATCAGATGACGAGTAACCTTTCGATGTGCACAGATGCAATTATTAAAATTGAGTTGGATCTTTCTGGCGAGTTTAATAAGGCAAGATTCGGAACTTATCGAATCTTGCCTTATTAAACTCGCCTGAAAGATCCAACTCAATTTTAATAATTGCATCTGTGCACATCGAAAGGTTACCCGTCATCTGATGTGCAATATATCATTCGAGAAGACGAGAATTGCGTTTAAAGCAGCCGTCCGTTAATCTGTCGTTCAATTTGTCTGTCGATTTTAGAGCGGATGCACCGCATCCGTAATATTTGTACGATGTACCCTTTTTCTAAATCATACAAAATCTGTTAAAATAAATTTATTGTAGTTCATTCTAGGAATACAAGAAATATAGGGTATATATGTAGTTTTGAAAACCACATAGCTATTACGAAAAACGGAAAAAATTGGGGTACTTGTATACCCCACTTCGGTGAGGAAGGGTTAATAAAGCCAACGAATCGTTCGAGAGTGAATTATATGTTTGCGCCAAATATATTTATATCGTTGAGAAATAGACCTCGGATGTCTTAGAAGACGGTAAAGAAGGCAAAACGGATTTACCCTTATTTTCGATATAATATATCGCTCTTTTATATCCTTGAGGTGAAGATTCCGAAGGAAGCCACTTTGGTTTTACGCCTGCCGTTGCTTTCGCCTAGGTGAGAGATAAGCTTTGGGGCTTCTCTTTGCAAAATAAAGTATGTATATACGTATGTGCATGTCTCAGAGAGTGAAACTGAATATGCGTGTGCCTTTATATCATACAAGACTGTGTATTATATATATGTATATATGTATGTATATAATATATAAAAGCGTGCGAGAGAAAACGTTTAAGTTGAGGAGATTACTCGATCCTTCCTTAACGGAGGGCTTTTCCGTCTCTTGCCCATTTGTGGAACAATAAACGAAGGCAAGCGTCATTAAAATGGATAAGAGTCATTTCCTTTTTACCCCATTTTACGACGGAGATTAATTAGCGCTTAATTTAATTTTGATACAAATAAAAGTTTTTGTACGTTTTAATTCTTATTACGGAGAGGCGGGCGATCTACTCGGGTGGCTGTTTCGCTCGCGTCAGATTTTAGTATTGAAAATGTAATAAATTACGAAATATGAATTATTCATTAATAGGGAAAAAGGACAGTTAACAAACCGTAATGGGAAACGTAATTGAAATGAAGCGTTATTATTTTTCGGCAAGTCTGTAATCAAAAGTGGAGCGAACAATCGATAGTATGTACATATGTATACCTTGTTGGTCATCAAATATGCCTTAAAATTATTTCAGATTGAAAGTTATTAATTAATTTAGTTTATAACAGATAACTCCAATGCGCCTTCCTGGCCAGAAACATTGTACATATGATACAAGTTATTATTATTATTATCATACAAAGTAAATACATATCAATTAACATCCACAGACGCATTTATGGTCAAATTTGTGAATTTGCAGCATTTTATACAATTCAGCGAAATTTAAGATTGATGTAAACTCGATATTTGTGAGAAGATGGGCAAGGTTGTCAATTTTTTGGAACCGTTTTAATGAAATTCGGATAAATTAGCAAACTCTGATAGGAAAAGATCGATCTGGAGCATAAATCCAAGCCAGAAAAATCCAGTGGAATTTGAACCCGTGACCACTTTGTTATATGATAACCTCTAACTAATCTATCTTGCTGGTTAATTTATAATTTAATAAATCTTTCAATGGTTAGCGTAAATGCTAACGACTGAGAGGTCTCGGGTTTGAGTACTAGTTTGAACTCAATTGAAAATAATCACGCGCTGATTCATGATTCGAAGTATTTCTGAGGTGTTGCTGGTCAGATTTGAATATTTAACCAACAACACATGTAGCTCAATTGTAAGCTTTTAATGCTTTCAAATGAAGGGTCATGAGTTCATTCCCTCGCCCGGTGCTGCTAACCCGACCTTGGATATATGTGACTACAGACATTTATAGAAAAATTCGATAATGCCAATATTTTTCGGAGTGGGTAGCATTAACAACAAATATGAGTTGATTTAAACTCAAATTTGCGAGAGACAGGATAGGATGACAATTTTAGTGAAACCGTTTCAACAATGAAATCAGATAAATAGGCAAACTTTAATGGCAAACGACAGGCTTGGACACATACATATGTATGTGTGTATGTATATTCACTGTATGTATGTATGTATATTCACTGTATGTGTATGTATATCCACTGACGTTATTTCATCATTAGAGCTGCGCCCAAGTGTTTCATTTGCTGATGTTTGTACGGGAGCTGCTAGATGTTTGAAGCCTGATATTAAAACTACGTCTGCAAGTATTAGTGAATCTTCTATGGAAACGGTCGCAGTGACGTCGATGTTTGCCTCTTCTCCTACATCTGCCTGCTCAAATGGTCCTGATAGTCGTGATTCTGTTGTGACTGTGTTGAGGAAGCAGAAGAAGAACTTCTGCTTCCTCTTCCGTTTCGTCTCCATTGGCTCAACCTCCGTTGGCCCAATCAAAACTGCCATTTCTTGTCTCAAAGAAAGTCACGCGCCAAACTGGGAGACCGAAAATTGGTAATTTATTACCAAAATGCACGAGGTCTCAGGACAAAGCTGGCTGCGTTTAATTCAGCCGTTTCTACTACATATTTGTGATGATATGGTAGCACTAACGGAAACATGGTTGACTTCATCATTTTTTGATGCTGAACTTTTTGATTCTTCCTGGAGGCTGCATCGTCGCGATAGAGTAGATCGACGTGGTGGTGGTGTATTATTTGCTTGTCGTGATTGGTTTCGGTCAGTCCGGATGACAAATTTTGAAACTCTATCTGGTGAGGACTTATAGAATTCATAACTTGAAAATCATAATCGAGAAAGAATATTACGAAATACAAAAACCTTGTAAACATAGAATGAATTCAAGACGATAAACGATATATAATAATAATAATTATTATTTTTAGTTGTTTGTGTATATATATATATGTTTTTTTTTTTGTTATGTCTAATTTATTATTTTGTTTCTTGTCTTTTCTGTTATATTTTTGACCATTGTGGCGCATTAGGAATTCCTGTAATGCTACAACGGTCCAAACTTTAAATAAATAAATAAATATTCAAAATTTGGCCAGCAACCCTGAATCAGGGCTCAAACCCGTGACCCGTCAGCTGTTTGAATTATATACTAACCACTAAAAAATCTGACATTTGAGTCATTGAAATTTTAATTTTAATTATATTAGTGTTAAGAATAATATTTATGATTTATTTTCACGAAATTCGTCTACTTTTTATTCAAAAATAGAATTAAACGCATATTATCTTTAAAATATAAGTCTTTAATAGTATTGCTAAATTACATCAAATGAGCTGATCTTCATGTTTGGTATAACTACTTATTTTAGTCAGTCGATTTATGTATGTATGTACATACATACATACATAATGCACACATATAGCATATGAATTTATTAAATATATGTATTACATATTATCTTTAAAATAGTATTGTTAAATTACATAAAACGAGCTGATCTTTATGTTTGGAATAACTATTTATTTTAGTCAGTCGATTTATGTATGTATGTATGTGCATACATACATAATATACACATATAGCATGTAAATTTATTAAATGTATAACATATTATCTTTAAAATATAAGTCTGTAAATAGTATTGTTAAATTACATAAAACGAGCTGATCTTTATGTTTGGAATAACTATTTATTTTAGTCAGTCGATTTATGTATGTATGTATGTGCATACATACATAATACACACATATAGCATATGAATTTATTAAATATATGTATTACATATTATCTTTAAAATATAAGTCTGTAAATATGTAGTATTGTTAAATTACATAAAAACAGCTGATCTTTATGTTTGGAATAACTACTTATTTTAGTTAGTATTTGATTTATTTTAGTCAGTATTTCATTTTATATTTGCTATTTGATCTTTATAAATTGTTCATACACTGTACAGGCAGACAATGTATCCAGTATAATATATGTAAATGGAATTTCAAACATCTACACTGAACGGTTTATTAAAAAAACTTCATAAGATGAAAAATTGCCATCGATAAATTCTCACGATCTAATTTTTTCCATTTTTTTTTTGTTTCAGCAATTCTGAACTCTCTCTGCAAGGAGTTCCTTTCGGTTAACGTTTCCGCAATCCTATATTTGATGAATTATGAACAATACGGACGATCTACAGCTTCCGCACAATACTTCCTTCAGCTGGCTGGATACCTCGGAATTCCTGTAATCGCGTGGAACGCAGACAACTCAGGCCTAGGTATTTATTATACACCGAACGATTCTTTACAAATCGTCGCTGAAATTAAAACCTTTCAACACATTATCATCCCCCATTGTACTACATGAGCATTACTCCATAGGCGAGCGAACGAACGCCAAAATTTAGCTGCAACAGACAATTGATCGATCGCCATTGTTTGGGCTCATATTAACGTCCAGAGTATACGTACATAATACATATGTATCGCCTTATTTTACCTAGCCACGAACAATAACCTTCATCGTTGAGTAGCTAAATAATCCGCTCGTCGATGAATGAAAAGTTATATATTTGTCACACTCAATTCTTTAAACCATTTTTTGTCTACACAGAAAGAAGAGCATCACAATCGACTCTACAACTGCAATTAGCACCTTCGATAGAACATCAAACGGCTGCAATGTTGAGCATTTTAGAACGATACAAATGGCATCAATTCTCAGTAGTTACTTCTCAAATAGCAGGACACGACGATTTCATACAAGCCGTACGAGAAAGAGTCAGCGAAATGCAAGTGAGTATATTGATTTTGATTTTTACCATTCCTATGCTTCGTTATTGATAGTAGGGACAAAAATAAATCATTACTTTTAGTAAGAAATGTATATGAAATATAATGAATGCCATGCATTATATAATATATGTATGTATATGTGAATAATATATACAAGGTTCAAGAGTTCAAAAACTACCCCGATATACAGATATTTTTATATTATACATATAACAGATATTTTTATATTATACATAAAATATGATAAAGCTCTTATTTATCAGAAACGTTAACAGATAATTGAGTATAAACAACTTTGTATTAACAAATCTGTTTCATAAAGGTGAAAGATATCTACATAGAATTACTGATTTAAATCAACGATTTTCAAACGTCGTTCGCAGACTGAAATTTTTCTGCCGGTTACCGAATGAAGCAAAATTCGTGCTCAATGCATTTTCGGAAATGAATACGTGCGTGCATAAACGCCCCAAACACTTTAATTGTATTGATTGTGAAATATAATAATTCTCCTTAATTCACTCAATTCAAGTTATTAAATTAAAAGTTTCTAGGGTATTTTGCCTGTTGACATTTCAATGGATAAAGTTGATGCATGATTTGTACGGCTAAAACTTATAAATTTCGTACTTATTTAATATATAATTTCGAAGGAGACTTTGTATGTATGTATGTGAGTTTTGGTTCTTAGAATCAAATTTAATAAAAAACTAATTAATATTCAAATGAATTTAAATAAAATGTTTACTATTAGATTAGCCATGTGTAGTGGTTTATATTACAAATACTGAGCGAAGCTGGGTAAAACCACTAGTAATATATAAGTTACTTATGTATGTATGTATGTATTTATGTATATATTGCAATAGAAAATGAAAACGGAAAAAAACTGCGATAATAATTTAATTTATTCTACATAATTGTGTAGTTTTGGACTATAATGCCACCCATATACATATGTATCATCAAATTTATGGTACCAAACGATAAATGGAATCAAATAAATTTGAATTTGTGTGACTATTAATTAACATGACCAGTGTATGCAAGTTTGTATGATGTGATAGATTGGATCAAGTATACTTGAAGGTGTGAGGCTATCAATTTATATGACCAGTGTAGTCGAATTTGCTCGATATGATAGATTAGATCAAGTATACTTGAAGGTATTTGGCCGTCATTTGCATGGCCATTGTAGTCAAGTTTGAATGATGCAATAGATTCGATCAAGTATATTTGAAAATGTGTGACTGTTAATAAGTGTAATTTGAAGCCACACACATTCAAGTGTATGTACTTGATCCAATCTATCGTATCATGCAAATTTGAATACACTGGCCATGTAAATTGACGGTCTCACACCTTCTATTGTACTTGATCCAATCGAAGGTGTGAGATCGTCATGAGATTTTAGAGTTTCCAATATTTCTAATAGCCCATCGGCTTGGCCGATTTTTTAAGAAAACAGAAAACAAAGTAATGATTGTTAAAATAAATAAAAATTCAAGCAAAAAAACAACCTAAAATTTTCCATTCAAGTGATGGGTCTTCGTACATCTACATTTAATACCAAAAAGCCGCAGATAAATCGATTTTAATGCTATCCAGGCCTGATGGAGTCGTTGGTAGTAGCTCGGGGTTAGCCTCATAATTCAGTCGGTTCAAGTTTAACTAATGGCAACATTCTTTCCGATGGTAAACGGTCGATTCGAAACGGCTTTAAACTTGTCGCCCACGCACTTAAGGTTTTACTATACCTTGGCAGTTCGCATAATTTAAATAACGATTATCTGCCGATACGATGGCGTCTTTGAGGCAGTAAAGTGTGAGATTTATAGCGTAGAATTAAAGCGATAAAATTTGTTTGAAATATACGTGGAATGAATTTCAAATTTAGTTATATCCATATGTATATGTATGCAAAGATGTGACGAACAAGTTACTGACCCGATAGAGGCGTTGGTTATTGTTACTGTATCTATAAAGTTATATGTATTTGTATAATATGGTACCTTTAGAAGGTAGTTAAAAATGTGTAAAAATAGGGGTGTGATTCTTTGTGATGGAAATTTCGTTCGTTTGTATAGATAGAATCAAATTTGAGCCTCATTTATTATTGTTATATAAAAAGTAATGGCCAATTCCTATTTTCGTCCTAAAAAACAGAAAGGGCACAAATATGATCCTCCAAATATGTTGTTTGTGAAGATAAAACGAGTTGTCGCCTAATATTGAAGCTAACTTTCAATTTGGGTCATAACAGCCGGCCGGAAAAGCGTCCCGAGGCTATATTAAAACAGGAAAAACTATCTCTCTCTGCATTTTCCCCGATACGCCACATTACTTGAGGAATATTTTACGCATGTTACACCAATGATGTGAAAGAAAATCTAAATATTTTTTTTGGTATGAGAGTGCAAATTGATTTAGTTTAAGTTTTCTTTTTAGGACCCACATTTCATATTTCCTTTTAAAAGCCTTGTATTTTACTGCTGAGTATTTTACTGCTGAGTATTTTACTCTATTTTTATTTAATATGAAAGGTTAGTCTTTAAATTAAATGGCTAGTATTTATATTAATCGGCCAGTATCCATTGTTCAGTATAAATAATAAAAGTTGATTATTTATTTTATATTAAATGGACAATATTTAAACATAAATGGTCAGTTTTTATGTTAAATGGTTAGTTTTATTTTGACAAATGGCCAGTATTACTTTTTGATTGGTATAAACCTAAGATTGCTATGACTTGATAGACAATTCTATCCAACAGGCATTACTATTTGTTATGGCAAAGGTACGTGAGATTTCTATATTGTCCATTTTTTGTTTATAATGACATTTAATAATATAATACTGACTATTTTATAATAAAATACTGGCCGAAAACTGATTAAAATAATTACCGAAATTGATTAAAATACTGGCCATTTAATTTTTCGCCCTTTTAAAATGCTCCTGTATTAAGTTTTATTTTTTAAATAGAAATTTTAATTAATGTTAAGTCATATTTTGAGGCTATAAAGTCTTTTCTTTTCTTTTACATACAAAATTCGGTGATTAAAATTCGGAATATGCGCAGTAAAATCTACTTTGTTTGAAATTTTAAATCAAACTTCTAGAGAAATAAAATGAAAACCTATTCAAAACCTATTCTAGAGAAATAAAATGAAAATTTTGCAATGTAAATCTGTGGCAGGGTGTTATTAAGTCGGGAAAATCCCCATTTTAAATATGGTAATTGTTTAATTTATCTATGTGAATCGACAGCACGTTGGAATGTGCAAATCCTGTTCCACTATTTTTTTTTTAAATATCTCTTTTATGTAATGAAAATATTAAAATTCAAATTACTACAACTGAAGTGGATTTTCCTGCTATGCTTAAACGTAAAAATACGTTTGACCTACTTAAGGATTTTTCACTGTTATATCAGAATTGCAGCTCATACATATTATATCATTATCAATATATCTTTTATTTTATGTTATATACATATGTATATAAATCACTTTTGAATTGTTCCAGGACCGTTTCAAGTTCACAATCCTTAACTCAGTGCTGGTAACCAAAGCAGCAGACCTAGTGGAGCTGGTCAGCAGCGAATCTCGAGTTATGCTATTGTATGCGACCAGAGAGGAGGCGATGCACATTTTGGCAGCTGCCAGAGATTTGCACATCACCGGTGAAAACTACATATGGGTAGTTACGCAGAGTGTCATAGAAAATCTGCAGACGCCGAATCAGTTTCCCGTCGGCATGTTGGGTGAGTGACGTTTAAATTTTCATTAAACCTCCGACCGATTGCGATTTTCCGATAATTGAATTGGGGTCCGGCAATTTTCCGAGTGGTTGCCTTCAATCGTATGAATATTTATGAGACCAATCGCTTTAGTATCACCCTGTGTGATTTGTGTGGAGCTCTATCGTTGATATGCCTTTCTTTTTATCGTATCGTACTGTTTTATGTAGAAATGGCCATATACATATGTCCTAGTATATCTATGTACATATATACAGTGTGAACGTGCACTTACACGTGTTAGTTTTCCGAGTGCACTCTATTCTGGACTTGGATTGAGTTCGAAATGCTCTCTCGTGTTTGCTTTCGATTAAAATTTTTTCATATTTTCCGATGGAGCGGTTTTTCCGTGCCGGAATTGCGAGTTGTAATACGAGAAGATATTGGATTACTAATATAAGATCTCTTGCGGAAATGAAAGTACTACGGCTGCATTTTATACAGAATCATTTATTTATATAATTTATTGTACATGTTTATTATTTGATATTATCTCTTACATATTTTTTTTCACTTTATTTCTAAATTAAAAGAGCTTTTTCATCATGAAGGTGAAAGCAGTAAGTAATGTAAATGAAAAAAACACCAAGCTTTTAATCAAAGCTAGTATATACTGCTTGTCAATTTTTCTTTATTAAATATATATTATTTCAACAACCAATATATGTCATCTTCAATCCAGTGAATAATAAGTTGATTGAATATTCATTTTGTTGTAAAAATCATTGAAACAATTGAAAGTTTATTTAATTACGGTCATTGCGTTTTCTAAGTATTATTTTTATGTGATAGATAATGATATTGTAAATGACTTATTTTAATTGGATATGTTCCAACTCAATTTGAAGTCAGACATAGGATGAGTCATAATTACATTTTATTCTGCCATTTTACACAAAAATAACCAACATATGAGATTTTCAAATCGAGTTTTGAAAATCAAAGAGATTGCATTTCTTGACAAAGTTAATAATATCCACTGCAGTGGGATTTTGAGCAAATTAGCTTTTCATGTCGAGCTTACGTATAAAATTTGATCAAAAGATATGAATGTGTTACATATGTACATAGCCTTATATGAGCCGTTATATTTAAAAGTGGCGAAAATCTTATTTTCAGTTCCAAAAACACTATTTCTGTTTGACTTGATTCATAAATTGTTATCAATTATTTTAATTCAATATGTCCGGATTCTCGGCAAAGGAGAATTAACGTATTACAAGCCATCTGTATTTTTAAATATTGTAAAACAAAAAACATTATATTTAATGCTTTGCGAAATATTTCTCGAAAAAGAAAAGAGTGGCTTTACGTCAATTTCAAATATAACCGCTCATTGTATACATGTATTTGGTTAATTAAACTTTAATTATAGCTGCTATGTATGTGTGTACATTTTTTAATAAAAATATATTGCTGTATATTTTATATCCACAGCTCGTCCCAACACACGTATGTAGAATGCGTTGCTCTTTTAATTTGATCAATTCTTTCGGAAAATATTTGCGTACGTCCACGCAAGATATACGCGTAATCAAACAAAAAGACCCATCCCCTGCATGTACCTTGTTTACCCTCGTTTGTATGTTCGGGTCCGTGTGCGGTTTCCATCGTCGAATCTGCGGGACACTTGTTTGCGGTTAATTTAAAGGTCAATTCTGCGTTAAACGCAAAATCAACTCGAAATCGCATTATACGTTTATTCGTATATGAAATTTTTCACCCCCCGCCCCCTTCCTGATTTTTCCGAGCTCGTGGGACTTTGTCGAAAATATGTATGTAGGGCGAAGGGAGGCTGGGGTAAATTAAACTCTAAGTGAATTATGTTTATGTACTGCGAATAATGGTGAAGAAGAAACTGGCAAGGGTGCGAGGTGTACCTTTGACGTTCGCACTTCATTAATGTTTCAGGTGTGCTTAAATAATATAAATAACCGGCTGCCGGTAGATCAGAGACTGTTCTATCTTGAAATATTTATCAGTTGTAATTTGAACAATTGCTTTTATGGAAAATCAATTAATCCTATTTTTGATGCTTTTATTGTATAGTATGAGAAAATTTGTCGGCTATTTACTTTGCGGGCTTATTGAAGCTTATTCACTTGTCGTTTGTCTGTCGTTGGGTGTTTGTTTTGGACTAAAAATGATATTTACGATTCTCCAATGAGAGTCGAATCTTGATTTTATTAAATTAATAGTTCCTGTTTTTGTAAAGTTGAAGGTCACATTTTTTATATGATTAAAAACCATTTTTAAGCATTAAAAATCATCTTTTATAGCTGTTAATACACTTTTAATTATCTTTTCTAACTAAACAAATGTCCATTTTATGTCCTTACCTTACGAAAGACATTATCTTTTTTTTAGTAATACATAATACTGAAACAAATCAGCTTAGCCTCAACACAACATATAAAATTTATATCTTTTGAAAGGCAATTAATGGTGGTTGAAACTGTCTCCATGAATCAAGTCTCCATGTAAAAGACAACCCTAGAGATTCTTCCGGTTTAACTTTACTTTTTCATACAACACATAGCATTTTATATTTAATGAATTTACATTAAATCTGATGCTTTCAACCATACGTTTACATTTTACAACATATGAGCCGTTTTAATGATTGAAAGTGGCATAAGTCCACTTTTCATAATTTCAATAAATATCTCGCAAAACATTAAATATAATGTTTTGCGTTTAAAAATATTTAAAAATACTGGTGGCGTGTAATACGTTTATTGTGCTTTTCCAAGATTCTTGATATATTAAATTAAAAGAAGTGATGAAAATTTGTGAATTAAGTCAAACTTAAGTTTTTGGAAATTGAAATTGGACTTTCAAATATTACAGCTTATATGTAGCACACATGTATGTATAATAATATTTTATTTACATACATATGTTTTGTTACGTTGGCGATTCAGTAAATATTTCTTTATTTTTATTTCATCATAATTCCTACAATGAAATAAAAATATAAGTCCTATCACAAGTTTATAAGAAATAAAAGGGATTTGTTTATTACTGAATCTTTATATAATACTTCTAACAGTAACTTTTAAGTATGACGTGTATGTATTTATATTCGAACATAATATTAATCTTGAACATAATATTGTAACGATGAACTAGAGAGACGCATGTAATTATTAATTAAGAGCTTTCGCTCGCAATGATTGAACTAGATATACTGACTGTGCTGATTGAATTGATGTATTGCCTTGATCTTATATTTTGATCGATTACTATTTGCTCTTTTGACCCGAATGAGAGTACTGCTTATAAAGTCTTATAGTTGTCCAACATTCTTTTTGTTATTCACACGTATGAACGTGTGAACATTCCAATTTATGAGTGTTAGTACTCAGAAAGGGACTGGTACATAACAGTTATTTATTGTCGCCAAACACCACTGAAAAATAAAGTATTTGACAAAAATAATCATAATACAAATTGCCGGAGGTTGTCCGTAGATAAATACTTTTGTAAATTCTCATCTTTATAAGAATTTAGTTTCTTTACATGGGATATTTGCAGGATGTTGTGTCATATAGTATAATGAAATATTTACAAGGGAATAAAATATGTGTTCGTTTTATCCTGAAGACCTACTTTTACATTAATTATATTGAATATACCTACTCATTTATAATGACCATGTTAACCGTATGTTAACCTAAATTAAATGTGAATATTTCGTAATCGCAGAGTAAGATAACGCTTTCTCTCTGAACTAGAATTTATTATAATTTTATCCCGATCGGAATCTTTTATTATAATCGCGTCTCGTGAAACAAGAACCCCTTTATACACAGTGGCTGGGATATTTTTAGACAAAAAGAGAACTGAACCCGATAGCCTGAAACGTTTCGGTCTTTTGTTACGCGGTGCGAAGTAGTAAAAGAAGCAAAAAAAAAAAATAATGCATAAATATTAAGGTACTGTTTGTTATATCTCCTTTTTATTATCTCGTTTTTTTTCGCGTATTTGTTTTTGTCGCACTCGATAGAAAGAAAATAAATGATTCGTTACGTTTGAAGCAACAATGGGTTGAGATACTTGGAAAAAGGGACGCGGTGTTTTATCAAAGTTGGTTTTTTCTTCGCTGTTTTTTTCACTGGGAAACTTTTCTTAGAATCTCGTGTATAATGTTGCCGAAGTAGGGCGATGTTTTTTCACATTTAAAAATTCGAAGTTTGAGTCGGAATTTATTGGAAATTATTTTCAGGCAACTAGGAAAGTATTGTACATGTGAGCCGTTATATTTTAAAGTGGCGGGAGTCCAATTTTCAGTTATAAAAATACTATTTCCCTTTGACTTAATTGAAATTTGTTACCATTTATCTTAATTCGGTATAATATATAGAAAAAGGGACGCGATGTTTCTGGGTATGAATGTTGCGGACTCGTGGAAAAGTATGAAGATTTCAAAAAAACAAATTTTAGAATACCACGTTATTTTTTTATTTTTTTTTTTATTTTATTAATTGAAAAATCAACAGACAGGATGTACAGAGATAGGTATAAAAAAAAACAAAAAGTAAATAAATAATATATGTAACATCCGAGTCCAATAATAGATTTTTACAAAAATGAAAAAGATAAATATAAGGAAAACAAATTAAAAAGTAAAGAATAAAGGCATGACAAAATATGTAGTACATTGCATAATTAAACTATAGTATTAAAATATTTGGAAAAGGTTATAAGATAGAATATAAGAAGAAATTGAAATTTACAAATATAAAAAACAAATGAAAAAGGTAAATACAAAATAAACAAATGAAAAGGAAAAGAATGAAAGCTATAATATGATTAAATAGCACATTACATAACTAAACTAAAGTATAAAAATAATGGAAATATTGGAAAAATAGAATAGGAGAAAAAATGAATCAATCGGTCAAGATTCTCTTGATGTTAGACCTGAATTGATGTAGGGAAATACCAAACAGATCAACCTCATTCAGCTCTCCGTTAAACATACGATAAACGCGCTGCAGATAAAAATATTTTTGGGAATTAGTATTGAAAGGATCAAGTGAAAAGAGTGCAACGCGTCTAGAGTATCGAACTGGGATTCTGAAATTAACCTTATTCAGTAAATCAGAACAATCAAGAAAACCATTTATGAGCTTAAAGAAGAATATAGCATCAGAATGTCGTCGCCTGACAGAAAGATTGTTAAAAGAAAGGATTTTTAAAATGTCGGAAACAGTAGAATGGGTATAGGTAGGAAAAAGGTAGCGTAAGGATTTAATAAATTTAAGTTGAACTTTCTCAATACAATTAATATGGGATAAATAAAAAGGTGACCAGATAATTGAGGCAAATTCAAGGTGAGACCTTACAAAGGAAAAATAAAGTAATTTTAGTACATAAGGATCATTAAAGGGTTTTGTTGAGCGGAGTAGGAATCCAAGAGATTTAAATGCTTTGTTGGTAATAAAAGAAATATGTTCAGAGAAATCTAGTTTATTATTGAGTATTACACCAAGATCCTTAATAGAAGATGACGTGTTAAGGATTGAATGATTTAATTGATATTGATTAGTAATAATTGACTTATTTCTAGTGAAATTTAAAATAGAGCATTTTTCCAGATTAATAAAAAGATCATTATTTAAACAATATATAGAGAATCTATCTAGATCTTCTTGTATCTTATGACAATCGTCTATGGTGTATATAGGTTTGTAAATTTTTAAATCATCAGCGTAAAGAAGTATAAAGGAATGTTTGAAGATGTATGAGATATCATTAATATAGAGTAAAAAGAATAAGGGACCTAAATGCGACCCTTGTGGGACTCCGGAAGGAATATGTCTAAGTGATGATCTAAAACCATTGAGAATTATGATTTGGTGACGATTTAGTATATACGAAGAGATCCAACGAAATAAATTTCCTCGGATTCCGAGGGACCAAAGTTTATTGAGTAAAAGGTTGTGATTGATTTTATCAAAAGCTTTAGAGAAATCCGTATAAACGACGTCTATTTGGATTCGTTTGTCCATATAAGATGTGAGAGTACTAGTGAAATTAAGCAGGTTAGTCTCTACCGATCTCCCCTTAAAAAAACCATGTTGTTCAGGTATAATGTAGTTTTTGAAATTGGAGAAAAGGAAATTATAGATAATTTTTTCAAAGATTTTACTAATGACAGATAGTTTAGATATAGGACGGTAATTCTCAATAAGATTCTTATCACCTTTTTTAAAAATAGGGGTGATGTAAGATAATTTCCAATAGTCAGGAAATTTACCGTTAGACATAGAAAGATTGAAAAGGATTGTTATGGGAAGAGATAATGGGACAGCACATTTAACAAGGAAAAAAGAAGGCAAACCATCACAACCCGCACCAAGATTAACATTGAGAGAGTTGATGTGACTGAGTACAGTAGATAAGTCAAAATGAAAAGTAGATAAGTTACAAGAAGAAGTATCTGTATTAGAGATAGAAAGGTTAATGGTAGAATCACTATTGAAAGTGGATAGGGATATAGCGTGACGACCCATCGTGTTGATTAGACGCAGGGAAACGGGGAGCGGGGTAGCGAGGTAGTGAGGGGGGTGTGGAACATCTGATATGTGCTCCTGATATTGAGCAACTGACTTGGGACGGGTGACGTCAGTGTCAGATGCGCTGCGCAAAATCATATAGACATGCACACATCCACAAAGACACACACACACATTCATTCGTCATATTGACGTGGGTGAACGGTGCATTAATACGCCCGCTTATAAGTAACCTTACATTATATTTATATATTACATATAACTTTAATCGTGTATTAATTCCATTCTGAAACCACCCGTTGAAATCAACGGGCACAACACTAATTTTTAAATATTGTTAAATGCTAAATATTATATGTATAATATTTAATGTTTGGATATGGAATTTTCACCACTTAAATATAACGGCTCATTTGATTTTGATTTTTAAATTATTTTTATTATTACTAAATAATTAGGCTTTTCTCAGAATCGGTACGGGGAGACCCAATGTCGTGGAAATACATATCCGAATACGTGACTATACAACAGGTAAACAGATTAGACGTCCTGAGAGATCGACCCTTTATAAGGCGGTACGTAGGGGATATCATGTCATTCTGGACTTAGCACTGCCAGTGCGTGTATCTCCCTAATCATCAATAAATGCTGTGATACGACTGTTGGCCTTTTACTTGGATCCTCCACCCACCCCTACGCAACAGTATTATATTATTCTAATGTTAATGTACAGCATAATAGAATAAAAGAGCTCAAAAACCTATTAATAACCTACATATATTATAGTTATAACAACAATAAACTAATAATAATAATTGGATTAAAATTAAGCTAATAAGAAATAAATTAAGTAAGTTATTAGAAAAAAATATAATATAATTAAAATTCACAATCCCAAGTATCAATTAACAACAATGTTAAACATCAAAAATCAAACAATATATGCACATGGAGACATCCTTTCGAAGACACGCGAAGATATATTGCGATATTTACATCACTAATATAACTTTAATATACTTTAAAATCCAATATTACCATTTGTACCAAGTTTGATTTTTGATTTTTAAATGCTTTTTTATTATTACGAAATTATTTTCACAATACATCTTATATCTATTTTAATAGCTACTGATCTACTGATCATTTTCTATTTTACAATTTTAATCTAATTTTGTTAGTAATCAAAGTATTATATTATTCTAATGTATATTATAATAATAGGAAAATAGCTCAAAAACCTATTTACAATTCTTATAAATGCTCATAATACATTTAATACATAATATTAATTAAAAACTCTCTAAAGTCAATGACCTTAAGCTGATTGTGTTTAGGTAATCTGTGCTTATATCTGAAGGGTATAGACATTTTGTTGTAAACACCGAGAGTCTTCACAAGTGTGTTAGTATGGTTTTATAACGGCTCATATATCGAAGGACTTCTATACAAAAACACCGGGCGATGCCGAGCAGTTGTGTTTTTCCGTTGTGAAAATTTGATAATATTATAAATATATTACAAACCTGGCACCAGGATGTTCTGTGTAAACAAACTTTAACACGCCCGAGCAATGCCTGGTTATTCATCAAGTGTTCTATATGTTGTACATTAAACAATTTACCCAGAAGCGGGAAAGTCGATAATTTGGAAATGGGAATGGAAGGGAAAGAGGGCGAAAAGGGTGAAAATTTTCATACACTTTGAAGCATGTGCCTCATTTAATTACAAGGGTGTTTTAATTTGTTTCGAAGGTCACATTTTCGCATTGTCGTTAGGGGTGACTTTCGGCTCGCATAATCGCAGGGTCGCAAGTGCTGGTCCGAGCTTTGCCATGCGCACCGGAAGCGAGTCCGGTTTCCGGTGAGGGTGCGACCGGACTTTTCCGGCTACAAAGGACCTCAATTCCGACGTGCCGAATGTTTGCCGAACGAAATTAGACAATCATTTTCGCAACTCGTCCACGATATTTCGCAATCAGCGTCGGGCCGCGTATTGAAATTCAAATTGGATGGAAAAATCGCGAGGAAAATGTCTGTGGGAGGAAAAAGATTTCGCGAGTGATTCCGATGCGTGATATAAATATGTATGTACCTTTTTTATATTTATATGAACGTATTTTTGAGATCTAGCGTGTTTTCAAATTCAAGCGCTTGAATTAGTTATGTTGTACTATGGGTGCAAATCGAGACGAAATATAATATATGTACATATATTCAGGATTAAATTATATTTTAGTGGCGCCGTCGCCAAAATAGCTTACGCCGTCGCGTAAGCCAAAATAGCTTGACAAGTAATACAAATATTGAAATCAGGTCTAATGTATAAGAAAAATCCTATAGAACACAGCAATGATAAAACAAGAATCGTTTATTAATATTGAAAGTATATTTTTGAATTTATTCACAAATTATTGAAACTTGAATAACAAAAATTGACATATTACAAATAATTATATGTTGTAAACAAATGTGAGCACGAAAATAAATACAATAACAAACAATATGAATATTTTAAACGGGTCTACTGTATTAGAAAAATCAAATATAATACAGTAATGATAAAATAAGAATCGCTTGTGAATATTGAAAGTACACTTTTGAATTTATTCACAAATTATTGAAACTGGAATAACAAGAATAGACATATTACATATAATGATATGTCCTAAGCAAATGTAAGCAAGAAAATAAATACAAAAACAAAGAATATGAATATTTTAAACAGGTCTAATGTATAAGAAAAGTCAAATAGAATACAGTAATGATAAAATAAGAATCGTTTATTAATTTTTAAAGTGCACTTTTGAATTTATTCAGAAGTTATTGAAACTTGAATAACAAGAATATAATTTAAAATAATATCGAAGGATCAGCACAAATTCAAAAGTACACTTTCAAAATTGGTAGAAGTAGTTTATTTTATTTTTTTTATTTATTTGTTAATTAATTTAAAAATCAACAGACAGGATGTACATAGATATGTATATACTATATATGTATAAGATATATATTATTTTATCATTACTGTGTTCTATCGAACTTTTCTTTTCGATAGAAATCTTTCGATCTTTCATTATACCTGTTTTAAATATTTGTTATTCTTATTTTTGTATTTATTTTATTACAAGATTTTGTCACCGCGCTATTTTGGTTTGCGCGAATTTGTCGCTGCGCGGTTTTTTCGGGACACCTATTTAAATTATATGTATATTAAATATGATTTCTTCATTGTATATAGAAAAATAATAAGGCAATGTTATACGTACTGCTACTTTTACTCATATCATATTTAGGGAAAAATTACCATAGGTTGTATAAATATTTGTTTTATTTGCGATATCATTTCAAGATCGTATTAAAATTCTCACTAAAATTTTAAGGCACCAAATTAAATAGTCGGTATTTTTCAATAAAAGGGCAGTTACTTTAAGGAAAACTTTGTGATAATAGTGTACTATATATGTACATATATAGATAAGAATGAGCTGTCAGTAGAACGCTTATTGTTTTTTTAAAATGGAAAATAGTCGAGCTTCTTGTGTTCGCTAATATAACTGACTGGTGATCTATTTAATGACCAAATCAAACGAAGTAATTGAGCAAATAAATACAGGAAAAAATTAATATTTTATTTAAAATTTGTATTTTATTTAAAATTGTACATACATATTAATAAACAAAATTAAGTTATCGTGAGAAAATTCAACATCGAGATTTTAACTGATTTGTATTCAGCATCTATCATTGACAATGTTTTAATCTGTTTATGCCTTAAAAAACGTCTGTGTATTTTTACAATACCTCCTTTACGTTTCACTTGGCTTTCGTGTTAGTGGTCATTTTTATCTCTTATCCGATCGTTTTCATACTTTGCCATATTGCTCATTTTGGTCATCAATTTAAGTAAATGGAGCCTCCGCCATTACGATGGTGCAAATATATCGTGTAAGACGCGTTTGTAATTTGCCCGCCGACATTCTATTTGACGTTTACGGTTGACGTTTGTTTGTTAGTTTTAAACATAGATGGCGATATTAAAAAAATTATTGGTGTTTTTATTCAAAATAATAATTTTATATACAAATTATAGAAGAGGTATGTTTTTAAAATACTTTTTTTCTTATTAAGTTTTTTTATTACTTTATCTATTTACGTAGTAACAATAGATGAAGTTTTGTGATCATTTTTGTTGTATGCAAGTTTTCAGTCAAAATGTAACATGTACAAATTTTAATCTTATTGCAAAACCACAAAGAATATAAACGTTGTGAGAAGTATAATAATTTTAATTTTAAATATGTACGTATACAAGATTTTTTGAAATTTAAAATATCGCTTGAAACTCCACGAAATAATAAAATGATTGATTTGTATTTTTAAACCAATTCTAGTGGAGCAGTTTCTCGTCCATGTATAATACATACATATATAAATTATATAAATTTGGACTTTGAATTTTCGATGGTGACAAGTAGCCTCGTCTAAACTTTCACACCATACAAAATAAATTTATGCACCATTAATGACTTATTAAAGAAATTTATTACACGGCGAAAAATAAGACGGAGGCACCGAGTAAATATAATTTAATACCGGTCGTTTCGCATTACGTGTGAAACTTAACTCTGCGTTGACGTTTTTGCGTTGTGCAAACGCAATTATCTCCATTTTGTACTAACAAGATTCCGATTTATACACGCGTCTCTCTATTTACATTGCTCTCTTCACCAGCTTCCCTTGATTATTGCCTCATACTCTTTTCACCTATCCATGTTGTGTACGCCGCCTTTGAAATAAATGCCTTTGAAACGAGCTACAAACGAGCGGCCTGCAAATATCGAATATAAAATTTCATTGTGTCGTCGGTACTTGGAAGAGATTCCAATTTTGTCATGTGCGATGTATGGAAAAGATTGAATAAAAATCTCGATGGGATAAACAACAAGAAACCAATTATAAACGTATATCATATTGCAAAAAGATTGAAAGTGGGTCACTGACATGTGTAAGTCTCGTAAGCATAAATGCTCGATATTTATATAAATAATATTTAGTCAATACTTGACATGACGTCTAGGATTCGGTTGTTGATATTTGGATGGCTTAAAGTTGGAAAAAGAAAACCTTCAAAGGCTTTTCAAAACTTATCGTTAGAAAATTTGGCAAGTACATATTTGTTAGAAACTACATATGCAATTTCATAGCAGACAAATTTCTGAGCATTTTTGCATTTCAGTCTTTCGATTCCAATCGAAAACTGGTCTAAGTTAGTCTACCCAGATATATTATGTGAATCAAATGTGTTTTTGTATGAATAAATATATAAAAATGTAAACAACTATTTTTATATATGTAGGTAAACATTATCCAGAACTTTTCGGAATATCTGGGCACTTCCGGGTTTCGTCTGAAGTATAGAGGAACTTCAAGACCTACGGTTTTAAAATAGGACTTTTTGTTACTCAAATTCAATAGTTCTACATATATAAACCCCGATAAAAATCGTAAAATTGCATTGCAGAATAATCGCCAGGATATTTATGTATGAGAACTCTTTAATTAATTAATTCATTTAGGATTTTAATAAGGTTTTAATGTTAATTGGAAATTCTGGATGGTCAAAATGCTAATTTTTATATATAGTATATTTATGTTTGTATGTATATAGCAAAAAATTATGAAACTTTTATCAGGCTTATATTAGAATACTCTTTTATTATATAGAATCGTCATTTTGAAAAATATGTCATATAAATGTATTGAAACAAAGGAGAATAACTAAAACACCTTTCGAACTTAAATTACTTTCTTACAATGGACAGGTCACTCTCTCAGACTCCTAAAGGAAAAATGGACAAATTGATAAAGATTCCTTCTTTTCAAACAGAGTGGTTGAAGTTTGAAATACTCTTCCCAAGAATGTAGTTAATACTTTTAATAAAAAACTAGATATCATTCTTAAACTCAAAAGGATTTTTAATATTCTTCTTTGTAATAAGGTTTTTATTACCAAATAGGTTTTTTTAGTTATCATTTTACTTATTTTTGTTTTATTTCTTTGTATTTTCATTAATTTTCTAATTTTTATTATTTTTATCTTGAATATTTTATTTCTTTTGTTATTAATGTATAAGTTAAGCCCAATGGGTCTAGCGGCTTTTCCGCCAAGTATGCTAAATAAAATATTTTTATTAATCGCTCTGTAATCTGGCAATAAGTCATTTTTTAAAATTTTTTAACATTAATTTAAATTTGTTTGTAAGAATTTTAATACATCGATAAACTGATAAACATATATGTATATATAGATTGTCTTTGAAAAGACAATCTATTAAAATGCGATTATTTAATATGTAAATTGATTGTAATATGAATTAAATATTATAAAATGTAGTGTATTTATGTATATAAATATGTATGTTCATTGTAATATGCGCGAGACGTGCTATAAAAATTTGCGTGTTTTCCTCTAATTTTCATCTGAATTCAATTCTGACGCAAGTTCCGCACAGAAGCTTTTCTTTTGAACTTTTTTTTCCGCGTTGGGTTTTACGCGTGCGTCACATATCAAACCTTTTTATATTCAGCTCTTGAACGCTCTTTTCTCGGTATTTTTTTTTTTACTCCAAGGCTAGCTTTTGTGCTTTGACGGGGTCGTTAAATATATACGTATGTACGTCTTAGTCTTTCCTTTATTTTTATTTTCAGGAAACTTTTTGTTTCGGATGAACGTCAACAGAATCAAAAGATTTGTCCGGATTTGTTGCATCGTGGTCTTCGCGACAATACGACGTTCGAAAGTCGTGCTCGAAATCCTCTATGACCTCTTTGAAATCCACCAGAAATACTAATATCAAGCTTTCACCAGTATGATCCTTACAAAAATGCGGACGTTTTATTCAAATGGCGATAAAATGACCTTTTCTCTATTCGCTTTCGAAATTGCAAGGATATCGTATCACAACTGGTACTTTTGCTCACTAAAGTAGTTTGGTCTTGGGTAATCTCATTTACTTTTCAACGTGATGCTTTCAATTACTATATGTATGTAATAATTCAAAGCATTACTCACACAGATAAAAACTTGCGTACTATAAGGGATAGTAAGTTAAAAGGATAATTACGTTTAAAAAGTAAAAAACTCACATTTAGGCCTGTAAACAAGTTACTACCATTTTTTCTGTCAACTAGTAAGTGATCTGTCAAGAGTTAAGGTTTATTTTACAATACAATATTACCTACATATCTGGTAATCTTACATAATTTCGTTACTGTCTTTTAAGTACTTCGAATAAATATTGATCACACATTATTATTATTATTGAAAAACATATTAAATGTATCAAATGTATTTATATATACTAACAAAATTTATAACAGGCTTTTTATTCGCTTCATGCTGTTAATTCAGTGATATTGTCCGTCAAAAAGTTGTGATCTGATTTTGAACCACTTCCACTTTTTAGATCGCTTTGATGTTTCAACAATATACGGGGGGTTATTTAACATTGAAGTAAGCTTTATGTCACTGAAATAAAGCTAGAGGAGTTTAATCATTAACGAACTCATAAAAAATTACAACAGAATCTCGTGTTACATCGGAGCGATGACAGGTAGCTATACACACGTATCTTTCTGCCATCTCTTTGCAACTCATAAAAAAGTGGTAAAGTCACTTTTTGACTCGCATATCATATGAAATTAATAGATTAAATAAAGTTTGTAAATAAAATAGAACATATTTGTAAAACTCGTGTCCCAACTATTGAAGCTATCACTTTTACATAGCTGTTAAAACTCGTCTGAAATCTGATCTAATCGCACTACTTTTCGGTCACTGAGAGCTTATTAACTTTACTCCAAAACTATGTATGTCTACAGAATTGTCTTTGGTAGGATCTGTAGCCACAAAAAAGTAGTAGGAAAGACTTGCCTGTGCTCAAAATTTTACATAAATCCCCCCTTTTATGAATCAATAAGAATTTTATTTACATATCTAGGATATTTATTAAAAAAAAAAGATTATTGAATACTTTTAAAAATGATTTACGGGAAATATCCTTGCTTGCAATGTATGATTTATTTCATATACATATTTGGAAAATATGAAAGCGTTTTTGTATTAGTGTTACATTTTGAAATATGCATGTTCAATTTCCTTGCCGCATGTCTTTTTATATATTGTTTTTATTTTATTTTATTGTTATTTCAATTGAAAATTTACAGACTGCTCATAAGCAATGATTGTACTAATATATGTAATATGAATGTGATATTTTCCACCTTAGTGAGCGTAAATTGTCGGAAATTACTCTAACCCATTTATCTGGTAGTCTGCGCTCATCATTGTTTTCATGATTGATTGTGATTTATGAGTGAAATTTTGATTAACTCTCTTCCATTTGGGCCTTACAGGGATGTTTTGTATTTGTAGTTGTTTCTTACATATTTATCGAAACTGGCTGTAGGTGCAAGGCATTCCTTATGCTTTATTTTTTATTTGATATTTTTACTTTATCTGTTATTATTAAATGCAATTTTTATGTTTATGTATGGATGTATTTATTTTTATGTTCAAATGTATTTTTTTTATGTATAATTGATGAGTATATTTTTTTCGTTATTTATTAATTTATGTTTAATTGTTATTTTGTTTTTTTTTGGTTATATTTTTTGACCATTGTGGCGCTTTAGGAATTTCTGTTGTGCCACAATGGTCTGTTTACAATAAAATAAATAAATAAATGTAATACAAGCAATTAATACAATGCGAATTCATACAAACATCATCCACAGTGTCATCTATGGAGACATTTTTGCAGCATTTTTATTATATAAATTGGCAAACCTCAAGATGCTGTATAACTTGCGATTTACAAGAGAGATTGGAAAGAAGACGATAATTTACAGGAAACGTTTTAATTAAAATCAGAAAAATTGACATACTCTGATAGGAAACGATCGATCCGGAGTCAAAAACCAAGTTCTGGCCAACAGCACTAATGGGTATCGAACCGTGAGCACTGTGCTTGAAAGCATAATATTATTACCACTAGTCCACGCATATACATATGTATATGATATGAAAGGCTTATACGGTTAAATATGAATGTGATATGTATGCTTTGAGTGAAAATTCCGTCGTCGACCATTTTCATCTTCGTTTCGGACTTGTTCTTACTTGACTTGACACCCGAGCACTTCAAAAGCTTCTTCGTCTCACAAACTAGTAGTCGATTGATGATTGAAGGTGGGAACCCGACGGCAATCAAATTATGTTCATCAAGCATGAAAGGCTTTCACTCACGGTTCATCAATCACGAGGGGTCAACACGACCCTCTATAGAAAGTTCGTGTAAGTCGCACACCAGACACGATTCTCGTTTGAGCAAAAATTCAATTTAAAATAAACGCAATGGAAATCAAACTTCGACAGGCCATCGGTTTTCCTCTAGTATATAAACTATGAGGATAATTAAATTGTAAACATGCGAGTGATTTGGAGTATTGTTATTAATACAGTAATGCAGCGGTTTCCAAACTTTATGCTACTACGCCTCCCTAAAAAAAAATTTTTTTTCCGCGCCTCCCTACCTTTTATTTTTTAATAGATATAATAATATAGACACGTTTTAAATAATAAACCTTTATTTAAAAATAAAATACTGAACTCTACAATAGACAGAATAATAAAAAGGTTTTGCTATAATTTATACGAACACGTACATATATTTATTATTATATTAAATTACTAATTAAACTACATCTAACACATCAAAATTGAATGCGAAGGATGTTGTTGTTTATTGGCACAAAGTTTATCAAATCTTGGGGGCAATATGGAGAGTGCCACTCGTAACTCCTTTTCGACTATTAACCTGGCTCGATATTTGGTTTTCATTGCAGCTAGTGCCGAAAAGCCCGTTTCGCATAAATAAGACGTTACGAACGGTAGCAGCACTTGCATTTCTTTGCAATACAAAGATTCATACTCTCCACTAAGATTCATCCAAAATTTAATTACGGTTTCATTTTGAAACTTTTGTTTTAGTGAGCTATCGCATGATAATTCTATCAATTTTTATTTTTCGATGGTTGTCAGCTTGAATTCGTCTTCTTCATTGTAGTTAAATGGATTCTGTATCCACAAAAACTTTGAGAAATCAAGGTCTTTGAAATAATTGGAAAAATGCAGCACTAAAACATCCAAGTGGTCGGTAAAAATATTTTTACTTGCTTCAATATTGGCTGTGGCCCAGAAATCTTTGGAAAGTGAAAACCTATCCAACCCATTCTTTTGTAAATTTGATTTCCATAACTTTAATTTTTTAATGAAAGCTTTTCTTTGTCTTTTTGAACAAGTGGGCGTATTTGTGATCCCTGCATTGAATTATTTAAACCGCTCAATTTTCCAAAAATTTCAACCAAATAGGCAAGTTTAACAATAAAATTATCGTTCGTCCACAAATGTGCCTCTTCATGATGGTTTTCTTCGAAAAAGGTTGCTATTTCTTCTTTGAGTTCAAACACCCTTTAGAATCATTTTTGCACGAGATAGCCAGCGAACTTCACAATAATACAAAAGTGAGGTCTAATTGGCTTCCATATCAGCACACAGCTTTGCAAACAGCTTTGCTCTCAAAGGACTATTCTTAATGTAGTTTATAATTTTTATAACTTTTGTAAAAATGCTGTTCAGTTCTTCGCTCATATTTTTTGACAATAGAGCTGCTCTGAGAATCATACAGTGTGTCCAGATAGCATGTGGTGCTTTCTTTTTGATCAATGCTTTAAGACCTGCTTTGTGTCCGGACATTGAGTGAGCTCCGTCGGTACACAGTCCAATTATTATTTTATGTCGTTCACAACGCAATTATTTCACTTTAAGTCGTTTTCTTCAACAAAACTGTCTATTATATTAAAAATTTCAATGGATGTGGTCTTCCCACGTATGTGTTTGCAAAATAATATATCTTCTAATATATTATTATCCGCGACATATCGAACATATGCAATTAAATGGGCATCTTTAGCTAAAACAGAGCGTTTGCAAAGGCGCAATTTTTTAAATCTTCTTCTCCGGATAATTTTTTATAGGAATTAAATGTATATATAAAAATGAAAGAAAAATAAAAATTAGCATTCATGCATTGAATTTTTACTGTTAAGCTACGATATGAAGTTTTATTTATTTGTAGATATTATGGTATGAAAATCATTTTTTTATTAAAAAGTTTTGGCGCCTCCCCTGGCAATAGTCCGCGCCTCCCAGTTTGGAAACCGCTGCAGTAATGTATGTTTTTATTATACGATAAATTAAATGTGTTTAAATTCATGGATTTGCTTTTTACTGAATGCACTTTATCACTGTTATGTGTGAATATACATACATATGTATGCATTTGAAAGTATGATAATAATTTTTTATTAGTATGATATCACATATTAGCCAGCAGTGTGGCTTAATGGTAGCGTGTATGTTAAGCATCAAATGATCAGTGTGTTCGATCCGCCATACTGCTGGTTAGATTTGGAGGTATTTGTGACTCCAAATCAATCGTTTCTTATCAGAGTTTGCCAATTTTATCTGATCATCGTTGAAGCGGTTCCTCAAAATTGGCAAAAAATCAACTTTCCTGTTGTCACAAATCTTCTGTATTTAGTGTGTGTACTATTGATGTATAGTACACATAGATGGGCCCTGACGTGTGATTTTGGTCGGAGATCTTGTCTTCACTAACTGAGGGGTGCGGGGGGTTTAACTAGCGGGGAAGTTGGGAAAAAAAACCTACTAAGAGAAACTGTGCATGCGCCATGTATTTTGCATGCGCCAAAAGGGAGATCAGTATAAGACGTGAGGGCGGATCTAGTGTATTATACATCAACGATGTGTACAATTTGTAAAAATTATGTACAAATCCATAGATGTCTTAATGGATTAATTCTGTAATTAATTAATTAATTAATTGTTTTTTCGTGTTCTTCAGCTTCTGGAAATACAGTGATTTACATATGTAATAATAAAATGCTGCATTGTTTGTAATTAATTGTCCAGGAAGGCGCATTGGGGTCTTCCTGTCAAGCTTTCCTGGTATACATATATCTATGTAAAAATCAATATTGATTGACTTGCCATACGGTTTATTGCGTCTACTAGTCAGTTTATTAATTTACCTGTATGATAAAAAAACATTAAAGGATTTCATAATAAGCATCGTATGGTAATTCAACCATAGAAAATGTGTAGTTTTTTTTAATGCGAATAAAAATGAAAACCGAGGAAAAATCCATTGAAACGCGTGTTTGTACTCATTGTTTTTTAAACGTAAAGGTAAACCATTTCAACTCGAAATGCTGCAAATATGACGTATTCGTTGAACGCAAACTTTATGTTTCATATGCATTTTTATTTCGAAAATTCATTAAATTGTGTGCGGTTTTTGTGAAATATAATCACGTATTCTATTTCTGAAACAGTTGATTTTCTGGAACAAGATCCATTCTCTCGGAGAAACTTTCCATAATGTTCAACGAATTTTACAGGATAACTGAAAATGTTTGGTACTGAACTAAAGGTACAAACGTCACAATCTGTATAGACTCCGTATGTTCGGAATCGAAAACTTTCAGTTTGTGAAAGTATCTAAATATATACATATGTATTATAAATAAAATGTCTCATTATAATAATACAAGACGAAAACTTACAAAACAAACTTGCTTTCAAAGAGACGTTGTATTGAATTTGACCTTTCTTTATTTGTCTTCTATATATGTATGTTAAATATACTTCGATATGTTGTAGGATATTTTAATATAATGTACATATATCTCTTTTGAGTTAAATTTAATCCCTATGCGATATTTATTTTGATTATTTTTTTAATAGTAAAGTGTGTTTTAACACCTTACCGCTCACGCGTATATGCATATACCGAAAATAAATAAAGAACTTCTTAGTTAAATAAATCATTTTAAATTTTTAAAGTATTTTACATTATATACGATATATAATGTTATACTTTACAATATATTTTATATTTATTTATTTATTTAACATACTTGGGAGAGGCGGCAAATCCGATAGACCCAAGTATAGACATAGTTATTAATTTTAGTTTAATTTTTTGTTACATTTTAATCATCAATTTTCTATTATATATCTCAGCTGGTACCAACTACCGTTATATGATAGTTGAAGTGTATTTTTAGTTGTACTTTATTTCGACTTCTTGGAATGTATTCCGTATAACCCACGTAAATTGATTCATATGACGAATTACATTCCAACTCTTCAAAATATCAACTATTAATGCATTTTTGAATTCGAAAGCATCCGTAAAACAATCAGAGCTGTCAAAACTCAATTGTTATATTACAACTGGCGCACATTGTATTTGCGCTTGTAGAGATAAAATTGAACAGTTTAATTGAATTCGAATATGATTGACTTAAAGCGCCAATTGTAATATATTACAATTGAAAATACACTTTGACTGTAACAGAAAATTTTCAATATCTCGTTTTTATAATTTAGTTTTGTGTCAATTTAAAATCTCGCTATTCATTATTGAATCACGCTATTTGAAAGACCATTGAATTTACAATTTAAATTGTAGAATAATTCTGACACATTTTGCAGTTTTTACTCCGCTTGCATAAATATTTTCTTGAGAGATTAATAACATTTTTAAAAACGTATTTAAGCTGTAGCTTATTTTCACTTCGTTGCTAATTGAGATGAATACTTATTAAATGACTTGTTTTTATATAATGCGGCTTCATTTAAAACGTGGAAAGCACTTTTCTCACGGTTCATTGGAATCTTAACAGCCATTTAAATTGAAAAATATATTATTTTTAAAGTATACTTCAAATTCTTCTACAAAATAGAAACCTGTTGAAATATACAATAGTTTATTATTACAAATAGATGTTATAGAATCAGTCTACAAATTTTTTATAGTAAAATTTCGATTTCTTTTTCTGAAGTCGCACATAAAATCGCACTAACAGTTTGATGGCATCGTTAATTGATACTGAATCCGTCACTAGCACGTCGTAAGGATCGTACACACATCTCAAAGTCTCATAAAATATCGAATAAACCTGAAAGGGATCATTTCGTCCGAACGTGTTGTTCCAACTCGAGTTCGGATTATGTATAAAAGCGTCAACGAACGAACGCTCTAAAACACGACTAATTCGACGATATAAATAATAATTAGCGCGACCGGTCGTCGGCAAGACTTCGTTTGCAATTGGAAACTTTTCCGATGGGCGAAACCGAAAACGAAAATAGGCGAAATATGGAGCCGACAGATCAGACTAACGAGCTTTTATCAAAATTGGGATCGGATACCTCACTTAACCCCAAATCGAGTTAGGCAAATTATACCCCGGCAAGGCAGATGTGCTCCGAGTCTCCGGGAACGGGACTGACAATTTTGTCCCGACATAGTAGAGAGCCCCATAAATGAATTAGCCGGTTTGTACGTCCGGTCACATCGCAGACGCCATAAAGTTTCCTATTTAGAGTCGTCGTGAAAGAAATTCTGAACGGTTTGGTGCATATTTGATTATGATTAAAAATTGCCAAAAGGCTGTATGTGTGCGTTAGCTTTTATTGTTGTTGTGTCGGACGGGTTGCGGATATAAATTTCGTATGATAAACGTTGGGTAGTAATTTTTACTGCTCCTTACGGAGATTTTTATAGGGGGGTGTAAAAGCCGCGTGCTATTTCATGGTGGCCTTTTATTGCGGCCAGTGAGCTAGGAAAAAAAGCCGAGATAGCTAAAAAGATTCGTTAGTTGCCGTATAAAGAATGGGATTCAATTAGATCCTCGTGTGCAATGAAGTTTTTGAAGCGAAAAAATCTATTCTCTCTAAAGAGCGAATTTAAATAGAAAGTGTACGCCACTAGAATGTATGAATATGATACGAAACGCCTATCGGGCCACCTTGTGGCTATTTTGAAAAGTACGATAATTTCCACTTAGCATATCAGAATGGGTTTGGTGGAAGTGGTCGACAATCACCAGACAGACTGAACGACAGATAAACTGGATGGCAGCTTTAAACGCAATTCTCGTCTTCTCGAATGATAGATTGCACATCAGATGACGAGTAACCTTTCGATGTTCACAGATGCAATTATTAAAATGGTAATTATTAAAATTGAGTTGGATCTTTCTGGCGAGTTTGATAAGGCAAGATTCGATAAGTTCCAAATCTTGCCTTATTAAACTCGCCAGAAAGATCCAACTAAATTTTAATAATTACCATTTTAATAATTGAATCTGTGCACATCGAAAGGTTACTCGTCATCTGATGTGCAATCTATCATTCGAGAAGACGAGAATTGCGTTTAAAGCTGCCATCCAGTTTATCTGTCGTTCAGTCTGTCTGGTGATTGTCGAGGGCTTACACCGCACCGATCAGAATATGCCAAATAAGTGTTTCGTCTCATTTGCTCGTCTTCAGTGCAAACTTTCAAAAAAGTGAGACACAGATTAGGTGTGAGAAGAAATGTATGTTTTGGTGGTTTGGATGTTTCAATATTGTATTTTATTTTTATTTTTAATTTATGCCAGGAAGGCCTAGTAGCTATCCCCAACGCGCCTTCCTGGCCAGAAACATTGTACATTTGATACAAGTATTAGGTAAAAGTCGGAATTATCGACAGAGCGGACTCTCTAGGCTCGGAAGTGAGACTCGGTCGACCCGCTCCTTTCTGTGATTGGCTGCTCTTTGCGATGCCAATAGTATTGCCGTGCCCTGAATTAACTCGACTTTTACCTGATGAAATACTCCGTCATATACTGCCTGGTTGGATTATACTATTGGTCGATGAGTCGCGTGATCCTATTGGCCATTATATACAACTCTATAACTCCATTTCGGCGCGAATAGAGATCAGGTGATCGGCGCTAGTAAACCATACCATGATAAAATAATAAAAAAAAAGTTTTTTAAAAACATACCTCTTCTATAATTTGTATATAAAATTATTATTTTGAATAAAAACAATAATTTTATTTTACTACCGCCATCTATGTTTAAAACTAATAAACAAACGATGGATAAACGTCAACGACTATCTCGCCGGGCAGATATCAAACGCGTCTTACACGATATTTTTGCACCATTGTAATGGCGGAGGATCCATTTACTTATATTGATGACCAAAATGAGCAATATGGCAAAGTATGAAAACGATCGGATAAGAGGCAAACTTTTTCCTGAATTGTAATCGTTAGTGAAACGTAAAGGAGAACGTATGTAAAAAAGCATACCATTAAGGTATAAACACAATCGGCTTAAGACCACCGACTTTAGAGAGTATTTGGTTAAATATTGTGTATAAAATGTATTTTAAAATATTTAAAAGAATTTTAAATAGGTTTTTGAGCTTTTTTTCCTATTATGCTGTACACTAAAATTAAATTAAAATTATAATAATCAGTAGATCAGTTTCCAATGAAAGATATACGGTGCATTGTGAACAATATTTATAAACAATAAAAAGCATTTCAAAATTAAAATCAATACCCCGTGCTGCCCGGGCATACAAAACAGTACAATTAGTAGTCTAAGTTATGAACTATGGGTTTTTAATGTAGTTAATTTATTCATTTTGTACAATATAAAAGCAAACTTATACAATTCAGTAATGGAAGTATGTATATTTGTATTGACTGTAACTGTTTCAAGTGTTTTGTACAAAAAGAACACATTCAATAGCATCGTTCTATTTAAATTTTAATGAAAATTTTAGGAAAATAACCTTGTACAATGTACACTTCGTTAAAACCGCAATCTGCAAGTTTTCCACGACTCAATGTCGCAATTAACTCTGCTCTTTCCAGCTTCTATGAATTTGCGCTTCCACACATTTTGCAAAACTTTATTTTAAAATGAATTACTGCAACTAAACGTTGAACAAGCAACTAATGGAACATGAAATTAATATACAGCGAATAACTTATAACGTAGTGAGTTATTATTTTCCGGAATTAATTTGTATGGAATCTCCACTGGCATGTTTCAAAGATGCATAGTCAAATTAAATATGCTTATCATCTTTTTGATAATAAACAGTCGATTCTGTCGCAAAGTGCCGTCCTCGAGTTTGATTGCGTTGCGTTCGATGTTTAATAATTATTCGTCGTTTGTGTGAGTAATAAAAGGAAGCCTCGATTATCCCCTTCGTTGTTCATTGTTCGCGATGTGTTCTTTGTTCGGGAAATTCGCACAAACAACACTTTCAACGTAATGAGATTCATTTGTAGCCCTCGGAAAATTTGGTTTCAATTTGTTAACGTCAACTCGCGTGGGTCTTCGGGTTTATTTGATTTCGTGATTAGCTCCTTCTCGATCTTCCGGGCCCCCTTTTCCGCGAAACGATTAATATTAAAACGTATTCTTATAAATTCGTGAATAATAAATGTCGTCTGATGGGGCAAGGAGAGGTCTTGAAGGTTGTTTAGATCGCGTTGGGTTGAGATCTGAGCCGCTATGTCGAGTTTAGCGATTTGAAAAGATTGCCAATCAGCTCTGATTTGCTTTCAAAATCCTTTTGCGAATTTTTTCAAATAGATTTTTCCATTTTAGTCTAAAAACTGTATAGTAAAACTTTGCCGCCTCTTGTTAGTTTTCTTTTAGACTTATATTTCCAAAGTCACATAATACTAAGATTGATATATTAAATATGTCATTGAGTTTAATAAATGTTAAAATACACAAAATTTCAGTTTAATATACCTACATATATATACTCGTATATATAAATAAATACTAGCTTATATAAAATACTTTGCTTCAATCTGGTGCGTTTCTGGGAAGTTAAAGAGAAGAAATCCAAAGATACATAAGAATGAGATACAGTTATATCTTAAGGATTCTGAGAAATATTTATACAAAATTTTGTTAATACTGCTGTATAAGGAACAAACAAACGAAGAAAATTATTGCTTTTAAATAAAATTTTGTGAGTTTTTCTTTTTGTCAAAAAAAATCTTAACAGATAAATCTATTAAAAAAACTACGTTCATTCGATTTATGTGTCTTAAATATTGCTTCTGCTATTTATTTGTTTAATGAAAATAACTTTCCCAAATTAGACTCGGCCAAGGAAAAGAATAATTGGAATAGACAGTCGATTTTTAAATATCAAGTTCTATTTAAATCTGAAAAGCTATATTGAGATCATACTAAAGTTTTGTTTTGTTGCAAATAAATTTGGCATACTATGTATTAATAATATTTTCTTAAATCACAAGCATATTCTGTACGCTATCGAAATAAGTCCAAATTTAAAAATAAAATTAAATTGCTGTTTATTATGAAATTGTAAGAATAAAGCAAGAAAATCACATTCCAATCGATCTCGCCTTACATCCTACCAAACCTACATATATAAAATGTATGAAGTACATATGACGGAGTGCTATAAAATGCTGGATCCAATACGAACTGCAATTACTAAGGACTAGCTTGCTGGCAACGATTCAACAAATAAATAGTAAAAGGGTTTCCATCTATCTGAAGATTGTAAAATATATACCTACATATGTATTGTATATTCGATGAATTCCCATGACATCCAGAAACTACCGGTTTATAACTTTTGATCTGCAGAATCATTTTCATAATAGGGCAATTAAAAGATCGCTCAATTTTCTTTTTACCATATACATTTATTAGGCTTGACAGTGATTTGCCTAATCGTGCAAAATTCTTTTCGCCTTGTTCGAACCCTCTAAAAAACCAAGCCTCTTTTTTGTCCTATTTTTTGGGGGATTTCCGCCCTGACAAATGTAGCCAAACTTTCTTAATTTAATTCGCGACCTGTTTTCATCCTTTTTACAGACAGAGCAAACATTTTTTTTGCAGAACGCTAGCCATTAGCGTTAATCTCCTGCATATACGGTCCAAGTAACACGTATAATTTCGCCTTAATGTTTCGTATTTGGTCGTGTTTATTACGCAAAAGGTTGACGTCATCCTAGAGGGAATGTTATTTTTGTTATATTTTGCTGAAATTTTTATTTTTCTTTGTCACCAGGTGTCCATTTCGATACATCATCGGCTTCTCTGGTCAATGAAATTACGACGGCCATCAAAGTTTACGCCTACGGGGTCGAAGAGTACGTGTCGGATCCGAAAAATGCCAAAAGACCTTTGGGTACTCAGCTTTCTTGTGAAGGTCCAGGAGATTCCCGGTGGCCTGCTGGAGACAGGTATGTATCTAAAAAATATTACGATAAACTTGTATAGCTCGCAAAGTGTCTGCAAAAATTGTAACGTAAAGACCTGTGCAAATCTGGCGAACCATAAAGTGGTCGCTTTAGTGTTTTTCTTCTTCCATTTTCTTTTCATTTTAGAAGATGAGCTGAATCTGCATAGTTAAACGAATTCGGTGTCTCTCAAACATTTTTCTACAGTAGTCTGATATATTATAATCTAAAACAGTTCATTTGATCTAAATCGCTTGTCAAAAAATACTCAAAAAATAATCGATTTAATGATCGTCAATTTTTATTATGTATTAGATAGAGTACACTATTATCAAAACACTTAAGTAAAAGTTATTGACCATTTAAATTATCGCCAATTTAATACACATCAGTGGTTTTCATATTTGCATCATAGCTTAACAGTTGAATAGTTAACTCTATCTAAAATATTAAAGGGAAGCTGAAAAAATAAATTTATTTATACAAGCTTTTTATTAGTTTAAAAATATGTATGTGCGTTCGGTTCTGAAAAAATTTGAGCTGATTTTAAGCCACTTCCATTCTTCCGATCAATATTTTGATATTTTACCGACATACGGGGGGAAAAGTTAGTTGTCATTAATGTAAGCAAATGTCTCTGACTCAAAGTTAGAGGAATTTAATAATTTACAATCATCAGAATCGACTGTCAGATCGAAGCGATGACTGCTGACTATCAAAAACATTTGTTCAGGTTACGTAATAACAGTTGCTTTTTTTTTCACACTGTCTGCTATAAAAATTGTATTGCTTATGAGAAAGATAATGTATATTAGAAAGCTTCCGCACTTTCTCATATACATTTTTAATTAAATAAGAAATTATAAATAATGAAATAAAGTTGAAATGTCGAAATTCCCCGCTCGTTTATAGATATGTTATGGTCAAACACCGTTTGTATACAACCGTCAAAGTTTTCAATGATGATGATGATTTGTACGTTGATGCATATTTGAATCAACCGATCACATGATTTGTACGTGGGATAGTACAATAGAGCACTATTTTACTGGTAAATTTGACAATTGACATTATCTCTTCGACTCTCGAGCGCAACATAGGGTTTGTTTCAGTTTCAAGGCTTAATAAAATTGTATTTATAATCAAAGTGGGTGATCAAATTTTAATAAAAAAATTCTAAAAACCTTAAATAAAAAATATTAATAAAAAAGAAGCGTTTTAATTGTATTGTCGATATTTCCTTTGGACTTAAAAATGAGCCTAATATAATACATATGTGATGCGAAACTAAAACTGGAACTGAAAATGTATAAAATGATCATTCAATGATACGTTTTGAAGACAAAGCTCATCTTAAACGAACTTCAAACACATTCATTATCCGAAGCGATAAATTTCAATCGTTTCGAACCATTTGAATTTGTTCCATACAAAACCATTGCAGAGTAATTAACAATTGTCTACATAGTACATAGATATCTACTGCACACACCAGTCAATTTGCAGTTATTCGATGCCAAATAATAGTCATCCGAACCTTGTCAGTTTATATAATACGGCGAATTTCCATGCAAATTAGGAGGCTTTTATCGATGTCAGATAATGTGTCACCGCAGTATTTCAACAGAGCAGACTGAATTTCCCCGGTAGTAAAGTTGTACTGCCAACTTTAAATTATCTGCGCGGGACATTTCATGTGTACCCTAATTAATTATGGTATGAGCTAGACTTTGAAGATATTCCTTAACGTACGATTAATATATGTATATATATATTATATATAATGTATGTATTGTATAACGTGACGGTGAGAGTTAAAATTCAACAACCCTCGCAACTTTCGTACTCCGAATGTGTTGATTTAATACGACAATTTTATGCAAACGTTCGAACGAAAGCTGCGAAAGATTAACCCATTGAATAATGGACTTTTTGTTGTTATTTCGATTGAAAATTAGTGTTGGTGAAATATTTTGAATGTCTTTCAATAGAAACGTTTGAAAGTTGGTTTCTGTCATATAAATAATGCTTGCGTAGTCTATTATTATTTTATTTTATTTAAATTATGAAAACAATTTTTTTGCATTATTTGCATTATGTAATGTATTTTTACTAGCCTCTTCTTATTATCAAAAATAAGTATATGTGTAGACATGTATATGACTAGGGATTCCAATACCGGTACTTACGGGATCGGTTTTAAAATGCGACCTTCGGTACTGCCGGTAGTACCGAAATATTATATAATAATTCCAATTTTATGTTGGTTAATTTGTTTTGAATTTGGAAGAAAAGATTGTATCGGCTAATTTGTATGGATCGGTCAAAGAATGAGTCAACACTCCTCCTGAGTCAACACAGCATCCTTTTTGATCTGCTATTTAAAGAAGCCGTTAAGTGTATCATCATTTAAAATCAAAGATAAAATATGCTGAAAATATCGAACTTATATCCAAGATTATTTCCGAATAGACGTGCTGATTTATAACTGACTGTTAACAATGAGAAGCCTCATCGCTTATTTCCATTGATAAATTATTTGAATACATATATTATATAATATTTTATTTAAAAGCCAAATCCATCCATTCTTCAAATATTTATTTAATTTTTTTGAGACTTATTGATCGGACATGTGACTCCAAGTTCGATCGTTTCCTATCATAGTTTGCCAATTTATCTAATTTCATTGGAAACGGTTTCAAAAAATTGGCAATCCTGTTCTATTTATCACAGAATTTGAGCTTACAGCATCTCAAACGTTTTTATATAAAAAAGCTGCAAGCAACTTGATATGCTTGTTAATCGATATTTGTAATTGGTCTTGAATAATACTTACAATACTTGCACAAATTTTGATCATAGATTTCGTGTATAGTAAAAACAAAAAAAATGATGTAACCTGTATAAATAAATAAATAAATCCAAAGTCTGGCCAGCAACACTGAATCAGGTATCAAACCCATCACACCTTAGTTGTTAGCATTATAGAATTACCAACAGGCTTTGTTAACAGTATGGGTCGGTGGTTACATTTATGTTATGCACCGAGAGGTTACCCGGTTTGATCCCGTGCTAATCTTTAATGCTGCTGGTCAGATTTGGATATTTGTGACTCCAAGCCGATCGTGTCCTATCAGAGATTGCCAATTTATCTGATTTCATTGTTGAAACGGAAATTGGTAAAACCATCCTACCCACTATGTCACTAATATCTAAATTTGATTTGTTTACAATATGTCAAACTTTATGTACAAGTCTGAATCCATAGTTGTCTCTATGGATCAATTAATTAATTCATTAATAATTAATTTCATGTTCTTCAGCATCTTGAATTCAGTGATTTATGTAATAATAAAATTCATTATACATACATATATATAACTTATGGGTGAAGTAAAAAATAAAGTAAATATATATGAGAGATAATGAGAGCCTATGATGCCTATGATGCAAACTTACCATTAGACGTCAAGAAGATCGAAATTGTAGCATTTTTTATACGTGTCTTTTACAATTATTTTTCACCATCATACCAGCGGATTCGATTTACACATACATACATATATTGATGACCAAACCGAGCAAAATGGCAAAGTTTGAAAACGATCGGAAGAGTGTCAATATCAAACCCAAATTTCGTCAGATGAAAAAGCGAAAGCAACCTGATTTGAGGCTTGTAAAAAATGCTGCTATGTTTGTAATTGGCTGGGAAGGTGCATTTGGGTTTACCTGTAAGGCCTTCCTGGTATATATCTATGCAAGTAAATAAATAAATGTTGCTGGTTAATGACAACTTACCCTCATATTACGCCAGTAAAATATCAAAGAGTGGAATTGGTTCAAGCTGATTTATATACAATAATAAAAAAATGAAATCATCACAATCATACATATACATATGCATGTCATACATATTCGATTATTATTCCGACGCAGTAATGGGTTGATTTTGACATGGTACGATTTCACTAAAACAACTTTACTCGTTTCAGGTTCTTCAAATACCTTCGGAATGTGTCAGTGGAGGGTGAACAAGGTAAACCAAACGTCGAATTTACGGCTGACGGTGATCTGAAAGCTGCCGAGCTGAAAATCATGAATCTACGGCCCGGCGTATCCAAGCAACTCGTGTGGGAAGAGGTTCGTTACACAATTGTTTAATTTGACGGGACGTGATCTGTTTGTACCTACATATGTACATATCAGTGGCGTGCGGAAACTTTTCAACCAGAGGATCCTGTCCAAAACACGATCAGTTTATATTTTTATATTTTATTTTATTCTTCCAAACATTGTCATATCTATATTTATTAAAATGTATTTGATATGTTTTCGTTTTTGAATGAATATGTGTGGGTTTCGGGCTCTCGACAATGATCTCTTTTTTATTATATGGTTGAGAAGCAATCGTCCTTTTTAGTACATTTTTACATACCTCCTTTACGTTTCACATGGCTTTCGTGTCAGTGGTCATTTTTATCTCTTATCCGATCGTTTTCATACTTTGCCATATTGCTCATTTTGGTCATCAAAACACGTTAATGTATCGTCTGCCATTACGTTGGAGATAAAATATCGTATACAACGCGTTTTAAACACGCGGAAAGTAAATCTTCCTGACGTTTAATAAGCGTTCGTCCCGTATATTCCAACCTGTTCGCCTTGATATGGCGAAATAATATTTTAATTGTTTAAACGCCTATAATTCACTCTATATTTTATGAAATTTGCTCTATTGGTTCTCGTTATCTCTAATATATAAATATTTATAGTTTTAACTCTCATATGTACATATATTTAAATTTCAAATTTGGCGTGTAGCTTCTTGTAGGGTAATACACGATATATATTGATTTTTGGCCAAATATGTCAGATTTGACATTTCACGGCTAAAAGTATATCTCTTCACTGGGTTTTATCTGCGAGATAAGTATTCAATAATAAGTTATTAATTAAACAATTGCAATTATTACAAACAACGGTGATAAATCCACTTGCATTGTTACTTTGACTATTTATATTTAGGGCCATAATAAATAATAATTTAGGACGTAAAAATAAAATAAAATAATAAAAATAAATAACTTAGGACGTAACGTACGAAGTATCAATCAGCGAATCAAGCGAAAGTCCATACATAATGACATATTTGCCCAAAAATCAATATATATATCGTGTATTACATTACATGAAGCTAGACGCCAAATTTGAAATTTACATACATATGAGAGTTAAAACTATAAATATTTCATTATTAGAGATAACGAGAACCTATAGAGCAAATTTTATAAAATATAGAGTGAACTATAGGCGTTTAAACAATCAAAATCTAATATGGCCATATCAAGGCGAACAGGTTGGAAGACACGGGACGAACGCCGAACCACACGAACTAAATTTCACCCAACCCGATAATGTCGATATTAAATACGCGTTGTATACGATATTTTATCTCCAACGTAATGGCAGACGATACATTAACGTATATTGATGACCAAAATGAGCAATATGGCAAAATATGAAAACGATCGGATAAGAGATAATTGATATAAAAATTACCACTAACACGAAAACCATGTGAAATGCAAAGGAGGTATGTAAAAAGCGAATCAAGTACGCATGCATACGCAATAGGAGATTTTGCTTCCAGAGCAAGTGTCGCGCTTCCAGAGCAAGTGTCACTGATGCGCATACGCAAGAGTGACAGTTCACTTGTGCGCATGCGCAAAAGATTTGTAGAGAACTTCAGCATCCACGGTAATAAAAGCTTGATGGGGAAAAAGCACCGGTCGCGCAGTTGGCTACAGTCTCGTTTATGTCAATTTTGGATCAGACGAAAATCGTATATATCATAATCACGTAATCAAAAATAAATGAAATAGAAGCAAAAGTAAGAAATTCGGAAAAAAAACGGTATAAAAATATTTTTGACGTAAATTTTAAGGGATGCACAACATCCACAGCATCCATGGACGGCACGCCACTGCTACATATGTACATATATATGTACATATGTACATATCTTGCATATTAAATATGTGTATCCGTTTAAAAATTTCATACCATTCGATGTTAGCAACTCCTAAAATTTCCTCAATGGAAGTATTATATATTAATTTCATAAGTGAAATGTCTCTTATGTTATTTTTTCGAAAGGCAATGCTGAAAATATTCTGCTGAAAATGTATCTCTCGCGTGTGTTTGATCGTTCAAGTAAATGTATGCACATATTTTAGTATTACGTGTATGCTAGTGCTTACATATGCACGTATGGGTACTATTGCATGTTGCAGCTATGAATTATGCTGATGAAAATCTTCATTGAAGTGTTTTATTTGTTATGTTGTATTATTAGAAAGGTTAAGAAGGTCATTGGCATTGAGATCTGTCTGCAAATAAGTATCTGGCAATTTGTCATGGCGTTCTACATAGTCTACAGCAATTTGCTCCCATAGACTAGCAAATTGTGTGTCTATTAATAAGGCTTTTGTTCATGTCACAATAAAATCGTTTGAGTGATACTTATTAAGATCGTCGTTGCATTTTACAGTCAAAAGATTATTCAATAATGCACGCTTTTTATTGGTTTAACTCTTTTAGTTTCATGAAATTCCTGAACGACTTCCACTATCAGATGCTTGATATTTTACCAACATACGGGGTCCAGCTAACATTGAAGTAATTTAAAGTGTCCGACATGAAGCTAGAGGAGTTAAATCATTAATGAACTAATTAAAAATTACATTAGAAACTTGTGTGAGATCGAAGCGATGACAGCTAGCTATCCAAATGTGGCTTTCTACCGCCCCTTTGAGAATAAACGCATAATAACATGAAAAAAATGTGTAAAAAATAATATATTTTTAAATAAATAAAACAAATAAAATAAATAAAATAAAACATTTTACTATTGATTCCAATACTTATTTTGAACATATCAATATTATATTTTGAGTTATAGACCGCAAAAGCCAAAAACTGTTAAAGTTGCACATTTTTTAAGCGCTCATATCTCGTAAACGAGAGTGAACCAACAAAAATTATTATCATATTCAAATTTAATGGGTCAAACTTGGTAAAGATTGATTTGTCTTCACTATGGTAACTCAAAAATGTGATTTTTTTTTGTTGCTCAGAGTTATCAATAAAAATTCCCGCAATTAAAATGTAATTTCAGTTATCCGAGCTTTATACTATAAACTATATACTTTATACCACATAGCCTATAAAGTGTATAGACTATGTGGTATGATTATATGAATGGATCATACTTATTTGAATATCCTTTATAGAGGTTCATTTTTTTGATGACCCATTTGTGTATGGTTTTAATTTGCGTACATTTTAGATTTTTGAATCGACTTTAAATATGCCTGATATTTTAAAATACCCGAGGAAAATTTTGAATTCCTAACGAATCGAACACAGTTTTGACGTTTTGCCTATCACTTATTATTTTCGACGACATTAAAACGAGTATTAAACATATGTATTTCACCACAGCATGAAACTGCTTTCACGCCGAATCCTTTTAATATAATATACAAAATAAAACAAAGAATAATATGTTCATGCTTAGATACACACGTATGTGAGTAGTTTTGAAAGATATTCGCCAAATTTACACGAAAAATCATCGAGCGTGTGAAATAATAAAGTTTTTCTTTACTTTGTTTTACTTCGGTTGAATAAATATTGTAACGAAACTTGAAATAAATTTCTCTCAATATTTCACGCCATTTTGTCGCATTTTGACCCTTATCCCTTGTTTGTGTCGTCGGGCAAAAACTAGATATATATTTTTGTGGAAAAAAAACGCTCAAACGAAACGAAACGGCGGAAAAGTGTGTATACAGATATACGGAAAAGTAGAAGAGTGAGTCCATAAATAAACTCATAACGTACGATATATACCTACGACAAGGTAATGTTTTCACGGTGAAAAGGGTACAAGTAAATTAAATAGTAAAGTGGACAAGATGTGAATTTGTTACGAGCAAATGCGCTCAATTTTGCAAAATACGAAGCCGATGAAACGATAAAATATTATCACAGTTACATACATACGTTTGTGTATTGTATTTTTAGCATCTAAAGTATAAGTATACTGAGTAATAAATAGCTAATGAACTAATTCATAATAATTAATGGCTAAAAACTGATACATACATATGTAGTGTGTTTAAGTTATTTAGAATGAAGTGTAGTAATTTTAAAATGAAGCTCTCCACATTATCTACGCTTTAAGTAATATAAAACCATATTCAAACGCTATTTTATTTTAAGTATTTTATTGTAAGTATTGTATTTATGTATAACTTCAAATGAGAAGATTTCTTATCTTAATCATACTTGTGATTTGAGTGTAATGAAAGTTGGTTTCTCTCAATATTTGTTTTATTTGAGTCCTTTTTACATACCTCCTTTACGTTTCACATGGCTTTCGTGTCAGTGGTCATTTTTATCTCTTATCCGATCGTTTTCATACTTTGCCATATTGCTCATTTTGGTCATCAATACACGTTAATGTATCGTCTGCCATTACGTTGGAGATAAAATATCGTATACAACGCGTTTTAAACACGCGGAGAGTAAATCTCCCTGACGTTTAATAAGCGTTCGTCCCGTATCTTCAACCTGTTCGCCTTGATTTGGCGATATAAGATTTTAATTGTTTAAACACCTATAATTCACTCTATATTTTATAAAATTTGCTCTATTGGTTCTCGTTATCTCTAATATATAAATATTTATAGTTTTAACTCTCATATGTATATTTAAATTTCAAATTTGGCGTGTAGCTTCTTGTAGGGTAATACACGATATATATTGATTTTTAGCCAAATATGTCAGATTTGACATTTCACGGCTTAAAGTATATCTCTTCACGGAGTTTTATGTGCGAGATAAGTTTTCAATAATAAATTATGTTGTATCTAATTGTTAATATGATTTACAATAAGCTTACATACATTTAGTTTTTTACAATAAGCTTACATACATACATCACATACAATTGTTTTTAGTTATCAGCTGATTTAATTTATCTGATGATGAAAAAGTTCATTTCTGTAAATACATAAACTCATTTATGGACAATCATACATTGATAAACTATTCTTAAAGTAATTTTAGTATTAATAAACTATTACTGTAAGGTTATTAATAAACTATTACTATAAACTGTAAGGTTCCCGGCATAAGTGAGTATACATATTGCCGGCAGCAACTCATAACCTCAAATTTCATTGTTTATTCCTTCATAACAAACTTTCTAACCAATACAAGCTACACATGTACACAGATCAAACAGTGATAGTTTTATTTTTTGTTGTATCTAATTGTTAATATGATTTATTGATGTTGTTTTGTTTATAATTAAAAGAGTGGTTCAATTATTTGATGCATTTTATTTTAAATCTACCAAAAATTAAGTCAAATTTGAATCGGATAAACGCAAAAATATGTATGTACATACATTTATACATGTATTTCATAATAAATGAGCAGTTACATTTGAAAGTGGCTGAAGTCCAAATTTTCCACTTACTTTAAGATGTCCACTTATTTTAATTCGATATATTTAAAATCTCGGAAAAGAAGAATAAACATATTACAAGCATTATATATGTTTCGTAAAATATTTCTCGGAATGAAGAAAAGTGGACTTATGCCACTTTCGAATATAGCGTCTGATAAAATGTAAGTAAAGATGTTCGATATAGTTCCAAAATATTTATTGATTGTATCAAGAATATTAAAAACTTTTACAAAATTTGAATAAAGTTGACATAAAATTGATCAGTTAATTATTTATAAAATAAAAATTTTAAAAATGTAAATTTTACGAACCATTCTCTATTTCACACTTTATTAGTAAATTTATTCGAAACACTCTTTTATAAAAAAAATAATTATTCACAAGCTTAATCAAATCAAACTGCATTTTGTATATATGTATGTAACTATATAATTTGTGAACATAATGACATTTAGATGAGATCTACAATTAGACATCAAGCATACTTTATATATGAAATTAATAATTATTTATCTCTGTGTTATCTCTAAACATTTGTAATATCTGTTTGGAATTGGTTTTAACAGTATGAGTTCATGCATTTGTAGGAGAAAGTGTATTTTCATCAGACAAATATTGTATCTTGAATTTTTCAGTCTGGAAACTTGGCTCTAAATAGGCAAAGTTTTCCGATGGAGAAAATCAATAAATTTGTTAATTTTGTACGCACGTGTTTCGGCAAGACTTTCGTTGAGCTTTATATAATAAATAATGACATCTTTTGTATTAAAAAAATAAAGCAATCGAGCCAGCTGCGTTTGAAGCGAAATTCGAGGACGTACGACGAAAAATGTGGTTTCGACGTACGCCACTCATAAAAATATAATGGACCACGAAGGCTGTGTAACCGCAGCTAGACAAAAGATGATCTCAAATATTGTAGGCTTTATATAAATAATATATATACGTATGTATGTTGCAGAACCTTGGCGATACGAATTCCAATAGTACGTCGATCCGATATAAGAGAGTAAATATTGTGAAAATTTTACGACGATAAGCCGGGTGTGTAACACTCGATATCGTATTACGTAATTCAATCCCTAGCGAAAATGGCGTAATGTGCTGTGAAATTTTAACATGTTATTATATTCGATTGTATTAATAAGCCGGAATATCTAATAACTGTGTGAGGGGCACGTTTTTAGGTGGATCTTTTCAAGGGAAAATACGAAACGACTCTCGTTAAGCGCCGATCGATCTGGAAAATGTTGGGAAATTTTACATGCCTATCAGGCTTCGAGTAAATGTATTAATTCTTGGAACTGAATTCGCGATTTTGTTGCTTTGATTACTTGTTACATCGTTCCAAATTTTATCTGTATTTTGAATACATGTTATATATTCGTTACTTTTTAATTAACGTAACGTGTCTTCTTCTACTCTGGTCGGACTTCTACTTCTACTAAAACGGACGCAATGTGTGTAGATATGTTTGTGGCAGACGTGTGGAGACACTACCACTCTCGGAGTCTCGATGGTGATGACTACCACTCTCGGATACTCGATGGTGATGACTTACTTACAAATGTGATCGAATCGTGATCTATATAAATGATTTTTATCTTTTGGGTTGGGCAAAGTCCGGCATTCCTGGGTTGGGCAAAGTCCGGCACTCCTGTCTTTATCTGACTATCCCTTTACAGGAATTTTAATGATCTCGTTACTCACGTTTATGAATGTGAGAAAGTGAAATCGATTATTGTGGGAACTACATTGATAAGTGAGGTACATAACAGTGCCTATAAATCACTTTACACTATATTTATATATAACATATAACTTTATTTTAATTCTTGTATCAATTCCTTTCCGAAACCACCCATTGAAATCAACGGGCACAACACTAGTACATACATATAAATCAATTGTTCAGTATTTTAACTAAACGGTCATATTATTTTGACAGTTTTTTCATGATTTGACGTATGAATTTCTATACATACTATTTTTTTTTTACTGAAATTCACACGTCTGAGCGACGGTAGGGCAAATCGAATCGAATATTAATTGAATATATTGATTTAGGATAAGCATCGCATCTAAAATATTTATACATTGAATTCTATATACAATTAGTTTGATTGATGTTATAAAATGTGTCATGTTCCATCACAGTTTGTTTGCTTTAATTGACTCGCGTGTCTAGTATGATTTATCGGTGTGATTATGTTTTTCTAACATATAATATTATATGCCATTATTTTGAAGGTGCTTTTCAGTGAAGATCGAATTTAATATATTCCTTCGTATTGATGGATGCCTTTGAATAGTATTAAAATATCCGACGAAGAATAGGAGGAGTCGAGGCTTTGTTATTAAATCCTTTTTAGTATTCAAGAATTTCTAAATAGTTTATATACGTGTCGCAATATAATGCAGATGAGGTAGAATCATCGGAAAATTTTCGAAAGGATTTTCCTTCTAGTTTTCGATCGACGCTTTTACTAAGGGTAGGTTTGAAAGTTCACTTTCCAATTTGACGTTGAATATTTTGTTATTTATAAAAGTTATTTTATAAGACGTAAAATCCGATTCTCTCGAAGTTATAATACTACAGTACAAGTCTTAATTTATTTCCAAATAGGTCTTCATACATATGTATGTATATATGTGTACTATAGAAATTCACCAAATTTCATCAAAACTCCTCGGAAGTGGATCTCCAAAAGACCGCAAAAACTTTTCGGCATTCTGCAATTGAAGTCTCTGTAGGGGGATAGTTCTCTAGTGGGTGGTTTGAGTATATAAGGAGTGAAATAACGCAGAGGACAATGTTGATAAATATTTGCTGTAGACAATATTGATATTTGATTCATCAAAAGTTGACACTATCTGTTGATTTGAATGAATAAAACTACTATTTTTATTGACTGTGTATATCTATTGTTATTTTGGTACAGACAATATTTCGTCTGATAGTTTGAGGATATCTGTTCAGTGTTGCTATTTAAATTTAAAGCACGATTTCAATGATTGCAGAGTGTAAATTTGAACGATCTCGTTTCAAATAAATCTACATGACAGGCTTTCATTGCTCTAATCGTAAATTTTGAACGCGTCACCGCGAACTGAATACACGCAAGCTAATAAAACACTTTACAATGGGGGTATAAGTTTCCAAAGCGTGTATAAAATCACCATATCAGTGACTAAGAAGGCTTTCGAAACGTACACAGCCTATCCGATGATGATCTCTTTGAAAATTTGCATAAGTTCCCACATTAGCGAGAATTTATGCGATAATTTCGTAACGCCGCGCCTCCACTACATATTATATGTATTCACAGGGTGGGCCAAATATATTATAAAACTAGAATTTGATTTATCAATAACTTTTTTCATTAGAAATAAAATGATAATTATATTATACATAAAAAATATTGAACGTATGGAAATTTGTTTCATTTTATTATCTGTTACATTTGAAGTGTATCTTTCAGTTTGAGTATATTTTGTCTATAAATATATAATAATAAATATATTCCATCTAACCTGGTACGAACTATCATTATAGTTGAAGTGTATTTTCAGTTGTAATATACTTTGGCTAGTTTCCGTCTAACCTACGCTGTTGGTTCATATGTATTCAAAAAAAAAAAAAAAAATATATATATATGTCGAATAACATTCCAACTGGTCAAAATGTATTATAACTGAAAATACAGTTCAATTAAAAGTTGGTACCAGATAATATGGAGAGGATAGGATATTATGAAAACGCTATTTGAGTAGTTAATTGATTAGAAAGTCACATTTTTGTTTTGAACATATTCTTAGAGTTATCGTAATACGGTACTCATTACCTTTATTCTTCATATCCAGAGAATATTTACACATTATCGAATTCTAACGCATTCGTAAAAACATCAGAGCTGTTAAAATTACAACTGGCGCACATTATTGAAGTGTGTTTGGGCTTGTAGAGATATATTTAATTTATTAGTTGAATTGTATTGGAATATTAATAACCGAAAACACCAGTTTGAATATATTACAACTGAAAAAAACTTCGACTGTAATAAACATTCATAAAGGTATATACAAGATGGAAGATCTTAAATGGATTCCATTTACAGACAACCAAAGTCAGGCTTATTCTATTACATAATTTTAAGTACAGGAATGCAGATCCAGACCTGTCATGAAACTAATGCAAAAAAGAGCTATTACATACATACATATGTATATATTTACAAATATGTATATACTATTTCACAAAAGATTCCAAAAACTCTTCGCCCACTTATCTCTTGACTAGATGGCTATCGCTCACTTTGACTCGCCCACTTGTTCATTACCTACTAAAGGTTTCTGATTTTCCGGACTTTTTCAATTCCCGGAACACAAGACAGAGCTCGGGATCATTCCCGGGATTCCCGGGATCTGGAGACATATGATGTGTATATGTACATATATATATATATGTACATATATATATATATATGTACATATACAATATTATAATTCAATTTATTTTTTATATATATCTTATTATTGTAATTTATTTATTTATTACCAATATACATATCATAGTAACTGGAAAAAATGTAATTATAAAAGTAAAAAAAAATTAAACAACTTCGTAAAAATACTAAAATATTTGAATGAGAATCCGAAAACCAATGTACGTATTTCAAGATTTGGTCCAAATATTACTAGTAATAAAAAAAACTATTAGTTTCAATAAAATTTGGTTTCATAGTTGAAAGGGACGAAACATATATTTTTGAAATAATCTCTTTCTATATTATCTGTGATTAGTCTTTTAAAAATACTTACTTAATTCACCATTCATCGGCAAACACACAATTGTATCATCTTCATCGCAATCCTCAATAATCTCATTTCTAAACAGGTACATAGTTTCATCGTATGATACACGTATGTATGTACATTCGCCTTTATTATAACATTTTGATTTAAATATTTTCCCCAGGATTCGAGGTAAGAACTCCTGGGACACAGGACATTAAAAGTTTCATAAATTCACGGGAATTTCTGTCCCGGATCAGAAACCCTATTACCTACGTAGGCTTTGTTGCTTCAAAATAATAAACGGGCCACTTCAACATAAAAAAAATGAAATTTAAATTAAAATTCAATTATTTGTAGTTACAAAATTGTGCACAATGAATTTCCCAATAGTCATTTATATGTATAGTATGCATCAGTAACTTTAAAATTGGTTAATTGATGAAATGATGATCGATTCATCAACTATATTACCCAACTATGACATTTGGCCCACTCTGTATATGGAATTATAATACATATATGTATGTTATAAATATATAAATATATATATATATATATATATATATATATATATATATATACATATACATACATATATATTTTTCGGGTATTTTCCACCCCCTCAAGCTATCTACGTTTGAGTGGGTGTAATCGCATCGTTTATACGCAAACAAGGCTCTCTGAGGGGATGCTTTCAAAAGGCGTCGCGATTCTTCTGTGAGCCCAGCGGCGTGCCGACGATTAAATCGCAGGGTAGGATTCTTTTTCGGTTTTGTTTGTGTCGTTTTGTACGTCGAAGCCCAGTTTATCGTCAGACCGCTGTGTTTGATGGTATGATCGGTTATTTTTTTTCGTTGAATGATATTCTGTTCAATTTGCACGTTTGTCTTTCCGAAGAATATACATATTTTAGGTTTGTAAGGTTGCAGTATTCAATCATCATGTATCGTTGTACAAAATTAATCACAATCTCATTAAATTACCTAGTACCGATTTATCCAGAATAAATAATTAAAATTATATTACTAAATGTCTATACAAACATACTTACCTAGAAAGAGTATGTTTTCTGGATAACATCGGTTGTAAATGTCACTTACAAGTTAACCGGAAGATTATATGACAGAAATACCAATAACCGCATTAATAAGTTAGTGAAAGGTATCGGTGATTACAACAAGATGTCTAATACCCTTCAGATATAAACCAAAGTACGGTTTGTTTTTGGATAAATAACGTTTTAAAAGATCTGTAAATGGGTTTTTGAGCTTTTTCTCATATTAAATATTGACATTGTTAAAATAGGAGAGGCATTATACATTTAAACAACAACAAAGCTCACTGTAGCAGTGGTTTTTAGAATAGATCTACCTATTTTAAATATACTTCACGAACAATGAGAAAGTTCTAAAAATCAAGTACAAAAGTTTAATAGTAGTGAGTAAATAAAAACAATAAGCGAAGCGAAGATTAATCATTCTTGACTAAATTTGACTCACTTAATTCGAATGCGACAACGATTTTTGTTGGTTTTCTTTCGTTTATGAGATATGAGCGGTTAAAAATTGGGTAGTTTTTTGGCTTTTGTAGTGTAAAATTTAAAATCTAGTATTGCTATGCCAAAAGTGGGTATTTGAATCAATAGTCAGATGTGTTTTTTTATTGATTATGATTTTTTATTACTCTAAAATATTTTCAAATTAAATAATTATCTAGCGAATTTTTTAAGTAAGAAGTGGTATTTTTTTGTTGCTCGGTGTATTTTGTGACTGAAAGCTTAAGCTCTTTATGAAACTATTTCATTTCAATAATGAAATAAAATACATAAATTTTGATTAAATATGCCGTTAGCTTACTTTGAAAAGGTTCTAATTAACAGTTAGAACAGGTGCGGTTAAAACCCTTTTAAAATATGGTAACGATATGTATTTGAATTGGATTGAAAGAGCTAAAATAAGTATCGTATGTACGATTAAAGTATTAGGATTGTTAATCTTCAATAAACCGTCAACACATATTGTATTATATTTGAAAATATTGATTCTTTAGTTAATTTGAGAATAAATAAGTTTAATTCAATTGGGTTTTTTATCTGTAATTTTACTTATATACATACATATGTTTATATGTAATGGAAAATCATCCTTCCAGTTAAATACACATATTATGTAGATAAAACATTTTCATTAAAATATATGTATTATTTATTTATTATACTTTTTATGACAAATTATGTATGATATTTATTTTGTGATATCATTTTATAGATGGATATTCAATGTTTTGATACAATGAATACTATGTTTATATATTGACTAGGCAAAGATACATTATTTTACCTTAAACGATTTGAAGTTATCTGAAAACAGATGATGCACGATGGCTTATCTTGGTCCAAAATTTGCTATATTACATAGTTAAGTAATTAATAAATATCAAATAATAAAATAAAAGCTTACACCTTGAATTTCTGAGGATTTTGTTGAAAAAGAGACGAAATTGTTGGTGATTGCCGCTCGTAAATATTTCAAATCTGAAGAAAAAACATTTTCTATGTCATACAAAAGGCTGTCGTACATGAAATTAAAAAGGGCTCTTTTCCGAACGCTGTCAAAGCGAAAGCTTTTGCGAAGTAAGGGCCATGTGGATAAATCGGGTTCAAACAAAAACGGCATTGTTGAAAGCTTTTTGAGCTCTAGCCTTTTGAGACTACTAAAAGCTAGACTTTTCAATGTACTAATAGCACACGTATAAAATTAGCTCATCAAAAGATTTTTTCATTCGCCCACTTTATAAAAGAGTACTCTTTCGTATAAACGGATATCATTATAAGTATGTCATAGGTTAGTGAATCTTTCACGTTTAAAAAGTACCATCTGTATGTGTAGAGATCAACCCTGTTTTTCATTACACACTGGCAGTTTTCCCGTGGGTTGCTTGTTCAAGATAAAACAAAGGTCAACAGAATGAGGTTGGAGGAAATAAAAAAGAGAAAATTATCAAATGTGAATAATTTAAAATGGAATTTTGTTTTTATTATACCGCACGAACGAAAACAAGACACCGAATTTGTGTAATTGAAAAAATGTTCGCATTTTGAGAATATAATACAAAAATAAAATGTTTTTATCCAAATGCGAACTTCAGATTTCGATGAAATCGAGAGCGTTCATCTCGATGAAATTTTGTAACTTTATTCTATTTCACGATGCGAATTTTCCACGCGGGACCTTTTTCGGCAATTAAGTGCCTGCTTTATTCATTATTCCGTGTAAAAGAAGGTCAAAAGAAAAATACTTATTTTGAAACAAACGTCTTCCGTTTCACAAATTGAAAAATTTAAACATGCTAGTGTCGTCGGTGAAAATAATTTATTATTTACATACCTATGTATATGTGCGTATATTCTATTATATTTTTGCAACGCGAGCATATTCGTAAGCCTTGCTTAATTTATCATCTGTAGTCGATACGGGGAAAATCAGAAAATTTCCGCAATGGAGTCTGCGAGCGATGATAAGAGCCTCATAAATAATATAAACTGTCACATTCTACGCATTCCTCCGCCTTGTGTTTTGCACGGATGTCATTTCTAAAATATAAATAATATGAAATATTAATAATAATCATTTTCTATAATAATTTTGCGACATAATTTGAATAGAGAAAAGTTTCGCGAAGCAATTTAAAACGGAGTCAAAGGAAATTTTCTCATTATTTATCCTTCGCGATACAGGTTTTAGAACAACTCAAAAGGCCAAACGAACAAACTTTAAATTAGTGTTTAAACTCTTGAATACGTTGTTTAACTGAGGCTTAATTTTCAAATAATATGTACATATATACATATAAACATAAATGAACACCGAAATATAATTTTTTTAAGCTTTTTAACGGTGTTTTGCCTTTTATTGAAATTTATTCATAAATGCTTCTCTTTATCAGCTTTGATGAACCTTTTAGAATCAACTTGCCTAGCAAATTTAAGTTTCAAAAGCTGCGATACAAAAAAAAATACTACATATTTCCTAAAAGCGTTATTCAGGCATTGATAACCAACATCCAATTATAAGATATGATAATTGAGTGTTTATATTACTCTCATCATAATACTAAGAATTCATTTTATTACCAATATATTAGGTTACATATCTGAAAATATTTTAAATTTGTATATTGTTCTGAAACTTCTAGAGAGATTCAATAAATATTTACTCAGTATTAATGCTGAAACACTGTTCAATGCGTAGTAATAATAGATGAAGTTTTGTGATCATACGAAAATTTTGACTTTCGAACTCGAGATTTTGACTGATTCGAACTCAGAATCGATCATTGATTACGTTTTCATGGTCTAGAAAGTGTGTGTGTGTGTCTGTGTGTCAATGTATTTTGGGGATTTTTTGAATACCGTTGGCAGGAAAATATTGGCAGGACAATATTTATGAATTAAAAGCTCAACAGTTATCCTTTATGTATGTTAATAAAATGAATTCCTTTGTGTATACGAAGACATTTATTTATTTATATTATATAAGAAATACAGTGTAGGGTAAAATTTTTCAAAATTTTCAACCGGGTATATTTAAATCAAATAAAAATATTTATTCGGCTACAAATCAAAAACATTCATACAAGCAGATTTGATAAATGTACATGTACGTTTTGTCGGATGGAAAAATCGGAAAAGCGAATTTTCCTCCGGAATTAAATATTTCGGTTTCCAAGAAAAGGTTTGTATTATAATATATTGTAAATATGTGATTTTTTTTTTTGCAGATCGGCGTATGGAAATCGTGGCAAAAGGAGGGTCTCGACATAAAGGATATCGTTTGGCCTGGCAACAGCCACACCCCACCTCAAGGTGTGCCGGAGAAGTTTCATCTGAAGATCACTTTTCTGGAAGAACCACCCTATATCAACCTAGCCCCCCCAGATCCCATCACGGGGAAATGTTCCATGGACAGGGGTGTACTGTGCAGAGTGGCCACAGACCACGACATGGCAGAGTGAGTACAATCAATTATATAATATACATGTACGTGTGCACTTGCATTTCGATCTCGGTTCAAAGGTATACAATGGCTAACCGGTCCGTGACAAATTGCCCTTCAAAGTGAACCACTGGTTCAAACCCTTGTTAAATCGGCCCTCGCTTTAAATGGACAATATCTGCCACGGTTCGATTTACGCGACCGATCTTGCCGTTCCAGTTGAGATTTAGATTGGCTCTAATTACAGTTTTGAGTCGTGAATCCCAACCGTTTCGTATTAAAAGTAATGTGCTGTGTTAATGATTGGACTGTTTATTATTAGATTATTTTATTTTATGGAACTTTACGATTTAATTTCCATTTAAAAAAAATTAAGAATGTATTTTTCAATTAGCTGAATAGCTAAAATTATATAAATAAATAGTTTTAAGAATCGCTGTGGATTTAGTAGTGTTTTATAATTATAAAACTTTGATCTAAATTGAATCCTCTGTTCTACATACTCCCAATAAAATCCGATATCTCCTTTTGCATTACGAATTTATCGCCTTAAATGATTTCAATGAAAAAATAAGTCTTATCTTTTTAAATTCAACGGCCTTTGTTCTTTTCCTCACACTAGCCCTAACTTCACAAGACGGTTAATTATATAAGATATTTTTTAAATAAGAAACCCCCACGATAAAAAGGCTTCCAGTCTCAGGTATTGAAAAAAATTTCAAAGATAAGAATCCTCCAGGCTGACTTATAACTGACCAAATCTTTTGTTCTGGTTTAAAATTTGCAAATTTTGTAGCTTCATTGAGCATAATCAAATTATTTCCCTTACGAAATGTCTCGAGCACAAAAGAAATATACCAATATATAATACTAAAATGTGATAGAGAGATAATTTTGAACGTATTTTATATAGCGATATCGCTTTCAGATTGTTAAACTTTACAATTGAAATTATGCTATAATGAAATTTTATTTTATGGAACTTTACGATTCAATTTCCTTTGCAATAGTTTTAAGTATCGCTGTGGGTTTAGTAGTGTTTTATTATTATAAAAACTTTGATCTAAATTGAATCCTCTGTTTTATATACTCCTAATGTAATCCAATACCTTTTGCATTACCTTACTTTATCCCTAAAACACGGGCTTTCAACCTTTTTCAAATCGTAATTCCAATCATATTTGCATAAAAGACATTATTAGTAGAGGATAGTAAAAACACAAACGATTAAAATTATTTCTTAATATTCAATGCGATGAATTATGTAATTATTGGTTTAAAAATTTTCATTTTCAATATTCAGTATAGCGTAATTTGCTCGAAATCAATAGTTTGGATATCATTACGAAGGTTAAATGTTCATTAATCAAAAAACAATTTGCTCAAAATAAAAATAAAGCCATCAAAACGGATATTTATTTAATACACCATATTATTTTTTATTTCTCATTCTTTAAAAGGAAACGTGAATAAGCACACAACTTATCATATTAAATGATTCATTTTCATTTTACTACACACTATATTTTGTCTTTATCTTTGGTTTATCTACTTGCATTTTATGATGTTTGTTTTGATTTGTGTAAAAAATTTTTTGTATAACATGAATTGAAAAAAATAGATTCACGTTAAAGAAATAAACTAATTTTTTTTTTTCGAGAAAATTGTAATTCAAGGCATTCTTAATTGATTTCAATCTGTTTCCCAACTTTCTTCTAATAATATTATATGAGATAAATTACATACGTCTCAAAAATCCTTTTACATATTTAAAAATTCAAGTTATACTTGATCGGAAATGCTGCAAGACACTTAAGAGGGCTGGATACCCGAAACCTTAATTTTGTTGCCGTTCCTTACCTCGATATATGTACATATATATTGAGTGAATGCGACAATATGTATCAATATATATATTGAGTGAATGCGACAGTTGCGCCTCGAGCAGATAATACCTATTTTAAATCAACAAAATCAAGGTTTCGTATTCTTCAGTTTTCTCCTCTGAAACTAGACCAATTTAAAAAAAAACTCATCATCGGTATGATAAAGATATTTTCTATGTTTTTGTTATTGCATTTTTCTAAAAATCAACCGTTAAATTAGCACGCTGGACTCTTTTCGTGGTTGTAAAAACGAGGCAATTTTATAGATGTTTGGTGGCTCCTAGCTCCTATAAAAATAACTATTCAAAAATAAAAAGATAGAAATATGGCCATGGCATATTAAAAAATAATTTCTCTAGTGCCATAATTGAGGAACGGAGAAGTGTAATACGTTTGTGTGGACAAGGCGCTGGTGTCCAGCCCTGTTAAGATAGATTACATTACAATATGTCATTATTTATTTTAAAGTTTTTTACTGTTCCTATATTCAAGTTCGCACTATATCTTAAGTGTTTTAAAAGTTGCTAAGACGGTAATCGTTATCCAATTTAAATATTATTATTAGTATTGTTGCGTAGGGGTGGGCGGAGGATCCAAATAAAAGGCCAAAGTCGCTTGACAGCATTTATTGGGTGATTAAGGAGATCCACGCACTGCCAGTGCTCCGTCCAGAATGCCTTGGTATGGCCTAAGTACCTGCTTATAAAGGGCAGGTCACTCGGTGCATCTTCCTCGACACGTTTGTTTACCTATTGTTATAGTCACGTACCAGATATGCAGTCCCACGGTCTCGCGCTGTCAGTTCTGAGAACTCTAGTCGACCACTAAGTCAATTCGGGGTCTCCATTATTAGCCGACTGCACTTAAGAGGGCTGTACACCCAAAGCCTTAATTTTGTTGCCGTTCCTTTCTTCGATATATACATATATTGAGTGAATATATATTTTTAGTGAATGTGACAATATATATCAATATATATATTGAGTGAATGCGACAATATATATCAATATATAAATTGATTGAATGTGACAATTGCGTTTCGACCAGATAATACGTATTTTAAATCGACAAAATCGAGGTTTCGTGTTCTCCTATTTTTTCCTCCAAAACTGGACCAATTTTTAAAAATATTTCATCATCGGTATGAGAAATATATTTTCTGTGCAACTATGTGCGTATTTTTTTTTAAATCGGCCGTTAAATAAGCACGCTGTACTCTTTTCGTGGGTGTAAAAAAGAGGCGATTTTATAGATGTTTGGCGGCTCCTAGCTCCTATAAAAAATAATTATTCAAAAAAATAAAACAATAGATGCATCCCAATGCTGGATATCCATAGCATATTAAAAAATGATTTCTCTAGAGCCATAATTGAGGAAGGGAGAAGTCTAATACGTTTGTATGGACAAGGCGCTGGTGTTCAGCCCTCTTAAGCCTGGAGATAATCTCTCGAAAACCAATTAACACGGCGGCTCCTTTTCGAATATACTACAGTATTTATAATATTTTTCAAATAACGTAAGTGTTTATGGCATAGTAGGAAAAATAGCTCAATAAACCTATTTACAATTCTTATGAATGCTTATAATAAAGAATCTTGGAAATAGAAAATTTCAAGCATTTTGAAAATTTGTATTTATATAATACTAGTTGTTTTACCCGGCTTCGCTCAATATTTGTAATATAAAAAGCGTAAACTTGGCGAATCGAATAGTAAATATTCATTTGTGTTTTTATTAAATTTATTTGAATCGAAAAACAAAATCAACTCGGCGTCATAGAAATTTTGAATTGTTTACGAAATTTCCAATCAAAGATATATACATATTTACATACAAAGTCTCTTTCGAAATTATATATTAGATTATACGTGAATGGTGTAGGCACGTTGTTGTTATCATATAATGGTAAAATTGTATGATTGAATTGATACTACGACTTGTGTAGTAAATACTCTACATTCGACGATGTATGTATAATATATCATTATTTTGAATTTACATATGTATGTATGTATGTATGGTAGAGCAGAGACGCTCGAAACCAATCGAACATACGTTTAAATCAAACAAACACGTCGCGAGAGGGTTTCCAATAAGGCTTTCAGTCGGAGCTGGTTCACTTTTGCGCCAAATTCAGTTTCCCGCGCGTTGTTGTGTTTGCGCGTGTAATTAAATGAAACGGAGCGGTTTATTACCGGAAGCGTTTCACAAACACGTCAAATTGAATTCGGCCCTTTCGGCGAAAGTAATTCGACGGTAGACGAGCGGAAGTGAAACTCGGGAACACAGCCTCTGAACCTGCGAAAGGTATCTCTGAAGCTGTGCTCTTCAAAACGGTGTCCTCAGAACGATTAAGGTTCTCAAATGAGACCGCGAACGTAAAGCAGTGGCGTTTATGTGTGCCTCGAGTGAGATTAAAACGTCTTTATGTGTATGTATGTATGACTTTAGTACGTTTGACATCAATCGTGATAGACTTTGATGTAGAATTACGTATGTTTGTGAGGGTACCTAGTGTGTATTTACATGCTGCCGCGACTCGACTCGAATGTGTCGCCTTTAAAATAAAATATCGTTGAATAGAGCAAAAGTGACGTTTTGTTACAGTACATTGATGGCTTGATGATTTATAGACTTTTGTGTTCATTTTATTTGACAAACCATCCGTTAGGTGAATTGTTTCCCGATGTGTAGCCCGTGGATGAATCATCCTGTGATGAACAAAAGCATATACAGCTTTTCCTTTCATTAAAAAATACACACTCGCAACTGGGAGGCTTCAATCTATGCTCGATTGAATCTTATTCCCGAAGCTGGAATCCATTCAGTCAATCATTGGTATTTTTACTTTATCTATGTATGTATGTACGTCAGCGGTTTACAAACTTTATGCTACTACGCCTCCCTAAAAAAATTTTGTTTTTCCGCGCCTCCCTACCTTTTATTTTTTAATAGATATAATAATATAGACACGTTTTAAATAATAAAGCGTAAACTCTACAATAGACAGAATAATAAAAAGGTTTTGCTATAACATAAATTTATACGAACACGTACATATATTTATTTTTATATTAAATTACTAATTAAACTACATCTAACACATCAAAATTGAATGCGAAGGATGTTGTTGTTTACTGGCACAAAGTTTATCAAATCTTGGGGGCAATATGGAGAGTGCCACTAGTAACTCCTTTTCGACTATTAACCTGGCTCGATATTTGGTTTTCATTGCAGCTAGTGCCGAAAAGCCCATTTCGCATAAATAAGACGTAACGAACGGTAGCAGCACTTGCATTTCTTTGCAATACAAAGATTCATACTCTCCACTAGGATTCATCCAAAATTTTATTATGGTTTCATTTTGAAACTTTTGTTTTAGTGAGCTATCGCATGATAATTCTATCAATTTTTATTTTTCGATGGTTGTCAGCTCGAATTCGTCTTCTTCGTTGTAGTTAAATGGATTCTGTATCCACAAAAACTTTGAGAAATCAAGGTCTTTGAAATAATTGGAAAAATGCAGCACTAAAACATCCAAGTGGTCGGTAAAATATTTTTACTTGCTTCAATATTGGCTGTGGCCCAGAAATCTTTGGAAAGTGAAAACCTATCCAACTCATTCTTTTGTAAATTTGATTTCCATAACTTTAATTTTTTAATGAAAGCTATTACTTTGTCTTTTTGAACAAGTGGGTGTATTTGTGATTGATTTATTTAAACCGCTCAATTTTCCAAAAATTTCAACCAAATAGGCAAGTTTAACAATAAAATTATCGTTCGTCATACAAAAGTGAGGTATAATTAGCTTCCATATCAGCACACAGCTTTGCAAACAGCCTTGCTCTCAAAGGACTATTCTTAATGTTGTTTATAATTTTTATAACTTTTGTAAAAATGCTGTTCAGTTTCTCGCTCATATTTTTTGACAATAGAGCTGCTCTGAGAATCATACAGTGTGTCCAGATAGCATGTGGTACTTTATTTTTGATCAATGCTTTAAGACCTGCTTTGTGTCCGGACATTGAGTGAGCTCCGTCGGTAAACAGTCCAATTATTATTTTATGTCGTTCACAACGCAATTATTTCACTTTATGTCGTTTTATTCAACAAAACTGTCTATTATATTAAAAATTTCAATGGATGTGGTCTTCCCACGTATGTGTTTGCAAAATAATATATCTTCTAATATATTATTATCCGCGACATATCAAACATATGCAATTACATGGGCATCTTTAGCTAAAACAGAGCGTATGCAGAGGCGCAATGTTTAAAATCTTCTTCTCCGGATAATTTTTTATAGGAATTAAATGTATATATAAAAATGAAAGAAAAATAAAAATAAACATTCATGCATTGAATTTTTACTATTAAGCTACAATATGAAGTTTTATTTATTTGTAGATATTATGGTATGAAAATTATTTTTTTATTAAAAAGTTTTGGCGCCTCCCCTGGCAATAGTCCGTATGCTAATGCACCAAATGCTATCAAGGCAATAGCATTTGTCTTGTGTAAGTTTTAATACATGTGTGCTAAATTTGTATCGAAAATGCTTTTAGAGCCGGTTTGTGTATGTATGTTTGTTTCATCATCTAATATTGTTTTTTATACTACTTTTATTTCTCAAAAACAGAGATAAAGTTGTGTGTTGGTCACATCTAATTTTTTTTTATTTACTTACAGACCTTTCAATTTCAGCTATAAAATTCCAACTGTCCTCATTTGAATGAGTTATGCATTTTCATACTGTTTTCAGAATGTAATATAATTTACACTAACGAGTCGCATTTGTATTTAAATACTATATTCATACTGTGTATAGATATGTATAGTATTACATTCATAAAGTGTATATGTTCTAAACGCGATCTGAATATATTAAAAAGTTTTCTACACTCTCGAAACATTTCCTTTAGTATCCATAGTTCATGAAAAACTATGAGTCGTGTATGTAATATTGATGTTCTCTCAATTTAACCTACTCTTGAAAGATTGACGTTGAGTGATGCAACCATGTCTTCTTTATATTCTTTAGATAACTTATTGGTTTCTTAAAGTACATATGCTGCTTTTATTTTATGAAAATATTTTAAATCAGAAGTCTGTGCAAATATTTGTGCTTTATTGCATAGCTTCAATTTGTGCTTTATTGCATAGTTTCAATAAGAAAAATACAAAATATTTGTACTTTATTGCATAGCTTCATCTGAAACAAACTTTCATCAAGTAGATTATAATTGTATCAAAAAGACCTTTTTTAAATTAATAACGACACTATCTGCTTTTCACTTTATGTTAAAAATCAAAATACGTTATTTTACTGACATATATGTATATGTATATAACATTTGCAAAGACTAAGCGATATAAATTGTACACAGTAACTTTAAGTAAGTTGAAAGTATGATTACATATATTTATATGGTTGGACTACGACTGGTGCATTTTAAAATATTCTCTTTTCTGAAATGTTGGATTTAAGAGCGGTGATTAAATGTCATAAAACAGTAGTGATTTTCATTTAAAAGGTTCTGAATTTATTGAAATTACATGCTTGGCAATAATCAAATAATTAGTCCTTGGAAATATTTTACGATGAACATTGCAAGATATCAAGTTTCACTTCTTCGGGTTACAAATGGGCCTGAAGCTTTTACTGATGATAATCTGTCTGGAATGGAATATTGTAACACTATACTTATAAGTTTTTGATGGAGATTAGCTCTAGGTATACATTACTTTAAATTTAAAACAATTAATATACATATGTACGTCAATATACTTAAACTTGTTCTCTTTGGGTAAATTAGAATAGTTTTCACTATATTGAAAGTTTTAATTCCGTATTTTTTTGCTTCATTATTAGTAATTAAGTATTTAATTATCATTGCATTACATGTATTGTATTTTTCAAGGTATTGTATTGTATATAAAAATTCAAGGAAGTTTTGAAAAGACACATTAAGAATTTAACAAACTTTGAATGTTGAATGAGATATTTTGAAACTTTTAAAGAATACGATTAATTATTGAAGGTATAGTTTAATAAATAAATATATTTTTTCTATATTATATAATAATTGTCTAATGCGTGCGTGCTTGCGTGCGTGCTTGCGTGCGTGCTTGCGTGCGTGTGTACGAAGTTCTCGATGCTAACAGCATGCTCCGTTTCTCTTTCTTCCTTTGGAATCGTATATCGTGAAAAGAGACGCGGCACATATTATCGGCCAACAAAAACAATACTTTTTTTCAAAAAAATTATCATTTACTTTTCCAACTTATTCTTGCGAAAACGTCTGCTATCAATAACTCGTCTCTTGTAAAGGCTATCCGGTTCCTTAATGTGATTAATGAGCATTTGGACCTGTTCAATTGTCATGTTGATGAGCTGGTTAGGTTCTTGAGATTCAACACGAGACTATTTGAATGAGATGAATGATTGGAATTTTTGTTGTTTTTATTTTGTTATTTTATTTCTTTTGTTTTGTAAAACCAGTGTGACGCTTTGGGGCAACCTGTTAAGTCACACTGGTCATTTTATTGTTATTATTATTATAAATAATAAATTAAATAAATAAATAAATATAAGCTGCTTTTTAAAACATGACAGTACATATTGGAGTATGTACTTAAAGAGTTCAATTTGTTTTCGTCAAATCGAAGACCACTTAATGGAAATAAATTTGAAGTGGAAAAATTATATTTTGATTCAAAGTCTTTTCAACTTTTAAATTAATATGAATAGGTTTGCATAAATAAAATCTAATTGGAGCATTTCATAGTCATTCATCAAATGGAATTCAAAGGCGAAATAATTACAAAAACTCTCAAAAGGAAGTCTCAATGATGAAACTTCCTTCTTCCGAAATAAATTACAAATTAACATCATTGAATACTACATTTTAATTGAAAATAATTAACTACACAGCTTCTAAGCGAAATGCCAATTTATGTAATATAACATAAGCAACATGTGATCCGATAATTGCCTCCACGCGTTGAAAGCTTTCGCGCAACATTGTACCCATCTCCGACCCGTAGCTCGTAAATTAACACCTATCACAAACGAACGAAAAAAGGCAACAGAAAACCGACCGAGAAGTTTCACTCAAATAATAATTACCCAGAAGTTTACGATTTCATCGAACACAATCGGTCGGGGGAGAGTGTTGAAAGTGGTACTCGGGAGATTTGAAAAGCTCCGCTCTCGCGATTACCCACGATCGATTTCCCAACCGGCAATAATTGCGAAAGCTACACTCCACTCTCCACTGTATAAATGTATATTCCCGCGAGGTGATCACGGTAATCGTTGGCTGTTGGTGATCATTGAATCCCTCGCCATGGGGAAACTTAGCGATCGGTCCATTACACACATCGCTCGATACTCCCTTTTGCTCGCTTTGCTCGTGGACGTATGCGAGTTACGTTCGTAAGACATGCTCAAAGTGGCCCTGTATGGCTCATTTGAATTATATAAGGCTGTATCGGGGGTTGTGAACCTTTTTTTATGGTCGTCGATTCGTTAACGAGTGATGAACGGAAACTATAACGGTACATGATGCTGGGACGTCACGAATAAAATGAATAGGCGCATTGTTTTTTAATATGATCTGAATGATTTAATGATTTTGATTTGATTTGTTAGAGGTTTTGAGTATTTGTAAAGTAATTGTAAGGACTTGTATTTAATTATTGTGAAATGTTAGCCATTAGCGTTAGCAGCGTAGGTAGTCATAAAATCGAATGTACGGCCAGCATCTTCTGACGATCGCTTATATCACTATCAACGTTCAGAACAATGTGAGTGACCTAAATATATAAGAGAGATAATGAGAACCTATAGAGTAAATTTAATAAAATATAGAGTGATCTATAGGCGTTTAAACAATTAAAATCTGATAAGGCATGGCGAAAAGTTTACATTACAAGTGACAACGCTTGTTAAACGTCAGGAAGATTTACTTGCGCCGTTTTTAAAACGCGTTGTATACGATATTTTATCTCCAACGTAATGGCAGACGATACATTAACGTATATTGATGACCAAAATGAGCAATATGGCAAAGTATGAAAACGATCGGATAAGAGATCAAAATGACCACTAACACGAAAGCCATGTGAAACGTAAAGGAGGTATGTAAAAATAAAAGATTTATGTATATAATAATTAACGAAATTAGAGCAAAAAGTACAAAATATTTCAATAGCGAATGGAATTTTCTAAAATTAACCCTTTCCACTCGTATGTAAAGCTCAAATCGAAAACCCATTTTAAAAATAAAACATGGATGAAAACTATATTCTTTTAGTTTTCTATATCAACTAGTGAATCCTTGAAAGCAGTTTTGTTTATCTTTCAGATCTTTTAAAGAACCAGTGTTTTTCCAACTTGCGTATTTGTGAAGCAACATTTTTGGCTTCAAAAAACAGCCATTTTTTTAAGTTAAAAAAGTGATTTTCTAAAAAAAGATTTATTATTGATTACTCTTAAACTGTCTCCTTAATGTAACAATTTTAGTCGGTGATTCACAAACTATTTTTTTATTAAAAAAATACTGTTAAATCATTAATAATTACGAGATGATAATATTTGTTTTTATAAATTAGGAAGGTGAAGTTGTTTTTTTTGTTTCGGTGATATTAAACTTTTTTTTCCAAGTTACATAACTTATAACTTATTAAGTATTATAACTTTTTATAATTATATTGTTGCTTTTTTTATAGGTTCATATTCAACAATATGTATTCCCAACTGTTAAAATTAAAAAATAAAACTTTAAAAGAAGACAATACAAGTTTTCCACTTCAAACGTTAAATAATTAAATTCCCACAGATAAGTTTTAATATTTGTAAAAAAAAATGAAAATGTAGACCTTCTTTCAATATTTGTCCACTAAAAATTCAAGCAAGTTTTGAAAAGTCAAATACCTACTCCAAATTGGTATTTAATTTTAAAAAATCAAGCCTTAAGTATTCCGAGTTAAAAAATCATCCCTTTTGTACGCTTTTGATTATACAGAAAGGTTTGAAACCGACCGTTATGAATAGATAAGACGTCCGATCGTAAATATCTGAGATTCGAAAGCTCCAGGGAAAATAGCTCGTAAGTTATCTCCTACTTATTTTTTACATGCGTGCTTTCCCGATTTTCTTTCCCGCGTTTTGTCCCTACACTTTTCACAGCTATGGAAGTCTGAAGACACACGAATGAAAGTATCGCAGATAAACTATGGCACTTGTGCGAATTCCCCAACACGTAGTTTAACTGCTATATAGGATTATATACCTATGTATATATATCTATGATCCTTTGGGGCGTGCGGAGGCAGGACGTGTTGCCAATTTGTCAACTTGGAATTTCGCCATCAGACATTTGTCTATTTCTTCTCTAATATATGAGGAGATAATAAACCGAAAAAATAAAATTGAAATCATCCGCTGTATTTAAATTTATGAAGAAAATCTTTATAGCTTACATTTCCAAAAATATGCCAGTCCTATTGAAGTTTTAGTATAAGAATTAACGTAGTAAATAAATTCGCTGTTTCCATTTATTTGGCGTTTGAAATATTATGGTTTCAAATTAGATATTTATGACTGGAACTCCCAATCATGCCAAAGAAACGAATGTTAAATATTGCAGAGTTTGCGTTTCAACATTCGTCCATTCTTTAATTACTTGTATTAGTTATTAATGAGTTAATGAACCCGATTGAGCACTCTTGGCAAATCTGCACAATCGGCACTTATCACGTTTGCACACTCTACTTGCTTTGCTTTTATACAGCTTGCCAAAATATCAATTTTTCAATTATTTTTATTATATACAGAATTATTTACCCTTCGCCTACGTTTTAAATTACCTTTTATTAAATAATGATTCAGACATGTAAATGGAATACTTTTAATTTTACATAAACTTATTTATGCAGATTTCCAGCTTAAAGATTTTGAAAAAAATTAATTGTACATATATAAAAATTAAAAGATAATGTATATTTGAAAAAAAGTTAAATGAATAATGTCACAGCAATACCTATTTTTAAATAAAGTAGTGACAAATCGATTCTTAATAGCCTTTTGTGTCCCGTTGCTTTTTGAAAAACTTTGTGAGTAATTTTTTTAAGATCTATTTTTGCATCGCTTATATTTGATATACCTATACAAAAACCTATTTATTTTAAGTCATCAAGCCTATTTTTAACAAGGTTCAACTTACTAATTCATTGGATAGACAATTCTAAACTATAACCACTGTATTGGGAAAGGAGGATTCTCTTATTATTTTGTCATAAATATTTTTTTTTGAGTCTGATACGTGTTATTGTACATATGACTTCTTAGATACGTGTTATTGTATAACATAAGAAGGTTTATCATAGGACAGTTAATGTAATGGTTATTTATAATTTTATAGACTTCAATTAGATCGCCTCCATTATTCATATCTCTCTTTGGAGATTCATTCCTTCCAAGATATGGTTATTTTGACGAAAAATCAAAATAAAATACCTAAAATCAAGATATAAAGCAATAAATCATGCAATATAATAGCCAGACATCTTCTCCAAGCGTTTTCGGCAAAACTTGGAATGAAGAGAACGTGACCGTTACTTTATAATGTACGCAAAATGATATTTTAACAAATGGACTATTTTGCACATTCAGCTCAACACTTTTGAATTGCATCATCTTACCCCAGCGTAATATTATATTTTTCAACGAGTCCCAACCAAGCTCACTCTTCTCGCTTCATTTTAAATTAATGGACTCGACTTTCGCACTCGCCGTACATTCTGCGATTATCCGCGTAAGTGTCCATTGTTCTCCAGCATAAAAGCTCTCTCTCTCACATTCCCCATGTCTCGGGCTAGTAGTTGCCAGTCTCCGCTCAAACGCTACCGGAATTTTCTTCTCTTGGATATTATTCTACAAGGAGGGACCTATTGAGGATGTGCAATAGAGGTTAATTTGGCTCGACGTTGTTCTTATTCCTTTTTTTTTCAGCTTCAAATCGCGTTAGATCCGCTCAGCTCCAATTATCAAGTGCCGTGCACGGTTCAAAGTGGCACTTTGTATCTTGCCGACAGTCGGGTATATAATTAAATATTGCGTATCCATTAGAAACTGGATTGGACCGCAACGTGTCTCCCGTCTCTGCTACGGGATTGATACCTTTATATTATATGTAGGTGTGTGTTTCCATGAATAATTTAATTTGATTCGTTCAGAGTATAGGTCCATTATATCCATAAAACAGAGGAAAATTTTAAGTTCTGAAATGTTAAATTCGTGTGCTTTGTTGTCTGTATTTGTTTTAATAGTACAAACGACCGTACTACTACATAGTTTGTCGGAAAACCTGAGTTTTCCATTAAAATTCCTGTCTTTTATACAAGCACTATCAAAGAGATTATGTATTTATATCAAACAAAGCAGTTCGGAATTGTACCAATGATTAATATTTTTTTATTGTTTTATCTACATAGTTTAACAGCTATTGAGATGTGCCATAGGAGTACATTTTATCCTAATTATTTTATATAATATGATATCGAAGGTTGATTTAAATTTTGATTTAAAATATTGCTTCTGAAATCGAAATTTTTTTCTTTGAAATGGAGAAATAGTTATATGAAGACATGATGAAAAGGAAAAAAATAAAGATATTTATATTAAAGTATAAACACATTTCAATATACAAATCTTGAAATTAACTATCTCACCTTCTCAATTAAGTGTATTGACTATTCTGTACACACGTATTTACATACAAGTGATTAAATTTGTATTTAATTGACATCAGGTATCATTTGAGGGGTTGCAAACCAAAATGCCAGAAAAATAAGTTTTCAGAAGACACTTTAAACTTTTTAAATAAATAAATAATTGCAACATTTTTCAATAAACTATCATTCTTCTGCAAGATATTTTAATTATTCAGCGAGCAATCAATAAGTCTTAGATATTAGAAAAAAACAACGTTTTAAGTGCCATCATTTTTGCCAAGATTCAGTACCATAATAACGTTGTATGTACTATTTTCTATTATAATAAATAAACGACATATATAACGTCATATCTCTCAACTCTTAGAAGTTTACCGTGATCATGGTGGATGAAGTTATCATCAGCTTTTTGGTGTTAATGAACTATTTAGCAATATAATAAACTGATAGTTGAAGTGAAAGTGCAACTAAGAAGGAAATACAATTTTATGACTTGATACTTCAAGGTTCTAACCCTAGGAGGTGGTATTTAAAAATTTTGACACTCGAATAAATCGCATTTGAAACCACATATTTGGCACTTTACAACATTATAGTTTGTCATCTTTTAACGTTTCCATTAGATATCAAATTATTATTATTTATTCCCGCATTTGATTATTCACATACAAATTTGTAAATTATCACATTTTCGCAAATGAATACATATGTATTTAAATATGTGTGAATGATATAACCAAAATAAATTCACGTATGCTACCTACAAGCATCCAATCGTACTGAAGTATTAACATTATAATACCTTTGATCATTAGAATCACCTCTTCAAAGCGACGGAAAAGGTTGCGAAAACGTACATAATACTTGTGTAAGAAACATACATCAAACATAAAGGCAATTTCATACGTAGATAGATGGATGATGATATACGTAATTGGTGTGATGTAATTTCGTCGAGCCTCGATGTCACCGAATATTAGATTAGCCCATTAGGAAAATTGGCTCGCGAACTAATTTTCACCGGACGTGTAGATTTGGCATCAAAGCCATCTGTTTCCTTCAAATTGAATGGATGATTTTGTTTTCGTTTTCGGCTTATTTATATGCGTTCGGTAGCCCAAGGGAGGTGGTAAATCGCAGATCGTGCTCTGAATTCGATTTTGAGACTTTGACCGGTCTTGGAAGTGTGTGACGTCACCTGCGAGTGTGTACGTGTAGGTTTTCCACAAGGAAACTATCATACATAGGCTATATACATAGTAAATGGGTATGAAATTGAGATATGTATATAAAGTTTTGTGTAACAGTAAGTATTAGGACTTTGTTTGGAGTCTATTTGTTATTGGAAAGTTTACGTACTTACATAAATACATACATACGTTGGCAGATTTCAATTTTCAACTCAAACTAAGGATGGTGTATTAGTTTTTGATCCGGTCGTCTCGCAATATGGTCTTCATTTATTTTCTTGAAGGTTCTGTATTAATTTAAAGTCAATTATTACTTCAATGTTTGGTTTGTTTTCCTCTCCTAAGAACATGTTCATTTTTATTACATTTCCAATACGTAGACTGAGCAAAATTGATTTAAATTATTACTATAAATAACATGCATACGTTCTTATACATATGTGCATATGTAAAAAATATCATATTCGTATTTGTGTAGATGGATTAATTTTTTTAAAAATATATACATGGTTCGGAAAATAATCTAAAAATTATTTATTTATATTGGAAATTTATTTATTTATTTAAAGTTTGGACCATTGTAGCATTACAGGAATTCCTAATGCGCCATAATGGTCAAAAATATAACAGAAAAGAAAAGAAACAAAATAATAACTATAGAAATTAGACATGACAAAAAAAAACAACACATAATCATAAAAAATAATAAGCAATAAAATAGTGGATAATAATAATTAAAAATTATAAAAAACAAAGAAAAGAAAGTCTTCTAAAAATAAAAATGGAGAAAGAAAAATAAATATATACATATTTATATACACAGAAAAAAAATACATTTATACATAACCATAAAAAAACAATTGCATTTAATAATAGCAGATAATAAAACTATCAAATAAAAGTTTATATCATTATATCATTGATGATATAATGGTTAGTTTAAAAGGTCATAAATATGTATAAATATATATAATATATGTATGTATGTATATATTGAAGTATTGAACTGTAACTGAAAGTAAAAATATCTGATTTTCAACAAACTTGAAACATTTCAATACAAATTTGTAGTATGAATAATATATTTCTTAAAAAAAAGCTTTGCTTAAAGTTTGAGGTTTCTACAAAGTTTGACATAAGTCTTGGTGAAATATCTAAATAAGTTCGAACGTCTTTGTATAGTTTGTGAGCCTCTTTGATATGTATAACATTTTCATTTTGAAAATTTTTATTATTTTTACATTTATGCAGCACAAATATCTTCAATATTCATGAACAATTTTATTCATAGTACATTTATGATTAATTATTCATCAGTAAGGTTTGGCGCGTATTATCTATATACATACATATATACATACTTTGAATATACACGAGCTTCGTCGATTCAACATAAGATTAATTGTTAATTGCATACCCGAGAGGACAATTCGTGTACTCAACGACGTTTCTCGATGATGTTCAATTAGAATATACACACATATATATGTACTGTATACACAAGTATTGTATATAATAATAATAATATCGTGCGTAATTTCGTGTGTACAAGTCGTTACCCTCCACTGCTTGTTTATTATTACTATTACTTTCAGCCGAACATTTTCAGCGGAAATACATACATATATCCTTCAGGATCAAAGTTCCGAGGTTGAGATGAATATATGTATATATAATATTTACTTTCTGCGTCGAGGCTAAAAATTTCCCGTGTGTGTTTATCTTGCTTGGGGGGCGTAAACGGGTTATTGCGCACTTATAGCATTCCGAGCTTTACTGTGTGTGTAGTCTGTGTGGGGCAAATTTGTATATGATGTTCCTTAACGATCGTTAAACTTTCGTATAATTAGAATCTGGCAACGATATTCTCGAGTATTCCTCAATTTGTGCTCGAGTCACTTACGAAAACTTTCGATTTTCATCAAACAAAGTTGTTATTTAGACTCGTCATGGGCGAAAGCTCCTCAGTATCGGAGACGTCATCTTTTCAATTTTCGAGGGCGATGAAAACACAATTTGTATGCTCGAGTCGATGATGTATTTTGTCGTTTGACTTACTAAACAATTCTTGATATTTTGTAGTTGTATCGTGGTGTATTTTGATATTTAAACGCTTTTTATTATTATTATATATTATGTTCACAGCACATCTTATATATATTTTAATAGCTACCAATCTACTGATCATTTTCTATTTCACAATTTTAATTTAATTTTGTTAGTAATCATAGTATTATATTATTCGAATGTTAATGTACAGCGTAACAGGAAAAAGAGCTCAAAAACCTATTTAAAATTCTTATAAATGCTCATAATACATATAATAAATAATATTAATTAAAGACTCTCTAAAGTCGATGACCTAAAGCAGATTGTATTTAGGTAATCTGTGTTTATACCTGAAGGGTATAGACATTTTGTTATAATTACCGAGATTCTTCACAATTTTGTTAGTATGGTTATTTGTGATTCTGTCATATAATGTCTGTAACTAACGGAATATTATTTTTTCAAGTTAAAATATATGGGTGTAATATAAATTATTTTTGGGGATTTATTTTGTATTATTTGCAGCTTGGAAAGGTTAGTATTCGAGGCGTTATTCCATTCATGGCGATGAAAACCCAATTTGTATGGTCTCCAGTCGAAGATGTATTGTGTTGTTTGACTTACTAAACAATTTTTGATATTTTGTAGTTGTATCGTGGTGTATTTTGATTTTTAAACGCTTTTTATTATTACTAAATTATGTTCACAATACATCTTATATCTATTTTAATAGATACCGGATATTCTTATGTTAATGTACAGCATAATAGGAAAAAGAGCTCAAAAACCTATTTACAATTCGGTGTATGAAAATATGAATGTATTATGGATTATTTCAGGGGTTGTCTTTTCGGCTTTAACGCACGATTTTATTGAGAATTGGGTCGACAGATCTTCATATTCCCAAGCGATTTTCTTCAGTTTGTATGCTGAAAGGAAAATAAGGAATGTATAGGATGGATGTCATGTAAGAATTTTGGTTAGGTTCTATTTTATGTATACGGCTGTTTCATAATCCTAAATAAAATTGAAATATCTGACAAAATATAATCAATTTGAAATATTGATATTTTTGTTCTATAGAATTCAAATATCTTCAACTAAATTAATACAATCGAAATGTATCATTATATTTTATCTTATTTCAATCGAACATGTACACTCGCCTTGATCGTTCCAAGGCGATGAGTGTTCTATGTAATACAGATTAAGACGCTAATTAATTACTTGAAATTTGCAAGAGAGATTGGAAATGAGATGCCAATTAACAGGAGCCATTTCAATGAAAATCAGAAAAATTGGCAAAGTCTGATAGGAAACGATCGATTTAGAGTCACAAACCAAGGTCTGGCCAGCAGCTACTAGTGGGAATCGAACCGTGACCATTCTGCTCGAAATCATAATATGCTACGCTGCTGGTTATAAACGAATCCAAAATGTTTGCAAAAATACAATTCAGTTTATTGGTTTATACAAATAAAATTCAATATTCCATTTGTATATTAACTGTTGATTTTTTTCTATACTTTTTATTGTTCTTTTAATTTGATCCAGTTTAATTTTCAGTAATTATTTTAAAAACAATGTTTGTATTTTTTTGGATATAAGAATAACAGAGTACCTACAGAAATAAGAATATTAAAATTCTTTGCAAAAGTTCAATACAAAATTTGCTTTGTACAAAAAGTTGCGGATCTTGGAATATTACTCGTCTAGTTTTATGAAATAAAATGGGAGTTTGAAGATAAATATAGAAAGTTTTGATTGATTTATTAATTACGATGAACGTGAATTGTATGATTGAAGCTATTTTATTTAAATTAGTTTAAAAAAGTTTCACAATCGAAGTATTTGATTCGACACAAAAAAATACAGCTAACTTCATTCATTTATAACATGTATGTACATATGTATGTAAGTAGTAAGAAATATTACTCAAACATTATTTTATTTGATTTTTAAATGCTTTTTATTATTACCAAATTATGTTCACAATACATCTTATATCTATTTTAATAGCTACTGATCTATTGATCATTTTCTATTTTACATTTTTAATTTAATTCGGTTTTAATCATATTATTATACTATTCTAATGTTAATGTACAGCATAATAGGAAAAAGAGGTCAAAAACCTATTTACAATTTTTATAAATGCTCATAATACATCTAACACATAATATTAATTAAAGACTCTCAACAGTCGATGACCTAAAGCAGATTGTGTTTAGGTAATCTATGTATATATCTGAAGGGTATAGACATTGTGTTGTAATCACCGAGACTCTCCACAATTGTGTTAGTATGGTTATTAGTGATTCTGTCATAGAATCTACTGGTTAGTTTGTTAGTAATATTTGTAACAAACGGAATATTATATATGGCATGCAGTTTTTCCAAATAAGTACATATATATGAGTGTATTATAAATTATTTTTAAAGATTTCTTTTGTATTACTTGGAGCTTGGAAAGGTTAGTATTCGAGGCGTTATTCCATACAGGTGAAGCATAGGTTAATAATGGTAATATGAGCGTGCGATATAATTTTATTTTATTTTGAGTTGATAATAAACATTATTTTATATTTTTAGCATAAGCAACTTGTTATTTTCATAAACAGGAAAAACTAAAAATCCAAGTATATCAACTTTTCCGAGATAGTACCTACCATTTATTTAAGCGAGCCGACTTCGTTGCTCTTGAATTTATAACCAGAAGCCCAAGATTGGCTGAATCTCAGCAACAATTTATCTCTTCCGGTACAACGTAACATGCTATGAAAAAAATAGCATTATGAGTGCACAATATACACGGGGAAAGCCAATAAAAAGGATCGATGTAGGTCAAAATCGTTGACCCACTTTCCACGGTTGTATCGGTAGAAGAGAGGGAAAACCCGTCCTACTTAAACGAGGACAAATATGCACTCTCATCCTGGAGAATCGCTTTTCCTTGCGACACCGTGACTTTTCTTTTTATTGTTTTATTTTTCGTCTAGTTTGAGATGTCAGCCGGTGACAGGTGCTGGGATCGTTAATGTCACATTATCGAGTCAAACTTGAAAAGTGGGCTCTCTGAAAGCTCCGTCTTTCTATCCCCTTTCAAATATTCCAGGGTCGCCCTTAAACCCTTCACATTGTCACCCACAACTCGTCAAAGTTCGCACCTGACAGAGAATCTGTCATCTACGGCATGTCATTTCGTATTTCAATCATAACTTGGGTACGTATCTTCGTATGTATGTACAAACATATGTATACGTATGTATGAATGACGTCTCGTAAAGTACACTTTTATTACATCACGTGAAAGTTTTATGTATGCCATTATTAGAATATTGTTTTAAGCATTGCTATAAATATATATCATACCATTTTTACTATCTACGTAATATGTATATTTTTTATAACGACTACGTTTTAAAATATTTTAAATCAGTTAATACGCTTATATGAAGCAGTTGTTTTCTAAAGTAATTTATCTTATAAATTGTTGTTAATCCGATAGTGTATTGAAATTACTTAAAACCCATTGAAAATAGATACAATAAAAATATCAATTTAAATTTGATATTTTTGATAAATTTAAACAATTAAAAATGTCATTCGGCCAAAATGTCAAGCATCCGTTGGCCTAGTGTCCGTCAGCCAAGTGTCAATTCGGTCAATAGTCCGTCAACTGATTAGTCTTTAGTTAATATCTCATATATTATTATTAAAAATCAAAATCAAAATAAGTTTGTATAGCTGAAATAGCTTAGGTTTTTCCTTTCAAAGTAAAACACATACATACATACATATGTATATGCCCCATAAATTACCTTGATAGGAAAAACCTGAATTATTCCAATATCTACAAACTTAAAAATGGACATACAATATCTGTGCACCAATCCATCACTACACAAAAAAAAAATATTCGTTTTATTTGAACTTGGAAACAAAAGAGTATATGTACATATGTAGATGATTTAAAACGTCAATTTCTTAATATGAAGCAATTTTAATGTTTATTTTTTTATTGTAAGTACGATAAACAGTTTAACAGAAGAAAATACTCAAACACATACTTATGATAATAACAATAATTAGTAAGATAAAATTAATTAGTGAAATAAAATCTTCAATTTCATACGTCAAAGGAAAAATAATAAAACTTTTAACTGAGAGCTTTATATTAATGGTGCATGTATATATTTTATATACAAACTTTGAGATATAAAAGAAAAACTTCTAAGATTAAAGGAAATCTAAAAATAAAACTGAAAGATGTAGTCTTTTAATAAATGTGCTGTGATATGATGGATTCAATTTATTCATTATAAATGGAAAAAGTTTATGTCATCTGTATATTGTGTTTAGTCCTTTCACTATATGTATCTAACTTATTGTGTTTAATAATTCATTACATATCATCGGTGAGCTTTAGGCGTGTTAGATTGAGTTGTTCACAGATAATATTGAATATTTAACGACGATTCTGATCCACTGCAAGATATGTTTATAATTAAATTAAACGTACGAATAATAATTAATGAGGAAAGTTTGAATGTTTGAAACTGAAACAATTGTGATTTTACTTTCTTTTGACGAGTTTGAATATTGATCTGACGATATGTAACTTGTTGTGAAAGTTTCGAGTTTGATATTTGGAATGTTTCAAACAAAAAGTCGTGTCATCAATCTGTTTGTTTTTTGGCTATAAATTTTCATTTCGTGGCTGGACGCTTTTCACATCCTGCTCTGATGGAAAAATAATAACGAAAGAATACCGTGGCGAAATAAGAATATGCTTACGTATGCGGTTGCAAAGATGGTAACTCGCAATTTCATTTACATGTTTTTCTTCTGTATAATGAAAACAATTTCATTTTTCCTTCTCGTCGGAAAAATTATTTATGTCATCTTTAAATAGACATATAAGGCCACGTGAAACAACTGCTTGTGATATTTTCGAAATGGATTTTTTAACTTCAGTCTGAATTCCTCAAATATGTATATAAATGTGCTTTTTGATTTATTTGTAATGATAATTTTATACGAATTTATTTCACTTGACACATCTATTTGTGGCCATCAAATATTTCAATCAATTTAAACGAATTTCATCTTGTCTTTTGTCTTGAATTTTTATATAAATTTTAATATCCAATCCAAATAAAATTCTATTAAAAAGAAACTTTATTAAACATTTTAACTTAAGAAGTGTATATACAGTAAATATACCTAGTAATTTTGTCATTAACTTGTCCATGCACACACAAATTTCAAATAAAATTTTCCGTCTGTTTTATATGGATATGGAATAAACATTACATTTTTTTTTTTTTTGATTTTTAAATGCTTTTTATTATTACTAAATTATGTTCACAATACATCTTATATATATTTTAGTAGCTACTGATCTACTGATCATTTTCTATTTTACAATTTTAATTTAATTTTGTTAGTAATCATAATAGGAAAAAGCATAATACAGGACATGTACAGCATAATAGGAAAAATAGCTCAAAAACCTATTTACAATTCTTATAAATGCTCATAATACATCTCATACATAATATTAATTTAAGTCGATGACCTAAAGTAGATTGTGTTTGGGTAATCTGTGTTATGATCATTGCATAGATAATAGTATACACACGTGTAATTGAAACTTGTTGCATTAAAAAGTCCATTGTCGTATAATACCAAAGTCGTGTTAATACTCGGCACTAATTTTGCTCGTGCTAGTGAACCGCAGAAGTTGTGGCAATAAATTGATATAAAACAACCTTACGGTCCAGAGTTTTTGAGTTTGGTCCATACCGATAAATGAGCCGAAAGTTTTCGATAGCGACCCGAATGAGACATAAAATGAAATTTATCGAGAGGCCAAACGAGCAAACGGAAAAGTACCCGGTCACTGTTACGCGAATGTCTATGTATGTATAGTAGATGTAAAGCTGGTATACACGGTCTTGGGTTAAGCCTTAAGGCGTCAAAAACACTGATGAGGATATATATTTTCTCGTGTGGGGAAAAAACCTTACACGAGTCCGAAGAAGAAAAGCCTAGTGGACATTAAGGAAAACATAAAGAAAAACTCGAACGCGAGCACAAACGGATATTTATTAAGTGTCGAGCTCGAATATAAAGCTCGCCCCACCCTCTCATATACACAGAATGTAATTTATTACTTCAGTGTTTCCCAAATTGTGTTTAGTAGAATTTGGGTGGTATTTTTGGGGTACTATTGAAAAACTACCATCGATGAAAGTACTCGGTAAATAAATAAAATAATCAATCAAAATCTCAAGTCGAATTTTCTTCAAACCACAAAACATCATTTGAAATTAAGGTCTTTTTTCTAGTTTATTCCTACAAAATAACCACCATTTTGTTCAATTTATATACTCTACAAATAACCATGATTATAGATTTTTTCATTAAACAATTCCTACACCAACCAAATAAACGTACTTGGTGTATCAATCGTTTCATCTTAAAGCTTACATTGAACATTCAATTAAGATCAAAGATAGTCAATGCTTATATATTTTGAAATTTATATGCTTTCGATATACATATTTAGTATTGACTTAAAGTTTTATGTTAACATATTCGAAATAATTGAAACGATTAATCTACTGAGTAGGTATACTAAGTAACGAAAAACGATACCGGATCGGAAGCTAAATTTGAGACGCGAAATTTGAATATGAAGATAATTTTTGTTTGTTTGCTCTCGTTTAGGAGATATGAGCGTTTAAAAATATGAGCAATTTGTTGAAACTACATATACATACATATATGAAAATACTATAATTGATAAGGTAAAAATACTTTTTCTTATCCTCTGCAAACACTAACAGCTATTATTAACAGATTAAAAAACCCAAAGATCTTTAGACTTTTAAAATTCGCTAGATAATTAATTATTAACCAGCAGTATGGCTCAGTGGTTGCGTTTATGCTCAGCAATAAGAGGTTACCGGATCCCGTGCTAATATTTAATACTGCTGGTCAGACTTGGATATTTGTGACTCCAAGTCGATCGTTTCATATCAGAGTTTGCCAATTTAACTGATGTCTTTGTTGAAACGGTTCCTGCATCAAAGGTTCCTACCCGCTATGTCACAAATATGTATGTGAATTTGATTTACGTACAATATGTATAAATGTATCTACAAGTCTTAATCCATAGATCTCTGTATGGATTAATTCATTAATTAATTAAATGTTAATTTCGTATTCTTTAGCCTCTCGAAATTCAGCCATTTATGTAATAAAAATGCCACAATGTTTGTAATTAATTGTCTTGGAAGAACCATTGGGGTCTACCTGTTCGGCCTTCCTGGTATTTATCTATGTAAAATAAAATAAAATAAATTATAAGTATTCCAAAAAAATTAAAAAATCACAATTAATATGAAAAATATCTGACTATTGATTACAATAGTATTTTTTTGCACGGCTATACTAAATTTTGAGTGAAAGACTTCAAAACACAAGCAATTGTAAAAATTGGTATTATTTTATGTATTATTAAATGCATGGTATGTATAGGTACATACATACATGTGTATTTATCTAGCAGACGTTATTTGAGCATTGCTCGGCGTTGCTCGAGCAGATGAAAGTTGTAAACATATCGTCCAACGATCGTATTTATTGTACCATAATATTGTTTGCCAAATTTCGTGGTCCCAAGTTGAAAACTGTGGATTTTGAATAGTAGATGAACATACATACAAACAAATAACATGTTTCAATATCATTTGATTTTATGTTCAAGTAAAATACACTTTTCAACATTCCATTTGGGAACAATTTGTGAACAAAATTTCAACATTTTATTTCAAATTATGAAAAATTGAATTTAAAGGTACTTTGAACTCAATTTTATACGATATATGTAGGTGTATGAGTTTATTAATTTCCTCTGCATGCCGAATATTCATACTTTCGGTCAAATATTCTATTTAAATAGGTATATTCAATTCGAAATTATTTTAAAGCCACAAAATATTCGAGGTATTTGTTAATATACATACATAGGTACCAATTACATATTGTAAAATCGCAACATCACATAATCGACATTCATTTGTTTGTAAATACAATATAAATTTTGATTTTTAAATGCTTTTTATTATTACTAAATTATGTTCACAATACATTTTATATCTATTTTAATAGCTACCGATCTACTGATCATTTTATATTTCACAATTTCAATTTAATTTTGTTATTAATCATAGTATTATATTATTCTAATGTGAATGTACAGCATAATAGGAAAAAGTGCTCAAAAACCTATTTACAATTCTTATAAATGCTCTTAATACATCTAATACATAATACTAATTAAAGACACTCAAAGACGGTGATCTAAAGCAGATTGTGTTTAGGTGATTTGTGTTTACACTTGAAGGGTATAGACATTTTGTTATAATCACCGAGACTCTTCACAAATGTGTTAGTATGATTATTAGTGATTCTGTCATATAATCTACTGGTTAGTTTGTTAGTAATGTCTGTAACTAACGGAATATTATTTTTTCAAGTTAGTATATATGGGTGTATTATAATTTATTTTTAGGGATTTATTTTGTATTATTTGCAGCTTGGAAAGATTATTATTTGAGGCGCTATTCTATTCAGGTGAAACATTGGTTGATAATGGTAATATGAGCTCGCGGTATAATTTTAATTTATTTTGAGTTCATAAAGAACTATTAAATACTATAAAGGCGATTAAATATTGGTTAATTATATTAAAGTGGTGTACATATATAGTTGAGCATATTAACGAACTCGTCAGCGTAATTCCAACTTGTTATGGGTGTATTTCACAGCTTGATAAATTTGCGAAATATAATATATGAGAACTCTTTTGGATTTACGACTTCTTGTATATCTGGGGAGTTTTCTGAAATTTGTCGACCGCAGAACATTTCACTTTTACAACTTTGCCTATTAACGACTACAAAGGATGCTGAGGGATATTCGCATTCATTCGAGATGAAGTAGACGGCCATAAAGTCTCGGCACGGAAGTAAATTTTACGATTCTAAAATAACTCGACAGTCGTGTAAATTCGGCAGTGTGTGCTTCTATCGCGAGAAAATCAATTTAAGATAAGCATCATTCGTGGATCTATCTTTTTCTACCGATTTGTCAATTGAAATAACATTAAACGTTAAAATGACACATAAAATCAATTATTTTTTTTAGGATTTGTGGTAAAAATCTCAATGAAACATACCACATCTCTTAACCTTTCGCCTTTCCCCACATTTTATTAAGCACTGAAAGGCTCACCTTTCTCAGATGTTCTTATCTTAATAGCATGCTATAAACTAGCCAAAATTAAGTTCTTTTTTTTATTAATTCGTACAAACCATATACTCTGTGTATAACAATGATTGTAGATTTTTTCATTAAATAATTCGTTCAATTATCAAATAAGCGTATTTAATATATCAATCGTTGCATCTTAAGGCTTACATTACACAGATTATCTAAACACAATCTGCTTTAGGTCGTCGACTTTAGAGAGTATTTAATTAATATTATGTATTAGATGTATTATGAGCATTTATAGGAACTGTAAATAGGTTTGTGAGCTCTTTTTCCTATTATGCTGTACATTAACATTAGAATAATAAAATAATATGATTACTAACTAAATTAAATTAAAATTGTAAAATAGAAAATGATCAGTAGATCAGTAGCTACTAAAATATATATAAGATGTATTGTGAACATAATTTAGTAATAATAAAAATCATTCAAAGGCTGATATTGAATATTTGACTAAGATCGAAGATAGTCAATGCTTATCATCTATTTATTTAAACATATTCCATGCTTTGCCTATTAAAATTCTAACAAATACAGCAATGCTAATTAATATTTACTTTTACACATCATTTGCATCGGTTCATTCTCTACATGTAACTAATGGAAAACGTCTCCAATACATTTTCATTATTCACAATTCTGGAAAGCACTTATGAATCTTATAATACACATTGTGTACTCATCGTACTTGTGACGTTTTTTTTTTATATTTTTGGGTATTAAAGCAACTTATTTATATATAAATTCGGGCACTTATCTTTTCTATTTTCATCCACGTTTTCACATACATATGTATTTTTTATTAATTTATTTCTAAATTTTGGATCATTGTGGTATTACATAAATTCCTAACGCACCACAATGGTCAAAAATATAACGGAAAAGAAACAAAATAATTAACTATACAGAAATTAAATACATATTTATACATACAATTCATAACAAACAAAAGTTCAAGAAATAGAATCAGCCACACAACATATACATAATATTATTTAAATATAAGGAGAAAAATTAAGAATATCTATTATCAGCAGTCAGAACCAATATATGTATGTACGTATTTATGTATGTACATATGTATAAGAACCGACCGAGAACACAAAACATCTCGGTGAGGCCCTAATCGAAGAATGTCAAAAATCGACAAAATACATCCTATCCAATTATTTAATATGTATTCTTCATCTAAACCACATTACTCTTTATATACATAGGTATGTATGACACATACTCTATAATTTGGGTACTCGTTTTTCTGAACATAAAATTTGTAACACGATTCGAATCAAAGATTTTGATGAGGAATTTATAAAATATATAGACCCTTGATTCAGTATATTTGGAGATTTAAATCCTGGTCACTCGTTATCCATCACAGTGCAGAAAGCGTTAATAAGTAAAATTTAGAGTTATTCACGTTTCAGCTAGCATATGTACAGATTAGCTATCCCACATTCCCATATACATTTATAACGACGATAAAATATGAAATTGGGCCCAGCGAAGTGTTAAAACGGTTTACGCTGAAGTACAAAGTGCTCATTTCTCTGGCCTAAAACTTAGATTGTCTCTTGTGATCGTTGAGGATTAAAAGCAATTTGTCGAATCACAAAATCAAAGTTTAGATCGAGCGGGGGGGGGGGGGGTACAATTTTTGCAACCCCGAGGACTAGTTTGAGGGTGACCGCACCAAATCCAATAAACACTACAGGGCGACGTTTCTCAAATCTGTGCAAATGAATTACTGGGGTCCTCGAGGTTTAAGGTTTAGCCCTTGGGCGATCGGAAGCCGCAAACCACTCCAATTACACCGCGACGAAGATTCGAAGACTCGAACGACCTTTTCGCACGTCAACAATATTCAAATGGGCGTGTTCAGTCGGGTAAACTAAGCCGAACAAATGACCGGGTCTTGTGAATTTGGAGTTTATTTTTAGAATTGGTTTTATTATAAAATATTTCGTATGTAAGGGACGTATGTACGTGAACGTTCAAAGCGTAATGTGTATGCATAGTGGGTTAAAAGAATGGTACTTCGGTCTTGATGGCTCGTTTCTCGTAAAATATGTAAGTGCGAACTAAAAATAATGGCTTTGAATATTACATAAATTTAAAATGGATTGAAAGCAATTTCATATGAATGAAATTATCATGATTCGAGAATAGTTCTAGTGTGACTCAAATTTTATTAAAATTTTAAATTTTAAACTTTATACAGTATATAATAACAAATATTCTATGACAGAATCACTAATAACCAAACTAACACACTTGTGAAGAGTCTCGGTGATTACGACAAAATGTCTATAGCCTTCAGGTATATAGACAGATTACCTAAACACAATCTGCCTTAGGTCGTCGACTTTAGAGAGTCTTTAATTAATATTGTGTATTAGATGTATTATGAGCATTTATAAGAAATGTTAATAGTTTTTTGAGCTCATTTCCCTATTATGCTGTACATTAACATTAGAATTATGTAATACTATGATTACTAACCAAATTAAATTAAAATTGTAAAATAGAAAATGATCAGTAGATCAGTAGCTATTAAAATATATATAAGATGTATTGTGAACATAATTTTGTAATAATAAAAAGCATTTAAAAATCAAATACAGTATATAAGTCGAATTTATACTGTAGATTGTTTCAGTTAATAAACGCAAGCAATATTTTAGTAAAAATAAAAAAAAACAATAAATAAAAATTGTAATGATATTAAACTCACATCTATACTTTATTCCATTTTTGTTTATTTATTATTTTTAATTTTTTATCTTACGTTTTCATACAGAATTAATCAATAGTATTATAAAGAGGATAATTATTTGTTATATATCACTCAAAAATTAAATTATTTTTGGATAAATTACGTTATAGGATAATATAAAACGAAAAAATTTACAGAATGGTAGTTCATTTGAAACATAGGAGTTTTAGCAGTTTTTTAATATTAAATATAATTTATTTTAAAAGGTAATCGTCAGTTTTTATTCTGTTGTATGAATATTTTATTTTATTCATATACATACAAACATATATGCCAGGAAATCATAATAGGTATACCTTAATGCGCTTTCCTGGCCAATTACAAATGGTTATATATTTTCATAGAGATAGAGTGGGTAGTATTTTATAATATCAGCAAATTCGAGATGAGTATAAACTCCAATTTGCGAGAGAAATATAAGATTAATTTTATGTAATATACATTATATACATACGTATTTACAATAATACATAGAATAAACAAAAACTAAATCATGAAAACGTGAGCAGTGATCGATTCTGAATTCGAACCTATCAAAATCTCGAGTTTGAATTTTCGCACGATCACAAAACTTCATGTATTGTTACGACGTACATAGATAAAGTAAAAATATGTATATACATACGTATATAAAAATATGTATATAGGTACATACATATAATATATTCTATTATTTTTTTTAATCAATTAAATTGTAACATAATATAAAACTGATAAAAATTTTTTTAATCATATTTTTATCAAATACATAAATATTCTAATTTATCTACTTTTAAAATAATATAAAATATTAATTTAGTTTATCAAGAAATAATGTGCTTACTAAATATATAATAGCGAGAAAAAAATCATAATAATGGAATAAAATCGAATTTTCCACCATAGAAAGTTTATTCTTTATATTCGGTTTTTTAATCTAAACGCTTCGAATACTACATATAATATAACAAAAAGTATTTTTCCTAATAGTTGTTTTATATTAAAACCACACATAATAAAACGAACATTCTTTGGCAACGAATTTCATATCATTGCTAAGAGATTGAAATGAACTATATTTCGCGTGTATGATTTTTTCCTACATCATTGTAAGCCTAGGGAGATAAAAGCATCCAAAAAAGAGATACAATTTTTTATTCCCACTGTTGTATATATATATAAATAATAATAAATCCGACATACATACATATGTGTGTATATGTACACTGTGGAATTGTACATTGTATCTAAGCTGACACGTAGCGAGAGAGCGAGGGGTGAAACACAAAGCCTTCGTTCGCTGCGCGTGTAAAATAGGTCAAATTCGACTAAAGCAGATTAAGTTTTATGGTGTATTTTTACAATCCTTACGTACAAGAGGATCGGAGAGATATTTTCAGAAATCTATTGAACGGAAAGCGTGAAATTTGACGTTCGGTGTTCGAGACCGTTAAAGTCAGCCTTTTATTTCTTTGCTCGCTCGTGAAAGCTGCTGATAAGCATATTCAGGAAAAATATGTTGTGGTAACATTCCCATAGATTTATTTACAAAGTATGTATAGAAATTTTTTAATTTATATTGAATCGTATAGCCTTATTTATATGAATGTACATATAATAGAATATAAACCAGCAGCGTGGCTCGGTGGTTTCGTTGATACTAAGCACCGAGAGGCGTCAGGTTCACTTCCGTGAGCTGACCTCGATTGAAAAAATTTTATTCTGAGTATAATTTTCAATTCTGCTGGTTAGACTTGGATATTTGTGACTCCAAGTCGATCGTTTCCTATCAGAGTTTGCCAATTTATCTGATTTCATTGTTGAAGCGGTTCCTCCAACAGATTGTTAATAAAATGGTGGATTTCAGTTGACGTATTGTATGTAACTTCTGTTCTTTATATACAAATGTACTAGATATAAGGATACCATTTATATAATAAAAGTATGTAAACACAATATGAAGGAGAGCCAAGCCTTAATATAATGAGTGAGAATATCAATTTAAGCAATAAGTCCTGTGATATATGTATAGACCCACCATCTTTGATAAAAACAGCTAAATTTAAGTTGAAATAACCCTTGTTTCATACGAAATTCATTAAGAGATATGTATGTATGAAGAAATCATCAATAAGACAGAAGTATTTAAATGAATTAGAGCCAATCTTAAGCCTTGGAGTCTTATGCTAATAATTTCGCCAGACATTTATTTAACAAAAAATAGCTGGAAACGGGGTGTTAATACTGCCTCAGCAATATAAAAACCTTCGGTTCACTGTGAGAAAAGTCTCATCAGCAAAAGTAGGCTAATGCGAGCGATCCATCTTCGTAAATGGAAAGTCCAGCCGCTAAAACAGCGTCTAATAAGACTTTAACTTTCATACGAAAATATTGTTCTCGTCCCGAGATGGAAAGACTGACGCGAAAATGTCCTCTGCTTTTCAAGCATGGCGAATTTGCCAAAACGAAACGCGACAGACGAGAGTAACATTAAACGAAAACGATCGTAAATGGTACACAGAAGAAGCAACGAAAGCTTCAAGATCGTAACGAGAGCTGGCAGGATATGCGAAACAGTTTATAAGAAGCGATGGAATTCAAAACAACGTATATTTCATTCAAAATTTCCCTGAATTACACATTTGTTCAACATTTCATCGATCCATTTCAAAATGTACAATTTTAATTTAAAATTCACTGAAATCTATCTTTCATAACAGGTTATGTTTCGAATTCAACAGCTGCATTTTTATTCTGTTTTTTTTTTCATACACGATTGTCAAAAGAGTGAGCCTTCGTGTAGTGGAAAATTCACGTGTTTTTTTGCAATGGAAAATTCTGGATTTATGTTTTTGTGATGGCGAGTGAAGTGTGCCGACCGTTTCATAAATTGAATTTATAATTCATTGTGGGAAAGTGTTGCAAAAATTTCCACGAAAACGCTTGTGCAAATTTACAACGGTAACGCGAAGTGACACGTTTGTTTTATTTAGTCGCCTTTGCCGGAGTGAATTTATTACAGGCCAGGAAAACCCTTTCAAAAAGCAGTTAAAAACTTGAAGAGTCATTCAAATCAACACGCATGTGCTCTTTATTATACCTTTATGCGTGAATATTAAAAATTAAATTAAAAAAATATTCCGAGAAAATTGTGTAATTAATTTTCATTACGCGCTTAAGATGTATTGTTGAAATTATTTTTGTTTAAATTTACCAAAGAATAATTAATAGACGAGAAAAACAATAATAGGATTATAATGCTTTCCCTTCGTTACATAAAAAAAAATAAATGTTCATTTTTTTTATTGTTATAAAATTTAATTTAAAAGTACTCAAATATGATATAAACGTTAAGTAACTAAAAAAACAATCGGTCTTTCTATTATTATTTAATGATAACTTCACAGAATCAATGCGTACGTACTACTTCAGAATATGATCAATTTTTTTTCAATTCTATGGAATCATTGGAAAAAATGTTATTGCATATTATAATATTACTAGTGAATAGCCCGATGAAATATCATCGCATGGGTATAAAATTATTATATACCCGTATAAAACTAAAAAAAAAATCCGGAACCGGAACCGTTATTTTCGTAGACTCTCATAGATAGTTTTCAATTCTTTATTTGTAATAATTTTCAATTCTTAAGGTTAACGTTAACAAAATGTAATATTTTCCGATTATACACAAACGGTCATTGACCTCGTAACGTTGAATATTATTATTATACATAACAAATTACGTGCATATACATATGATGTGTATTTACAACACGTATTCTGGGCGAGGATATGGCGTGCGACGCAAGCTCATGAGGAAATTGCGTTTGGATCGGAGGGTCCGAGGTTCGATTCCCGGCGCCCGTGGTGAATGCAATCAATTTTTTTCTCGAATATCGTAAAAATATAAATAGTTTAAATTATAATTATAATTTAATTGAAAATAAATACATAAAAAATGGATCAAAACCTCGCTAAATGAAATTATTAAAATTACGTATTTTTATATGGCGAGAAGGAATATTTCAATTAATGTTTAAAAAAAAAGGCGAAATGAAAAATTGGATTTGGCGTGATGTCCGAGACCATTAGCTCAATTTAGACCCATATTCAGGCTATTTGGGGTGATCGGTTCGAGTCGCGACAAAGTCGTCTCGTTGAAAAATGAATTAATCGATTTTTATCGATTCGTTCATTATGTTCGGCGAGAGTTAGGACACACACACACACACACACACAGATTACCGTCTTTATATATATATGATATTATGTGCTAGTGTTGTGCCCGTTGATGTTAACGGGTGGTTTCGGAAAGGAATTGATACACGAATTAAAATATAGTTATATGTTATATATGTATAAATATAATGCAAGGTAATTTATAGGCGCGTGTGCGCTCGTACTATTGGAAAAAGTTGAGTGTGCGCATTACACGCTCGTCAATCTAATATCCGTATCCTTATATCTAGTAAATTTGTATATAAGCTTATTGTAAAAAACTAATACAACATAACTTCTTATTGAATACTTATCTCGCAGATAAAACTCCGTGAAGAGATATACTTTTAGCCGTGAAATGTCAGATTTGACATATTTGGCCATAAATCAATATATATCGTGTATTACCCTACAAGATGCAACACGCCAAATTTGAAATTTATATATATGTACATATGAGAGTTAAAACTATAAATATTTAAATATTAGAGATAACGAGAACCTATAGAGCAAATTTTATAAAATATAGAGTGAATTATATGCGTTTAAACAATTAAAATGTGATATGGCCATATCAAGGCGAAAAAGTTGAAAGACACGGGACTCACGCTTATTAAACGTCAAGAAGGTCTACGTGCCCCGTTTTTAAAACGCTTTGTATACGATATTTTATCTCCAACGTAATGGCAGACGATACATTAACGTATATTGATGACCAAAATGAGCAATATGGCAAAGTATGAAAACGATCGGATAAGAGATAAAAATTTCCACTAACACGAAAGCCATGTGAAACGTAAAGGAGGTAAGTAATAAAGAACAGAAGTTACATAAAAAACGTCAACTGAAATCCACCATTTTATTAACAAATATGCTGGACTCAAAGATCATTGGATGTAATATTAATGTTGTAGCTTATTTCAAAAAGTCATTTAGGATTCTGATGTTATCTGAAAGATGTTAATAGTTGAACTTTGTTATTTTTGATACCTTTTTGAACAATGAAAACAATTTTTTTAATTAATTTGTCATCCAAATTACATGTATTTTCTCTTTTCAATTACCATGTCATGGATTAATGTTATAATTCAAGATATACAAAAGTGGTTGATTATAAATGTATAATAACCTCATTTAAATATAAGTTGTTTTCATTTTCTTATATTATTATATGCATTTGAAAACATTGTTATGATAAAATGTTCATTTCCTGCGTCTTATTGGTAATGTTGATCAAATTATATAAATCCCTAATATATACATACATACATACATACATATATAGAGTTTGAGCGTAGGAAATTTTATGAATTATGTATTCTTATGACGGTTTATTCCTAACAGAATATTAAATGTACCTTGCCAAATTTTGATTTAAATCAGTCGAAGAGTGTGTAAATATATCATGATGTGTTTTTTATTGTTAATCGAGCTTTTTTTATTTGAATGAAATACATATAATGTAAAAATTATGAATTTGTTCTTATCTGAAATTACTTGTTTATACTTTGCAAAAGTTAAAACGTTCGTATGTTTATAAAATACATTTTTTTCTGAAACAAGTATAATAAAAAAGACTGCAAATGAAATTGCTTCGATTCATTTTAAATATTTATGAAATTTCCATTGCAAAAATAATATTTTGATACATATATTTATATTCGATTTACACAAACAACTTTCATACCTGTATTTGAATTTCAGAAGAATATATATAAATTAATTCGACCGGTTTTAATCATTTTGTAATAATTTAATTGCTCAAACGTTTCTCACTATAATATTCAGCTACTTAAAACAATATTTAACCGCAGTATTAAAATTGATATTGTATATCCTTTTTTTTTGTTATATTGTTAAATAAATTTATACCCAACAACAATATTGCAAAGTAGCGAGAAATAAAACAATCAGAATATCGCTAGAACAAAAAATTAAAGTAAGCAAAAAATCCCACCAAAGCGCGAACAAAATGAAAAATTGCCCTCTTACTTTCGTTGAAATTACGCAGAAGGTCTTTTTAATTGCATTATTTAAATTCAAATTGACTTTCGTATCACACAAACTTCAGAGGCGCAAACGAGACGGTTTTATAAACAAATACAATTTTTTGCCACTTATATTTAAATAATTGGACGCTTTAAATCGACTTGAGAATTAACGCTTATTTCTGAAATGTCATAACGTTGTTCTCGACGATCTTATCGATGAAGTATACTTTCAAATGGCGAAATGTTCGCCGGAAACGTGTCCTTATTGCCATTCTCGGTATCGAGGACCATCTTAAAAACGCTAGATTGTAATTTAGATTTTTTCCATCTTCTCTTCGTCCCCTCAAAGATTGGTTCGAATAAACGTTGCGTATACTTGAGCGTGGCTGGAAAATTACTCGAATGCAATTGTTCTAAGACAATCTATCGAAAATCTATTATCGAAGGATAATGATGTAATAATGAACCGATCCAGCATAAGACTTACGTAAAATGTACATTAAAATGTACATATAAAATTGCATTCACCCACCTCTCTACCGGCGATGACCAATTACATTTCGTTTCAGTTTCGCATTGCATTTTGGTCAAGAAATTCAATATTGTTCGTACGTATAGCGGTCGTTAGAATTTGACTTTTATTTTTGGTTAGTTTTGAGTTCGTGTTTAGTGTATTGAAATATTTACATTAATACATTTTTAATATACAATACGTAAGTTGTCTCCATAACTACGCTACAACGCACGGAATATAATCAGGGTATAGGGTATAATCACATATTCACTACGGAAATTAAAGTTTTATTTTGATATAGATTTATTTACAATTTGAGTATATGGTGGTGTTGGGTGTTGGTGGCCAATCCGTTTCTTTTCTCAGTTGGCGGTTTATTTTCATCCACTTTTTTACTTATTACTTACCTCTTTTACGTTTCACATGGCTTTCGTTTATATCTTATCCGATCGTTTTCATACTTTGCCATATTGCTCATTTTGGTCATCAATACACGTTAATGTATCGTCTGCCATTACGTTGGAGATAAAATATCGTATACAACGCGTTTTAAAAACAGGGAAAGTAAATCTTCCTGACGTTTAACAAGCGTTGTTTAACAAGGCATAAACTGTTCGCCATGACACGGCCTTATCAATTTTAATTGTTTAAACGCCTATAACTCACTCTATATTTTATGAAATTTGCTCTATTTGTTCTCGTTATCTATAATATATAAATATTTATAGTTTTAACTCTCATATGTATATATAAATTTCAAATTTGGCGTGTAGCTTCTTGTAGGGTAATACACGATATATATTGATTTATGGCCAAAGATGTCAAATCTGACATTTCACGGCTAAAAGTATATCTCTTCACGGAGTTTTATCTGCGAGATAAGTATTCAATAAGAATTTATGTTGTATCTAATTGTTAATATGATTTACAATAAGCTTACATACACTTAGTTTTTTATATTTGTCTATCCTTTGAAACTCTTAAAATAACGTGTAATTTACATATAATAACAAAAATATGTATATATAAAATGAACGATGTTTAAATTAATTAAATTTAAATATTATTTTATTAATATAATTGAGTATACGGCGCCACCAAGAAAAATGTTTTTACATTTATTTAAAAATAATTTTTACATTTCCTGGTGCCATCCCTGAAATTATATGTACATAGAATGCGGGCGATCGTCATGACGCTTTTAAAAACTGTCAAACTATGATGTTAATTGAATAATATGTTACTTAATTGATCAATCTACTTATTAAAATGTATCCCTTGTTGTTTATTGTGTGTTTTTGAATTCAATATTTAACGATGCACTGGCCAATCTTGCGAGTAATATAAACAAACAGAGAAGTTTTTATCGGACATACATACGTCGAACACTAAGAATCAAATACGACTGATGACTGAAAATTATTTGAAAAAGTCTGTGGACATTCCTCAATTGATAAAAATATGACGCCTAAAGCCACTTCTATTATTATAACATTTCTCTATTTCAAATCGTTTTGCTTCGAACATCAAACATTGATAAATTACTTTCGAGCAAATTCCCAGCATCCGACATTATACAATATAAATTCGGCCAGCGATTTTTGTAGCGAGCGCAATTATGCTTGACGCGACGAAAGTGTAAATCCGGTAAATATTTTGAAAACTCAATTACACGGTAAGCATTTTAACGCTTTTGAGGGCACGCCCGCGGTTTTAGTCGAGGGGTGAATTTACCAAACTAAGTCCTACCCCCGATGGGCGTGGTGCTATATTACGATCTTGTAAGACGGCGTGTACTGGCAACTTTATCTTTCGTCGTGTACGTTAATTAATTCCGTCTTGTGACGACGACGATCTGAGGAATGTTCCAGAAATCAAATCTGGTATCTGTCTATGTGGGTGTGTGTGCGAGGCAGACGTGTCAAGCTGGGACTTTGAGACTTCGAAAGGAATTTTTAACAATTACATACATACATACATATTTGTATATGCAATGTTTGCATTCGTATATTTGTATGTACGTCGCATATATTTTTGCTGTAAATTGTCACGTTCCAGGAAAATATTTATTTAATTTTTATTTACTACTTGGTTAACCAACCAAGTTTCTTTATTGTTATTAAAATGTTACAATTATCTTATATTATAGATATATTCGAAAACCGATAGATAATGGAACTATGATTTTTATAATAGGAGACACGTAGAACTATTTCACTATAACTTTCGTTCACTTTATTCTGCTGCTGTGCTGATCGTTAATTGAGGACGCGTTCTCGGAGTATTTATGATGACGACTGTCACTCTCTCGGAGTCGATGGCGATGACTGACTGTCACTGCGGAGTCGATGTTGATGACTGCTCTCTCGGAGTCGATGGTGAAGACTGACTAATGCGATCGAATCGCGATCTATATAAATGATTTGTTATCTTATGGGCTGGGCACATTCCTGTGTTATCTGAATATCCTATTACAGAAATTTTTATAGTTTTGTTATTCACGTATATGAGCGTGTGAAAAGTACATTTGATATTGTGGGAACTAGAGTGATAAGCGGGGTACATAACAAAATGCATATGTATGTATAACAATGTTTTTCATTGTTGTTGATTTTAGCAGCTCATAATTATTATAAAATACAATTTTAATTTGGAAATAGTTACCTTGTCGTATAGTATAAATAACTTGAATATGAATATAGAATATATAATAATATGAATTTAGAATATATGTACCGATGCGGTGCAAACGATCGATAAGCGCCAGACAGACTGAACCACAGATTAACGACACGTGTACCTTATGCGTGCGCACTGCTCGCACATACACTAAGCGAAATCTACCCGAAGTCTCGACATACATACCCTGTATACGTTCTGTGCTTCTGATACTTTAGTTCCGAATTTTTCCTTATAAAATTATTAAAATCGCGCCAGAAAGATCCAACTCAATTTTAATAATTACCATTTTAATAATTGCATCTGTGCACATCGAAAGGTTACTCGTCATCTGATGTGCAATTTTTCATTCGTGAAGTCGAGAATTGCGTTTAAAGCAGCCATCCTGTTAATCTGTGGTTCAATCTGTCTGGCGCTTTTCGATCGTTTGCACCAAACTCATCCTGGTTATATGATGGTAAATGTACACTATGATTAATGTACAATACAAATTTATGTTCAAATTCATAGATGTCGCATTAATTTTGAGTTTTCAGTGTCTCGTAATACAGTGACTAGCGAGCTGTAAACTATCGAGCTGTATTGACCAAGAAGGCGCATTGGAGTTTACCTGTTAGGCCTTCCTGGTATATCTGTATATATGTACATATGTAAAATTAGAGTTCAAAAGTAATCGTTTAACATACCAGAATATAGGATTATATTTAATTATTATACCTTTACTTATGTAAGTACATACTTTCCAATACCAAACACCATACACAAAACGGCATTTGGCCATTAGACATCAATACACGCACCGTGCATTAATTACAATATTTTAGTTTTATTTAATTATTTACATTATTTATTATTGAATTCAAAATGTACTTGTAAAAGAGTACATTTTGCACCAAACCCAAAATCGTTTGCACCAAGCCCAAAATTCAAATGTATAATTTATATATCATTAAATTTGAACCTAGTTTATCTAAAATGATATATATTTCAGGATTGTTTTATCGATTGGGTCACTTTTATTGAGCTATTTTGATCGTATTTTTATAATTATTACCTTAAAAGTTTTATATAAAAAGACAAATAATGAAATTGAACGTAAAAATATCGTTTTTGATCAAAAGTAGATTAACGAGCTTTACAAGTTAGGAAAACAATAAGTTGCATTACGTAAATATATCAAACATTTATAGCTTTATACGATGAAAATTTCAACTAAGACGTTTTCAAAATAAAGCATCAGTTTTTAAAATGTTTATGTTTTAAAATGATTCGATCAAAAGCGCTCTCAATATTTGTAAACATCTGTATAGTAAAAGTATAATATCATTTTCTAAGACTCAACTTTTGACAGGTCTTTTCTTGGTGACAGCTCTTTTATTTCATTAAAATTATCTCAAAGATCAAAGCTTTAGATTATATTATTTATTTTTAAAAAACCTTGATTAAAATTAGTAGTATATATTTTAGGAAATTGAAATTTGATGTTTTTGAAATAATATTTGAATCTTTAAATATCGATAACTTCCCTATGCACTATTTACTCGAACGTAAATTGTTTAAAAAAAAATCTAGATATATAAAGCTTTGATATATTTTTAATTTATAACAGGAAGGCCTACCGGGTAGCTCCAATGAGCCTTTCTGGCCAGAAATATTGTACATTTGATACAAAGTAAATACATATCAAACCCACAGAGATATATTTATACATATAGTCAAATTTGTAAATTTGCAGAATTTTTAAATAATTTCGCAAAATTCGGTAAATACGTATCAATATACATCCACTGAGATAATTATGGTCAAATTTGTAAATTTACAGCATTTTATACAATTTAGCGAAATTCAAGATAGCTCAAAACTCGAGATTTGCGAGAAAATAGATTAGGTTGCCAATTTGTTTTAACAGTTTCAAAGAAAATCAGATAAATTGGCAAAATCTGATAAGAAACGATTGACTTGAAGTCACAAATCCAAGACCAGTAGAAACCAGTGGGATTTGAACCCGTGACCACTTTTTTCAAAGCATTATATGCTAACCACTATTCTATTCTGCTGTTTTTAAAAGCTAATAAATATTTTTTTCATTATAAAAGGACAACATTACTGTTTAATATTATCCTTGAATTTCAAACAGATTATTTATGTACGTTGTGAATACCAAAAATGTTCATATTAATAGATTTAATAAAGCATGTCTATATTGATATATCTTAATATTAAAAGGGGTCAAATTGTTAAATGTTACGAACTTGATATACGCTCTAATATCCAAAATGTGTTTATATTGAACCACTAATTGAATTAAAACAATGCTGTTTATACAAAGTGAGATAGTTTCAGAAATTAATAACCCATCGAATAGATCAAGTAGGTTCACCAAAACTCTAACAGCTTTTCAGCATTATATATGTAATTTGGAGAAGGTCCATTTATAGCATGCATATTGTATTTTCTCGCATTATATTTACAGACATTAACAGATAGTAACCAGAAAACGGGAAAAGTGGCACTTGGACATTTTTATTATATTTCGGCCGTTATTATCGTACATATAATGTTTATGACCCTTTCGGAAAGAGTCTGGTCCGAGTGGGTTTTCGACTTTAACGAGCGCATTTATCAATAAATTTTGCAAAAACAAGAAAAATCGCAATAAAAGTCGGTTAAATTTCACAACTTGCCCGGAAGTCGTCTAGGCATAACGCAATTTTGTCTCGCGCTTGCAAATTCTAGTCACTTCAAGCGTACCGAATGCCGAAATTCCTCGCATACGCCATTCTAGGTCGCTTGCCTTTTAAAGGCGCATCTCAAGCTATATAATATCTGAGATACTATGGTTCACCTTTCGCTTTGATGCAATTTTATTTTATTTTATTTATTTTTGAGTGCCCGTATCTGCGCATTAACGTTCTGTCAATTTCGCATGTAGGGCGAAAGAAAAAACGAAATGGGCTAATAAAATATGCGAGAATACCTCTCCCTTCTCGTGTACCTTTGAAGGTATGTAGATGCCAAAGTAAACAGGTAACAAGCGGAAAATATATCACAGGGAGAATTTCCCACCGAGTGCCTCCATTCGTTTCGTGTTCCGATTCGTCGGGAAGTTTTGCGGGCTATTTTGCGAATTCATTTCTGCCACTCGCGACCCAAATCCGAAATGTGCACAGTGGCACGAATCGACTATACGACTATGATATGTATGTAAATATTATGTAGTATACTTTTAATGCTTACTCTATTTGAAATTTTATTCTATTCTATGTCAACTATTTTCAATGGTGACCCAGTCTCTGTCGGTTTTTCGTGCAATTGTGATAAAAGCCATTTGTTTATTTTTTATTTAAAATTTAAAATATCAAAGCTTTAATTCAATTTATCATGTACGCTCCAATATAACGAGTGTACTATACAGATTAAAAAACACACAAATTGATATATTAATACATAATTTTTACATTATACATGACATTTATGGTCAAACATTGCAAAGTGCATTGCAAACATCGTATATTACGATCAATAAGCATTTATACGATACGATTTTTTATTTATTTATACAATAATCATCCGCAGGGATATATATGGAGAGAAATTTTTCACAGAATTTTATATACAACCCGGCGAGCCTTAAGGCGCTGAATAACTCAAGTTTTGCGAGTGAAATAGGGGAGGTAAAGCCAATTTTGCAGGAACCGTTTCAATGAAAATCAGAATGACTTGGAGTCATAAACTAAGGTCTGGCCAGCAGCAACCAGTAGGACTCGAACACTGTTCATAGCAAGATATGCTAACCACTAGTACATGCTGCTGGTTTTTGAATTATTTATTTTTTACCTATATAATATTACTCGTTGTCGCTCGGCCTGACATCACATAAATCTCCACACCCCCTCCCCCCACTTCCCTGCTACTTGACTCTGATTGGCTGTGTGCCCAGGATCCGGCACATACACACATGGCATCCATTTTTATATATATTATTACAATATAATTCAATGCAAGGTCTTTAATAATATTACTGTAAGTTTTGCTATCCATAACCAGCCAGCGGCATAGCTCGATCGTTAAGCTTCTGCCTATCACCGAGAGACGCCAGGTTCGATCCCATGAGCTGACCTTAATTGAAAATAATTTTTCTGAGTATATCTGTAGTGCTGCTGGTCAGACTTGGATATTTGTGCTCCAGGTCGATCGTTTCTTATCAGAGTTTGCCAATTTTCATTGTTGAAACGGTTCCCGATTAAAATTGGCTAAAAAACCTTCCTACCTACTATGTCACCACTATTTGAGTATGATTAATGTACAATAAAATGTATGTACAATTCATAGATGTCTCGTTAATTTTCAAGTTTTCAGTGTCTCGTAATTCAATGACTTGTGTAATAAAAATGCTGCATTGTTTGGAATTGGTCAGGAAGACGCATTGGGGTTTACCTGTAAGGCCTTCCTGGTATACCTATGTATATGTGAAAAAAAATAACATGACGTTGAGAATTACTTTTTTACCTTAAAAAATTTTCATTAATATGAAATATATACGTATTCAATACTTAGTAAAGATTGATAAGTCTCTTCTATGATAACTCAAAAACGTGATTTTTTTTGTTTTTGCTGTGTAATCTTAAGGTTTTGCACAGTATTGCACATTATCGTATTGTGATAACCAAATTAAAGTTATTTATAAGTATGCTTTTGATAGTTCTGTCATAACCAGCAGCGAGGACTAGTATCAGCATATTGTGCTTCCGAGCGGAATGGTAACGGTTCGATTCCCACTAGTAGCTGTTGGCCAGACCATGGTTTGTGACTCCAGGTCAATCGTTTCCTTTCAGAGTTTGCCATTTTTCTGATTTTCACTGAACTGGCTCCTGTAAACTGGCATTTCCTTTCCAATCTCTTTTTCAAATCTCAAGTTAATCAGCGTCTTGAGGTTCGCCATTTTCTATAATAAAATGCTGCAATAATTTCTCCATAGGTGTCACAGTGGATGATTTTTGAATGAATTCGCATTGTATAAATACTTTTATTTGATTGTATTATTGTATTGTATCTGTATTAGAACACTCATCACTTTGGAGCGATCTGTAAAGGCGAGCGTGCTTGTTGAATTGATTGAAATAAAATAATATTAAAATATTAAATTTCTTCTCGGTCAATTTTTAACATTTGCAACGAAAAAGATGTAATTTAAGATTGGTATAAATAAAATTTTCAAATTTATATTCGAATTATGTTTTTGACTCACACCAAATATTTATGCCTCAGTATTGAGTCATATTCAAAGGACAGTATCACCCATTTCATTTTAATATTAAAATATTATATTTGACGATATACGACTGAAAATGTAATATTTGCGAAATGCAAAATGCAAACCATACACACATAACATACATATGTACTTCCATGTATGTAAGTTTTACCTCGGTTTCAGGCTTTGAGCTACCAAAGAGCTATTGCACTGGATCAGATTATCAAGGAAAATTGCATACGTGCCTTTTAACAAGTTTCGGAAACTCAAATAATCCAAGAGAAATTCAAAACCGTTCAATCCTCACAGTTAGAAATGCAATCGATTCGATTAAACCGCAACCGCCATCCACTAGGATGCAATGAGATCTCATTTCAGGTTTGATTTAGATTCGGCTCTTCAATGGTTTCTTAGCTAAGTACTTACTAGCGTCGAATTCAATCCAGTCTTTTATTCGATGCCATAATTGAAGCCCATTCAGCTGTAATTACGCTCGGTTATAAGTAAAGTATTCAGCGGATAGCATTTTGGAGAAAATCTTTGCCGCGAGTACTGTTTTGAGATACATATGTACTTATATGTACATTCGAGATTATGCTCAGTGGACTATGGAGTATTAGGTGTAACTTTGATGTGGATATTAGCTCAATTATTCTATGTAGTTTGTGATGAAATATCGATTCAGTGTGTCGTAATCTGAGATTGTGTAAGTAATGAAACTGGCAAATTCTCTTTCAGTTGATCGTAATGTGAAGGACATTTTCGAAGTGTAAACTTATTTGATTTAACCGGAAATGTAACTTTTGATTAATTCTCTTTCTGTTACTCAAACAACTTTGACGGCTAAAACTTAAATATTAAGGTGTATTCATAGTGGAATAGCACATACCAGAAACTGTCAACAGCAGTATGAAAAGTGTTATTTTGTACACTCTACATAGAGCCGTTATATTTGAAAGTCCAATTTTGTTCATTTTAAGAAATATTTTGCAAAACATTTAATCATATATATAAAGACGGTAATCTGTGTGTGTGTGTGGGTGTGTGTGTGTGGGTGTGTGTGTGTGTGTGTGTCCTAACTCTCGCCGAACATAATGAACGAATCGATAAAAATCGATTAATTCATTTTTCGACGAGACGACTTTGTCGCGACTCGAACCGATCACCCCAAATAGCCTGAATATGGGTCTAAATTGAGATAATGGTCTCGGACATCACGCCAAATCCAGTTTTTTTTTTAAACATTAATTGAAATATTCCTTCTCGCCATATAAAAATACGTAATTTTAATAATTTCATTTAGCGAGGTTTTGAACCATTTTTTTTTCTTTTCATATAAAACAATTAAATATATATTTTTAATTTAAATTATTGAAATCAATTTATATTTTAGCGATATTTGAAAAATAAAATTAATTCCAAATCACGGAATCGAACTAAGGCCCCCTCGCCCAGAACAGGTCGCTAGCCATTAGACTACAGCCTCGACAGAAAAAACGCTCTAAAATTACTTAATATTCGATTATTTTATAGAAGTATGGGGAACCAATCATTCGCGTATCTTCGGCTTTCGTCGACAATCTTTTTCGATTTCCGATTTCTTATGATCAACCATCAACCAGTATGGGGAACAAATTTTTTTTTTTTCATATTTTTCATATTTTTACTATTTTCAGTTTTTTCATTTTTTTTTCATTTTTTTCAAATTTTTCATCTTTTTCATTATTTCCATTTTTTTCATATTTTTTTCATTATTTTCAGTTTTTTCATTTTTTTTCATTTTTTTCATATTTTTCATTTTTTTCATTTTTTTCATATTTTTCATTATTTTCATAATTTTCATTTTTTTAATAATTTTCATTTTTTGTGCCTTTGTCTTTCCGAAACCAGTCGATTCCATATCTTTAACTTTATTTTTATTCGAGTTTCAATTTCTTTTCGAAACCACCCGTTGAAATCAACGGGTCCTACACTAGTATAATCATAGATCTAGAATATACTAGATCCGCCCTCACGTGTTATACTTGTCTCCCTTTTGGCGCATGTAAAATACATGGCGCATTCACAGTTTCTCTTAGTAGGTAGGTACCGCTGCGTCGTAGGGAAAAAAACCCAACTTCCCCGGTAGTTAAACCCCCCGCACCCCTCAGTTAGTGAAGACAAGATCTCCGACCAAAATAATACGTCTGGGCCCATCTAGTGTATTATACATCAATGAATATAATGTTTTGCGTTAAACAATATTTAAATAAAACTGGTAGCCTGTAAAATTTGTATTCTGCTTTTCCAAGATTCCAGACATATCGAATTAAAATAAGTGATAATCGGCAGCGTAGACTATTGGTTAGCACATTGCGCTTTCGAGGAGAGTGGTCACGGGTTCGAGTCCCATTAGATCCAGCTGCTGGCCAGACCTTGGTTTGTGCCTACAGTTCGATCGTTTCTTCGTTGATCAGATTTTGCCAATTTTTATGATTTTCATTGAAACGTTTGCTGTAAAATTGGCTTCTCCTTCCTATATCTCTTGCTAATCTCAAGTTATTCAGCGTCTTTAGGTCTGCCAATTTGATTATAAAATGCTGCAAAAATTTCTCCATATATGTCACTGTGGCTGTTTGTATGAATTCGCATTGTATAAAAAATGCTTCCAATCTATATTGATTGTATTCTATCTGTATACATAAGTGCAGTCGTCGCTTTAGAGCCATCTATAAAGACGATTGTTCATGTTCTATGAAATAAAATAAAATTTGTGAATTAAATCAAACAGGAATAGTGTTTTTGGACAAAAATTGAACTTCCACTGCCACTTTAAAATATAACGGCTAATGTATGGATACATTCATATATTCCGTAATACATGTGTACGTAGCGTAGATGTTACAGCAGTAGCCGACACAATCTATTCAACTCACCGTAACATATCAAGCAAAACCGGTTTCATTGTGAAAGTATTCACTCATGATGTGACCTCAAAGTGGCGAGTGCACGCGTACTAACGAGAGTGCGCATGTGCAATATTGATACGACGCAAGCAATATTGCGCCGTATCGTCGCGTTCTGAAATGTATACGTAAGCCTATTTTGCCTTACACTCGGCCAAAACTGAAATTCTAAGCTTGCGCTGTTGTATAGCATGAATAAAAGTTGACTTTTCTGAGCCAGACTGTTACCTTGCAGTGCTGAATAGTATGAATATACTTTTAGTTTACAAATTTATATATGACCTTTTCTTTATCACTAAACATATACGAATACGAAAACACTAAACATAAACGATTACATGATCTCAAACTAGCTCAACAATGCCGATTTACAACGTTTCGTGACGCAAGACGAATTCGCAAAGAAAGTTTCACGTTCAAAACCACTATTTTTCTACATTCGTAACTCAAAAGGGTAACGTCTGTTTTTTTATTACATTTTTTTTTTTTGCTAAAACTGAGGATTTCAAATTCTTCAAAACATGACAGGTCTATTTCCGTAGCTGTGCGTTTAATGTGGGTCGTGGGTTTGGCCCGACCATTCCGGACCTCTACGGATCATCGCTACGATCTGTCAAAGTCGCCGAAAGACACGCACGGAATGATGAAAATAAATTTTGAAAGTCGCCGAGGAATTAAGGGAGGGTCCCCGGGGGTAAATTGGGTTCCGGGACTCCGGGAACTCTGAGATAAAACATCACACTGAACGGCTTAGCGAAGCTTTCTTTTGTTTGCGGGACGAAGCCTGGGGGCGTCGACGAGCGCCCATTAACACGGGAAAAGCTCCTCGAAGGACTCACCGGCTCAGGTGAGGGATGAGACCCTTCCAATGCCGGGTAATCCCGGGGACTTGCCACCGCCAGATAACGCTCATTACGCGCGACCGGGTAATTGATGCGATTTTGCCAAACAATACGCACCGGCTATTAGAATTCCGATTGTCTCCTATGTTTTTGGATTTTGAAAAGCAAGCGCTTACCATTTTGTAGATTCGATTTCATCACAACAGGAATCGAATTAATACATTTAAGGAAAACGTATGAACAGAACCAAGAAGAAATGACACACATTTCTACATAAATAAATGTCCCTGAATGTGATATTTTCCACCTTGGGGAGCGTAGATTATCGGATATTATTTTAACATATTTATCTGGTAACCTGCGCTCATCATTACTTTCTTAATTTGAATGTGATGTATGAGCGGAATCTTAATCTACTCTCTTCCATTTGGGCCTCGCTGTGATTTTATTTTTTATTCATATTTTGTTTTATTTTTTTTTTTCTCCTTTGTACATTTTTATATACTATTTTATTTTGTTCAGTGTAAACAAAGAATGGGATTTATGTATTTAATTTTTGATTTTTACACTTTTGTTATTTTTTTTTTCTCTCTGAATGATGTATTATTTTCATTTTGTTACTTTTTTTTTATTATTTTATTTTACCATGTTTTCTGCTTTTGCTTTTTTCCTTTATTTACAGTTTACTTGTTTTTATATCATGTTTTTATATATTTTTCAAATGTAGGCCATTGTGGCGCATTAGGTTCTTCCTGTAATGCCACATTGGTCCAAAACTATTAAATAAATAAATAAATTGGAAAGAGACTTTGTATGTAACATTCGTTGGTTGGTTGGTTAGTTGGGAACAACACATTCAACTTTTTTTTTCGATCCATAGGCACCGATTCGATTTTTTTTTCGATTTAAAGGATTCGAAGTTCCCCGGGGCGAAGCCCTACCCGATTTCTCTTCGGATTCTGGTATACATACAATTTCGAAAGAGTATACATATATGTCTGTTTGTTCGTGAGAGTCAATTTAATAAAAAAAACAAATGAGTATTCAAATAAATTTTAATAAAATAAAACTAAAAAGGTTTACTATTAGATTAGTCATGTTTTAGCGGTTTATATTACAAATACCAAGCGAAGCCGGGTAAAACCACTAATTTATTATAATTTACAAACCAATTAGCTGCACTCGGCATGAGTTGCAATGCCAGAATAAGGCATGCAATTCCCGTTTCCGTTCCCGTTTCAAGTGATGGTTGGAGCTCTACTAACGTCTCTTCATCGCCGTGTCGTCATAAACCAACTGGTAACGTGGTTACCAACGAACACATTTCCTTGACTACTCAATGGCGCTTCAAACTTTCGCGTCGGTAAAGTCGTAATTACGAATATTATTATTAAGAGGTTTTTTCCCGTTTTTTTAACAGTAAGCTTTCCGGACATGTATACAACAAATCCTGAAAGTTCTATCATAATCGGTTGAGCGGTTTAGGAGCCTATACGAGACAGACAGACAAACAGATAAATATAGATTCACACTATAGACGGTTCTTATAAACTGCAGGAAGATTTGAATAGATTTGCTATATATTTTTTTTAAATGATGACCCTTTTCTTAATCCTGAAAAATGTTCTATCTTAAATTTTGCCAGAAATAAATCTATTATCAGTTATCGTTACCATTTAAACCATTCAATTCTAAATACATCCTCTTCTATTAAGGATCTTGGTGTAATTCTTAATTATAAACTCGATTACATATTTCCTGTATTACTAATAAAGTATATACATCTATTGGATTCCTACTTTACTCAACTAAACCCTTTAATGATCCTCATGTACTTAAATTACTTTATTTTTCCCTTGTAAGATCTCACCTTGAATTTGCCTCAATTATCTGGTCACCTTTTTATATATCCCATATAAATTGTATTGAAAATGTCTTAAATTTTATCAAATACTTACGCTACCGTTACTTACTTTAACAACCTTTCTGTCAGGTGACGACTCACTGATGCTTCATTCCTTTTTAAGCTCCTTAATGGTTTCCTTGATTGTCCCGATTTACTGAGTAAGGTTAGTTTTTCAGTTAAGTATTCTAGACACGTTGCACTCTTTTCACTTAATCCCCTCAAAAACAATTCCCTTAAATATTCCTATCTATAGCGTGTTTATCGTATAATATGTTTGATGGGGATCTGAATGACGTTGATGTATTCGGTATTTCCTTGCATCAATTCAGGACTGCCATCAGGAGAGTCTTGATTGATTGATCCTTATTCTATTTCTATTATATAATTTTTATCCAATATTACATCACTTTATGTTTAGTTATGTACTGTTCTATTTAGTCATGTTTTAATTTTTATTATTTCCTTTTTCATTTGTTTGTCTCTATGTACCGTTTTATGTACTTTGTAAAAAGCTTATTATTGCTCAATATTATTACACAGATTGTATTTATAAAATATCACGACGATACAAAGTATTTAAAAGGACAAAATAAAATGAAACAATGAAATAAAAAAATACTGCTTTCAGTTTACGGCTTCTGGCCAAACCCTTATCTACTCTGATACATTTATGGAGACTTTTTAAAAGTACGAAAGTTTGCTCCTTTATACATAAAATAAAATATGTAGGTATTCGCTTAGGGTTCTTTGTGTATAATATAAGTGAAAATATGTACATACCATAGTCACCGTTTTACAGAGATCGTTGTCACTATGGTCTTGTACAAAAGTCTATTCAAACTTTAACATTATTAGAATTAAATTAAAATTCTTAAATTGTGTTTTTATTAAAACTTTAATATTAAGTGATAGTACAAAATGGAAATTTTTTATTTTTTGTATCATATCTGGGCAAAATATTATAGTAATTTCTTAAAGCCCCATTTGAGTATTTCTTTAAAAATTTTATTATAATAGTTTTACCTTCACGCAGATACAGATAGTTATTTACATAAATGAAGATAATATTAAACAAGCACCAAATAAACTCAATATAAGCTATTTGTTAAATTTTCCTTATACGATAGGTAAAACTTGGATATCCAAAAGATCACATCTCGAATAACTAAGGATTAAATATCAGAAATTCTTTTTCTTATCAAAATGTATTTAATGTTGCTTTAGTAATAATAATGTAATTAACAAAAGTTTACTTTAGAATCTATTCTTGCTCCGTTCTACATAATTAATAAACGACATTGAATCTCGAATGTATATGGCAATTTAAAGGCATATGGAGATTTTCAATAAATTTATGTATATTAAAACTGTTTGGAAAGAGTATTAAAATTGTTTCAGGACACTATAAAAGAAATTTAACTATTCAAATATTAGTGTGCAGATTGTATTCAAACCCCTACAGCAAAACTTTATTCAATTAAGTTGTTTTTAAAAATAAATTTAAAATATGTATACCTACTTTCGAAATATTTTTTCTATCTTTATATACATACATACATATATACTTTTTTTATGAATTTATTGTTAGGATGCTATCTATCCACCTTTTATCTCGATATAAAATCGTCCGAAGATTTTGGTTGATATTTTATTTTCAAAATTCAGTCTTCAATTGATCGGGGGAAGTTTTCGCCGTGCGGTTTTGCGGTGTGAATTTTGCGGCTTTTTGTTATTCGATCAAAAACACTTCTGGTGTCCCGCTCGTAAACGAGAAATTTCATCACCTACCCCTTCTCAAATCTCTTGGCAAAAAGCACACCTCGGTGGCTTCGGTGGTTAGCTTTTGGAGCGATTTTTTACGGCGAAGTATAAAAAAAGCTCTCCTTATGTATTTCGACGCGGTCGTAAAGGCGCGAAAAAGAGTGCGAAACACATTGATTTTCATATGCGAGGTGCAAAAAATAAAAATAAAATCTTAAAGGGATGTTAGGCATTATTGCGAAACGAGCTTTGGATTGTGTAGGCGATATAAATTCCATTCAGAGAGAATTCATTGTCTAAATTTCCCTTTTGAAGATTTGGATACTGAATTTCCGTCGTATGTTTTCTGTGAAATTATTATAATAATAAAGAGCTTTTCTCAACCCATATCAAAGTGTCTCAATTGTAAAATTACCTTAAGATTTTCCTCGACTTTGGCAAAACTTACAAAGGCAGAATCAATTTGCTTAGGGATTAGTTTAACGGACTATTTCTAACAAGTTGCTAAATTTTGATAATAGTTAAATTAAAAGCTTACATACAATATTCTACTAAAACCGAAGTTCATATGATTTTAAGTCAGTACTTAATTTCTCAACAGCTCAAAATACTGTTAATCAGTTACTATAATAATTGTCAGTAACTATAGCTATTTCGTTAGTTGATTTGGATTTTTAAATGCTTTCTATTATTACTAAATTATGTTCACAATACATCTTATATATATTTTAATAACTACTGATCTACTGATCATTTTCTATTTTACAATTTTAATTTAATTTTGTTAGTAACCATAGTATTATATTATTATAATGTTAATGTACAGCATAATTGGAAAAGAGCCCAAAAACCTATTTACAATTCTTATAAAATGCTCATAATTCATCTAATACATAATATTAATTAAAGACTCTCTAAAGTCGATGATCTAAAGTTTTTAATTTGCCGTATGACATTTTACTATGCATTTATAAGACTCAGATTGATATGTAGAAGTATAATATTATTAAATATGAACGAAAAATGGTATAAATTTGCACTTAAGTTATATTAAAAAATGACAAAAAAAAGAACAGTTCATATTTTTCGTAAAAATTTCACACGTGTAAATAAATTGTTGTTATCTATGTATGTCCCTACATAGCATATATAAAAATCTCTGACATGTAAATTTTTTCACCTCATATTTTACATAGCAAAAGGATTCTTTGTATCGTATTCAAATACAGTGATTTCTGCGCTTGTGAATTTTCGTATCAGAATTTTTTTTATATATTTTAGTTGTAATATAAAAATTGTACTGTTTTCATTATATTTGTACGGCATAGGTCGAGGCATAAATCAACGATAATTTTTGTGTCAAAAATATAACACCGGTCATATACTTTTCCTTACACGTTGTTCAATCTTCTATGTGCGATATTGAGAATTTATTGGACACGTTACTATCCCAATGCGGATACGAAACTACGTATATGTATATATATATATAACCATAGCTATAAAGTGATAGATTGTAGACATTGATTCTATTTTTTTTCTTTCTATGTAATTTCAGGGTGGATATGGGCGCAGCACACAAAAACGGTTCTTTCTATCAATGCTGTTCAGGTTTTTGTATTGATCTGCTGGAGAAGTTCGCCGAAGAGTTGGGATTTACATATGAACTGGTTCGTGTTGAAGACGGTCGATGGGGTACTCTAGTGAATGGAAAATGGAATGGACTCATCGCAGACCTAGTTAACAGGAAGACTGACATGGTAATCTCAATTTTCATTCGTAACGCATTTTCATCATTGTTTTAAAGGACAACGCTAGCAAACAATCAAAACATTTTTTTATCTCATACTCGATTCAATACTTAGGGAATGTATAAATAGTTTGCAAAAGATGTATCTTATTACCTTCATTATATAAAATGACATTCCATATATAATATAAGTATGTTACAGTCAAAGTGTATTACCAGTTGTAATATATTTTGACTGGTTATAATATGTTTCATCAAGTTTGATCATATGACACAATGGGTTTACAATCTTACTTGCCAGAATCAGTCAATAAATATTCCATTTCGTTTCTTTCATCCACGATATGAATATGATTCAGAGAACCTACATAGGCTTTCAAGTCAAGTCACACTTTTGTTTTGAACACATTCTATTGTAATATGAAGCTTAATATTTCTCACAATTCGTAAAAGTAAGTAATTCAAACGGATCGTTCAATCCTAGAGAATTCTGTAAAAAAATCTGAAGTGTTAAAGCAAATATACATATACATATGAGCCGTTATATTTGAACGTGGTGGAAGTTCAATTTTCAATTCCAAAAACATTATTTCTGTTTGACTTAATTCACAAATTGTTATCACTTATTTTAATTCAATATGTCCAAAATCTCGGAAATGCAGAATAAATGTATTACAGGCCACCAGTATTTTTAAATATTTTTAAACAAAAAACCATATATTTAATGTTTTGCAAGATATTTCTCGAAATGAAGAAAAATGGACTTATATGTAAATATAACGGCTCATATATGTATGTAGATAATTACTGACGAGTACCGTCAAAGCTGTATTTTTGTCTGTAGAAATATTATTGACAGACTATTGGTCGAACGGACAATTTACCGAATGAACATTATTCTGACGGACATTTGTCCGAATGAAATTTTTAATTGCTTAAATTTATCAAAAATATTAAAATTCAGTGAGGTTGAGTTGATTTCTGAATAATGTATATGTTTTCAGTGAGTTTTGAGTAATTTCAATACGCAATCAGCCATCCATTCAGCCAATCAAAAGTCCGTAGGCCTAATGTCCGTTCGACCAAGTGTCGGTCGGCTAAGTGTTCATTCGGGCAAAAGACCGCGCATGAATTATACAAATTAATTTGTATTCGAATATGAATTAAATATTATTCATATTAAATATACGTATAAGTTAATTTGTATTCGAATATGAATTAAAATATGTATATTTCAACTGATAGTACACATTGTCGGTTGAATTTAGTATTTATAATAAAATGACAGCGAAATGAAATTGGGTTAAGTCAAATGAATAGAAACCTATCAATGACCTTTATCAACTATTTTATTTGGTAAGCCTTGTCTTTTGAGATTTGTTTGTATAATTATAATTTATTATACCTGGTTTACAAAGCATAATGTAGCCCATTATGTATATGATCAATAATAAAATTAGCATTCAATTCTCGTTCTCGTCAAAATTTAAATTTCAATCATGAGATTTAATAAATAAATATTTTTTGAATCTGTGTTTTGATTATGGAAATATATAGAATATCTTTCCTGCTAGAATATTAAATGAATAAATGTTTCCTTGAGACAGGGAGAAGTGAAAATCTTATATACACACAAATTCATTATAGAATTGTAAACAACGGAGTTTGTTGATTTTAAAGAAATTTTCCTTTATCGCTGTAATATATTTCTAAGAGAATCTAAGTGAGTTTGAAATGGCCGCAATGAGAAAGCGTTTTGGAAATTTTAATGAAGATGAAAAACAAAGGCTCATTTATCAAAAACAATAGAATATAAATATATACATATACATATATAACACTGATAGTAAGATATTATGCCTTTCCTTTTCTAGGTCATGACTTCTTTGATGATCAACTCTGAACGTGAAGCCGTCGTAGATTTTAGTGTACCTTTCATGGAGACTGGAATAGCAATAGTAGTTGCAAAACGCACTGGAATTATTTCTCCAACTGCCTTTTTGGAGCCCTTCGATACAGCTTCGTGGATGCTGGTAAGATATTGATATCACAATTATATTTAAATGCATTTTTTTATGATTAAAAGCAGCATGCACATACAGACGTCGAAAAATACACACATATATGTATGATCATACGGGTTTATTTACGGCTGATCTCTAGCTTTCATAATCACACAAGAGTTGGCAAAATGTTTGGCGATAAATTTAGGGACATCAGATAAAACATGTCATGTCTTGATGGGGAAAATCAGAGGGTTTTCGCAGTGAAAATGGTGCTCTGTAAAGCGAGTGGCTATTAAGGATGTCGTATTTCGATAATCATGCGATACTTCTTTGAGTATCGTTTTCGATTGCTTCGCAAATAAAATTGGTTTTGAATGTATTCGTAATATTCTGAATAATATTATATTATTGTGATGGTTTGATACGAACGAGTTCAACGGAAATGTTCCTCAACAAGTTAAACTTTTTTTCCACTGTGAACTTTGCGCCTTTTATGAAACGTTAGAGCTCGTCCCATTTGTTTAAGTGCTTATTTTATGTTTTGTGCGAAGTTTATTTCGAATGAAAATACAACAACGTATTTTCGTTTATTTTGTAGAGTGGTGTATTATAATATTATTATTATAATAAACTGACAGGTTTTGTACATAAATAATAACCTTTTATATTTACGTGATTTATACCCTATTGTGTAGGCGAAGTATCGATAGGAAAAGTGTTGTTTTCGATAATGGACGTCAATATTTACTATAATTATTTTGAAACAAATCACAATTAAAATTAATTAAAAATATATCAAAGAACAACGTTATTATTTTTGTCTTGTTTTTTTTCTTTTCTCCGCTTTATGGCCTTGCCTTTTGGTTCCAAACATCATAATCATTTTTTTTGGAATATTTAACTTTTTAAAGGAAATACATAAATAATAACGACAAAAACCACATTATATTTTTTCACTTCGTTGATTGGTCTGACAAACTTCCTACATTTTTTCGATCGCTTTGAAACTTTGCCATTTTGCGAGTATGAAACAGTGGTGATATATAATCGTAATAAACACGTTTAAGGATCCAAATATTTTGTCACAGACAAAAATGAAACATAACATAATCAGGAATCGATTCTGAATGTACATATGTTCCTTAGTCATAATTTCATACGGACAATATTTATAATTTATCAATCGAATGGACATGTACATATGTATGTAACAGAGATTAGAAAACCGGTTCTAGCGTTTTTTACAAAATCCAGGCAATCGGTACTGCCGGTATTACAACGAAAAAAATACTAATAGTGCCGAAATATTATACATATATAATAATTTCAATTTAACGTTAGTTTAATTGTATTGTATTTAAAAGAAAACGTCTATTTGTTTGTATGGATCAGTCAAATAATAAGTCTACATTTGTTTTTACCTGCTATTTAAATAATGACTATTTCCGAATACATGCATGTATTGATTTCTAACTGACTATTATCATTGAAAAGCCTTGTTGCCTTCCGATTTTTATTGGATATATAATTTACTATTTGACTATTATATAAGTACATATACATATGTATATTATATTTAAAAGTCCACACAATTTTTTTTCAAAGTAAGGAGAACGAACGTTGGCATTTTTGGAATCCCTTGTACCTATATATTTATAGAAAATGGCCTTTTATTAATTGGTCAGTAACTTAAAAGGACTTGATTCAGTTAAAAAAACAATCTAAAATCTAACAATTAGTCATAATTTTAAATAAAAGACTAGTTTAATTTGACAATTGGATTGAAATATAACATTTGAAGATCTATTTTATGTATGTATGTACATACGTAGTTAATACGTATAATATATAGATATAATAGACATTTTGATGATGACAAAAAAAGTATTTGCCTTCGAAATTAATATTTCTTTTAAATACATATTTAATATGTAGTGGTCAAATCTTTTGTTTCATACAAACGTTACTCAATAACAATTCATACAATACATTTTGTTTAAGCCCTTGGTATTTTACCTTGTTCATGCATTTGATTGTTTCTATGCTTATTTCATATCCACATAACCCAAAATGAGCATATAAATGAAAACATTAAACTTTGAGATCAAAAGATTGTAGGTAATTTTAAATTAAAACACACCTGGATTTATTGAGCTTTCAAAGGGGTATTACCGATGTTTTTCGGGTCGGTGTGCTTTCGTGCTGAATTCTATAGGACTGAAATCGAATCGTCTGAATCTTAATGAACGCTTCAAAAATAGAGCCTTTTATACTACGCAAACATACCAAATTAATATCCTTCCATTCGTCCAATTTATTGATTTCCGGTCATGTTGACACAGCGCCAATATTTACCTCTCTCCTTTCTGATACTCGATTACGTCATTCCGCGCCGTATTTCCGATCAAATTTCGAACATAATTTGAATAAATTTCGCATTATTATGTTTCTAAACTCGTTAAAATATTTACACTGTGATCCCCATGTATTTACCCGAGGTCGTGTTTGCAGATTAGTTCTCTACATCGCCTCGAATTCGTGGAGCAATAATGAATTCTCACACACATCCCCTCTAACCCTTTGACGGAGCGGCCTTTGAATATTATTCTAAAATCGCACACGAACTCTAACTTTGAAATTTCTATCTCAGCGTACGCTTCAATGTGTTAAAAAGAATTATTCTGCGAGAAAGTATTGCGTGCGGTGGAATATAAATGGAATACATTCGTAAATCGTTACGGAAGAGTGTGATGAGAAAGCGGAGTGGTGGAAAACGAAATCATGAAAGTATGACGGGGAAGAAGTGGGAAATATACGGAGATCAATTGCAAAAGTTTTCCGCGTTGTTGAGGAATTTTTCACATTTTTCCGATGGGAAATTCTCAGCCCCTCGCCACGCCGTTTTCCTCATCACCCCGGGATGTCTCTGCTTCGCCCTCCAACCCTCATTAATATCACCTTTTGATCGTGATTGACAAGACTTTCGACGAATTTTCGCAGGCCTTTCTTTTGTAATAAAACGAAATTGACAATTCAATAACTTTCTGTTCAGGCATAACAAATTCAACACCTCACACTTCCTCCGTGTCAAAAATATTTCAAATTGTCGACGTAATTGATGGCTTCTGTTACAATCTTTGGGGTACGACTTATGTAAATATCGCCGAAAATAATAAAATATTCGTCAAAAGCGCACCCCCGTTTATTTTTGCATGCTAAAATTGTGTTTATTTAATTTTAAATTGTCCATCAAATCAAAATTGTTCCATTTCCAAAAATAGATAGAACTCAATGAAAAACATTTCATAGACGTGGAAAATTTTAGATAGAAGTGCTAAAGGAAATAAAGCTAAAGGGTTTCTGAGAACTAAAAAAATGTTTGAACAAGGGTATTACAATTAATGAGAAGTCCTTTTGATTTTAATTAAATTATGAAAGTGTTACATTGAAATCACAATTTTTAAAAGAAAAGTTTCGGCCACTTTGAAATACGAATTCATATATTTTTTGTATATTATAAATTCGTTTATTATAAAAACATCAGAATATGCCAAGCTTTATTTTTTAAATTAATCAAAAATCAACATTCCATAGTACAAAAAAGTGCTTGGAAATCAATCTAGGCAGTTAATTCATCAAATTGTAAAAAATCTTGAGCTCATCTATTGCAAAGTCAATTAAAATAATGTTTCTTGGTATGGAAAACTTTTCACTGGTGATTCATTTAATAAGAACCCGGATAAAACTATTTGTCTTATATAAAGCACAAATATAAAACCGTAAAAGATGATTTTCACAGCTTGAAATGAAGATGAATCCCATTCCTGAAATACATATAGCTAGTTTGTAAACAAAGCCTTTGATGCTGGAAATAATTTAAAATTAAATTAATGTGATTCAAATTGTAATGAAAAAACTACCTGTGATGAGAATTGTACAGCTATCTTAATAATAATACTCTAAAATCAATAAACATCAAGAACATTTCATTTAAATTACACCTTTTCCATTAAGAGGGACAAATTTTTAATTCAAAACGAGCGAAACGATTAAAAACACCATCTCGCTCGAACAAACAAAATTATCCCCAATTTCAGAAATACGAGTACGATATAATACGAAACATAATTAATTACACCGTTCTTTGGAGACTTTCAACTTCTTATCGTCGCATTAATCTGACCATTTCGATTCAATAATTTCGACAGAGGCTTAAGACCAAAGGGACATGTTATCTGCCCACTTGCAGTTAAATTCATCCCTTTTCTATTATATTATATTATATTATATCACAGCATTGCGAACCATATAATGGAGCCCATATAAGACGTCACGAACATTTAAACTGACCCATTTATGTATATTTCATATGTATGTAATAACCTAAGCACCCTTATGAAACTCGAATTTTCACGAAGCTTCCGATCGACGACTACTTGAATTTGGTACTTCTCAAACTGGGCTTGAATGCGTATGTATTGTTTAAACATTATCCTTGAAGCCAATTGAAGTATGGATTTTGAACTATTATTCGGTTTTAAGCTCTACTGATTCATCTTGAAAGCATGTGGAGCTTTTCCCCATATTTGTTCGGAGAAAAACAGATAGAGGACTTTAAAAGTCTTAATGTTTAATTTTATTGGGTTCTAGGACAATTACCCTCTAAACACATACCCCCGGTCAACCCCCCCCCCCCTCGTCAAGGACAAAAATATTTTATAAAAATTGACAGTATCTTTAATAAGAAGTCAGTATCAATGCTAATTTATTTCAGCCAGAAAAATACAGATTCAGAAAAACGGTAAATAATAATACATACATATATCAGACTCTTTATAAATAATCAATATCTAATCAGTAATTAATAATAATAATATAATATAATCAATAAAAAATCAGTAATTAATAATAATAATTTAAAATATACAACAATCCAAAATCAATTTTATTTTAAACTCTTTTTACATACCTCCTTTGCATTTCACATGGTTTTCGTGTTAGTGGTAATTTTTATATCTCTTATCTCTTATTCTTTTCCTTTTCTCGATTTTACAAATTCCATCATGGATAATCTAAAAATATTTCAAATATAATAATAATAATATAACAATAATATATACTTGTAACGAACGGTTTTACGCGCGCTTATCTGATCTCGCGGTGGGTGATGCAGAGGGCGTTTAGGTCGTTCTTCTTCCAAGGGTCGGGTTATATGGAAACGTGGACTAACCTTGGGATACAGTTATATATAGTTGGGGAGGTTCCTGACTGCAAATCGTCTCGTCGATAGCAGCTTCCTCGTGGTAGGGAAGCTGGCTCTGCGGTCCTCTCTTCGGTCGGTCCTCTCACGGCTGATGTTTCTCCGCTGACGGCTGGTGGTAGAGAGAGAGTCGCTCTCCATGCGCGCGCGCCTATAAGGCTTTTTCCTGTGTGGCCACTCGAAATAAAGGGCGAGTGTTGCCCTATGGGACGATGGGGAGAACGTCGCGTTACATACTTTTATTAAAATTTACTTTCAATACCACAGAACGCAAACACTAACTGGTGACTAAACATCTTTTAAATTGATATTTATTCTATTTACTACAATAAATTGAAATTCAATATGCTCTACCACACTCAATTTATTCATATTAATTACTTTAATTTATTATTAACTAGTGTTTTTACCCGGTTTCACTCGGTATTTGCTGTATAAACCGCTAAAACATGACTAATCTAATAGTAAACATTTTATTAAATTTATTTGAATATTCATTTGTTCAATGACGTCATGGATTTACGAACCAACATACATACAAAGTCTCTTTCGAAATTATATATTAGACTAGTTGTTTTACCCGGCTTCGCTCAGTATTTGTAATATAAACTGCTTAAGCATGGCGAATCTAATAGTTAATATTCATTTGTTTTTTTATTAAATTTATTTGAATCGAAAAAGCATAATATTCAACCAATCGAATCGTCGTCATAGAAACTTTGTTTTGTTTTCGTCTTTCTCAACCAAAAATACTTTCATACATACATACATACGAACCAACAATAGTTACATACATAGTCTCTTTCGAAACTATATAATAGATTATTAATTATTTATTTTTATCCATTGCCGGGGGTATGTGTCCGGGGGGGGTACGTGTCCAGGGGGCACATGTCCGGATACTCTTTTATTGATTTATTTATTATTTTTTTTATACATACATACATATATACCAGGAAGGCCTTACAGGGAACCCCAATGCGCTTTCCTGGCCAATTACAAACATTGCAGCATTTTTTTTATTATACAAGTCGCTGAATTACGAGACATTGAAAAATTCGCAAATTAACGAGACATCTATGAATTGTGCATCATTTTTTATTGTACATTAATCAATCTCAAATAGTGGTGACATAGTAGGTAGGAAGGATTTTTAGCCAATTTTTAAACGGGAACCATTTCAACAATGAAATCAGAGACAATTGGCAAACTCTGAGAGGAAACGATCGACCTGGAGTCACAAAAATCCAGGTCTGACCAGCAGCACTACAGATATACTCAAAAAAATTCTTTTCAATCGAAGGATTGAACCCAGCGCCTCTCGACGTTAAGTAGAAGCTTAACGACCGAGCTATGTTGCTGGCATATTTATGATGATTTTTTATTAGACAAATCAATTCTCCATACAGCAAGAATTTTCAAACAAAAAGCCACACAACCTAGCATCCAACATCTCACACATTGACACGACCACCAATTCGCAGACCTTTCTTTGAACACCGCTGCTTCAAGCTATCGACTTTACAATAAGAAAGCGGAATTGTTCTCGAGAGCTCTCCACCCCTGAGCTTTGAGCTTTAGTGGGCTATAAAAGTCTCCACGGGCCATCCACTAGATTTTACCCATGTCGTTT